>NC_031972.2:6142083-6485583 GCF_001858045.2 Oreochromis niloticus
AGTCTGTGTTTCCATTCACTCATTGTCAGGTCATCTGTAATTTCACTCTGTAATCGTCGTAGTGTTCACAGTTTTTCAGTTTCGTAGTTGTTCATAGCCTGTACTCAGTTTAGTTGTCGCTTTCTGTTTTTCTCCTTAGCGTTCTTGTTGCCTTTATTCAGCCCTAATAACGCTCGCTTTTGCTTTGCAAACCACCTCCATCTCCTGCAGTGTCTGCTCTTGGGTCCGTTTAAAATACATTGGCGCTCCCCCCACGACACAACATCAACGGTTTGGTTTGTACTGGTTTGGTTTTTGGTTTGGTCCAGTGTACTTTTTCTTAAATATTTTGTATTTAATGCTATACATTGATAATCCACCACTCACAGTTTTTAAAATATCAAGAACATGCCATTACTCTCAAGGACATGTCATGTAGTCACACAAAAAGTGAACAAATGAGGCACTTTGGTGTAAAGCGCATCATTCTGACAGGGTTAGGTTAAAGCTAGGTGAGACTTTTGCGCAGTAAACGTGGAGAGATTGCTAATTTTAGAAAATTTTAAAACTCTTAAATTCATTTTGACATTGAATGAACAATTATTCACTGTCCAGTCCTAACGAAAGAATAGGTTTTCTTGATGCTAAACTACACTGTGACTGCTGTGTTTAAGACATTTTGTGCATGTTCAGCACAGAAAGACTGAACTGACTGATATTTATAGGGTATATATATCAAAAGGAAATGGCTCTCAATGTTGTGATTTCTCAATTAGTCCAAACAAAAGACCTTTATTGCTATTTTCAGGCCATCAGTACAAGGTAAACAACAAGATCAAGCAGCACTATACTTTCCTTTCTTTAATAATAAACTTTTTTAGAGAGAATAGTGTACTCATAAATATTATAAATATAAAAAATAATGTGTTTTATTACATCTTGCAATGAATTGATGCATTCTCATGAATTATAAGATTGTCAAATTCAACAACGACAGAAATGCAGCCTATAACTTCCTCCTGAGTGACGGTGGAAAAAGGCTTTGGGGCTCTAGTCTCTGTTGCATGGAGCTCTCCACATGACTCTGCCATGACAGATCTGCTTTGAGAAGGAAAAGATCTGCCTCTGGCTCTACTGCTGAGAATGAACTGGCCACCCAGGCTTCACTGGGATTATCCTGTGGAATAAAGACAAATAGAAATTTTGAAATTATTATATTTAATTTATTTATTCATTTATTATTGTTGTTGTTGTTATTATCAATATTATTATTATTAATATTATTATCATAAATTATAACAACAAAAATATGTTTATGGCAGATGAGACAATACAGTTGTTCTCTGTTGCACAGTAGGAAAAGGTAAATGTTGCAGAAGTATTCTGTTTAGTTTAAAAAATAGAGGTAAGGTATGGCAGAGACTTGTATCTTGTATCCAGGGCACTAAATCTGTGCAGATGGTCCTAAACATCTTTGTATCTGCTGTCCAGGTTGTTAGTGATGACTTTCTTAGCATTTATGATGGTGGAAGTGTACTCTTTATAGTTTCCATGTCATCTTTTGAAAATCATCACCGAAAATTAGGGGTATTCATCAGTCTTCAGAGGTTTGAGAATGTCTTAATTTGGTCCTCTCCCAGTTTTACCTCAATCTCAGTCAAAACAGCCTTGGCTCATACAAACTTAACTGTGTAAGCTTACAGTATATGTACATGTACAGGGAGTGCAGAATTATTAGGCAAATGAGTATTTTGTCCACATCATCCTCTTCATGCATGTTGTCTTACTCCAAGCTGTATAGGCTCGAAAGCCTACTACCAATTAAGCATATTAGGTGATGTGCATCTCTGTAATGAGAAGGGGTGTGGTCTAATGACATCAACACCCTATATCAGGTGTGCATAATTATTAGGCAACTTCCTTTCCTTTGGCAAAATGGGTCAAAAGAAGGACTTGACAGGCTCAGAAAAGTCAAAAATAGTGAGATATCTTGCAGAGGGATGCAGCAGTCTTAAAATTGCAAAGCTTCTGAAGCGTGATCATCGAACAATCAAGCGTTTCATTCAAAATAGTGGAAAAACCAAGGCGCAAAATAACTGCCCATGAACTGAGAAAAGTCAAGCATGCAGCTGCCAAGATGCCACTTGCCACCAGTTTGGCCATATTTCAGAGCTGCAACATCACTGGAGTGCCCAAAAGCAATACTCAGAGACATGGCCAAGGTAAGAAAGGCTGAAAGACGACCACCACTGAACAAGACACACAAGCTGAAATGTCAAGACTGGGCCAAGAAATATCTCAAGACTGATTTTTCTAAGGTTTTATGGACTGATGAAATGAGAGTGAGTCTTGATGGGCCAGATGGATGGGCCCGTGGCTGGATTGGTAAAGGGCAGAGAGCTCCAGTCCGACTCAGACGCCAGCAAGGTGGAGGGGGAGTACTGGTTTGGGCTGGTATCATCAAAGATGAGCTTGTGGGGCCTTTTCGGGTTGAGGATGGAGTCAAGCTCAACTCCCAGTCCTACTGCCAGTTTCTGGAAGACACCTTCTTCAAGCAGTGGTACAGGAAGAAGTCTGCATCCTTCAAGAAAAACATGATTTTCATGCAGGACAATGCTCCATCACACGCGTCCAAGTACTCCACAGCGTGGCTGGCAAGAAAGGGTATAAAAGAAGAAAAACTAATGACATGGCCTCCTTGTTCACCTGATCTGAACCCCATTGAGAACCTGTGGTCCATCATCAAATGTGAGATTTACAAGGAGGGAAAACAGTACACCTCTCTGAACAGTGTCTGGGAGGCTGTGGTTGCTGCTGCACGCAATGTTGATGGTGAACAGATCAAAACACTGACAGAATCCATGGATGGCAGGCTTTTGAGTGTCCTTGCAAAGAAAGGTGGCTATATTGGTCGCTGACTTGTTTTTGTTTTGTTTTTGAATGTCAGAAATGTATATTTGTGAATGTGGAGATGTTATATTGGTTTCACTGGTAAAAATAAATAATTGAAATGGGTATATATTTGTTTTTTGTTAAGTTGCCTAATAATTATGCACAGTAATAGTCACCTGCACACACAGATATCCCCCTAAAATAGCTAAAACTAAAAACAAACTAAAAACTACTTCCAAAAACATTCAGCTTTGATATTAATGAGTTTTTTGGGTTCATTGAGAACATGGTTGTTGTTCAATAATAAAATTATTCCTCAAAAATACAACTTGCCTAATAATTCTGCACTCCCTGTATGTGAAATTGAGCATGATCACGCTTCAGAAGCTTTGCAATTTTAAGACTGCTGCATCCCTCTGCAAGATATCTCACTATTTTTGACTTTTCTGAGCCTGTCAAGTCCTTCTTTTGACCCATTTTGCCAAAGGAAAGGAAGTTGCCTAATAATTATGCACACCTGATATAGGGTGTTGATGTCATTAGACCACACCCCTTCTCATTACAGAGATGCACATCACCTAATATGCTTAATTGGTAGTAGGCTTTCGAGCCTATACAGCTTGGAGTAAGACAACATGCATGAAGAGGATGATGTGGACAAAATACTCATTTGCCTAATAATTCTGCACTCCCTGTAAATGTGAAGTTTACATATCCTCCTTGTGCCTGCATTAATTTCCTCCCATAGTCCAAAGACATGCATACCATGTGCATGTTGAGTTATTTTGTGATCGAGTGAGGTGTATAAAGTACTTCCAGTGTAAGGAATAAAGTAAAACTATGATTAAATATGACTTGTAGTATAAAGTACTTTGACTACAGCGCAACTAGAAAAGTTCTATACAAATGTGAGTCTATTCTAAGCTGCAGAGCTCAGCCTTGGAGACATAGATGAATATAATTGGACAGATGCTGTGTAAATGTGAAATGCATGCTGTAATTGTAAACTGTTGCTACTGTGTAACCAAACTGCCCATGGCACACTAGGAGGCCCTGGACTAAGGCTTGCATGGCTGCCTAGCAAACAAGGCAGAAGGAACAGGGGATAATCTGCAGAGGTAGGTAGACTAGAGGAAGATGTACTGCAAACTAAAACTTTAATACCATGTATGTAGTGACATCACACCTGCTAAGGAGGGAATTCAAGTTTATCTAATTACTGTTCCCACATGTCTGTGAAGGTTCTCAGTCATCCAGGTCATCGTAGTCAAAGGAGTTTGCAAAGAAAAGCGTCTGGACTTCTTTGAGTTGCTTGAAGACGTTTCACCTCTCATCCAAGAAGCTTCTTCAGTTCTAAGGTCAAATGGCCGAGAGTCCCAGATTTAAGCCCAGTGGGAGTATCCCCCCAAGGAGGGACAAAGGACCCCCTGGTGATCCTTTAATCACATGCGCCAAGGTGTGAAAGTGGGTGTGGGACCTAATCAGCCAGGGTTTCGGGTGAGCCCATTGTTAAACCTGGCCCCACCCTATCATGTGATTTCCTGAGGTCAGATGGCCCAGGATGTGAGTGGGTGTTAAGGCGTCTGGGGAGGGAACTCAAAACTGGATTATAGATGGCAGACAGTTGGTGTCGTAAACCACCGCCTCTGTTCAAAGATGGTCGCTCACAGTGGACATAGATGGCCTCTTTCACTCCTCTTTCAAACCATCTGTCCTCTCTGTCCAATATGTGAACATTGGCATCCTCGAAAGAGTGACCTTTATCCTTAAGATGCAGATGGACTGCTGAGTCTTGTCCTGTGGAGGTGGCTCTTCTATGTTGTGCCATGCGCTTGTGAAGTGGCTGTTTGGTCTCTCCAATGTAGAGGTCTGGGCATTCCTCACTGCACTGTACAGCATACACCACGTTGTTCAGTCTGTGTTTTGGAGTTTTGTCTTTCGGGTGATCACCAGGGGGTCCTTTGTCCCTCCTTGGGGGGATACTCCCACTGGGTTTAAATCTGGGACTCTTGGCCATTTGACCTTAGAACTGAAGAAGCTTCTCGGATGAGAGGTGAAACGTCTTCAAGCAACTCAAAGAAGTCCAGACGCTTTTCTTTGCAAACTCCTTTGACTACTGTTCCCACAGTTCACTCCTTTTTCTCTTCTCTTTTCATGACCAGTTCTGATTCGGTTTGAGGAGGTAACGTGTAAGCTCAGGGAGCCTTACAATTTGACAATATTCCAAAAATATCGATCGAATAAAAAAAAAGAGCTGAACACGTTCGGAAAGCTGTTAAATGTGAAAGCGTGTTCCTAGTTTCTTCCTAGTTTCTTTCCATTCTACCCACTGGATTTACAAAGCATACATTTCAATGTTAGCAGGAAATATGACGATAAAAGGAGCCTACGTATATTAGTACTGGGATAATGTTGTTTTTGAAGAGACCACATGCTTAGCTGCAGAGAAAGAGAGTGCACACTACTCTTATCACATGGTGTACTGCATCATATTTATAATGAGATTCTTTTGAAAAGCAGAACACAAAACAATTCTTAGACCCTTAAAAAATAAAAAAGCAGATTTCTGCTGTTTTATTTTTTGTGTCCTCTCATCTTCTACTTTTCTGTTCTGTTTTTCTCCTTTGTAAGTCATGGCTGTGTTGTGATAGAAATGGAGCCATACTGAAAGTTAATTAGATGACTACCTCTCTAACCGCTGCCACCCTTTCATTTTTCACTAGCTCTTTTATTCTATTAAGGTTCAACTATCCTGTGAACATTTTCATGCTTTTCTTAGAAATAATTACCTGCTCACAGCTTTTATTCAGTGCAGTCATCTTGTCACCTAATTTCTGTGTTTCTTTGCCCCACTTCCAGCTGACCTCCAGCAGCGGCAAGGTCCCTCCATACAAATGAAAGGCAGGGGCCTGTATTCCCACCCATTATAAACCTAAACAATAGTGAGGTAATGTTCTGTACCTGTTTTCTTTAAAAAAAAAAAAAAAAAAAGAAAAGCAATGTCACTCCAGCTTTTAATTACATTTAAATGAGTGCACAAACTAGATATTTAGAAAGTAGAATAAGAAGTTTGCAAAAAAGTGAATGAGAATAAGCAATTACTACATTAATTATGGAATGAACTGCAGGGTCATTCTGTAAGAAATAAGCAGATCAAGAAGTTAATGTTAATGTTGACCCGTTAGACTGCTACTTGTTATGGTCTTTCCTTTTTAGTTGCTGTTGTTGTTATTCTTCACAAACGCCTCTTAAAGTTTCTCTTTGTTTTTGAATACTAATTCTTGGACTTTTATTTGAATTCTCAGTTACTGTTTCTGTAGATGTTCTCTTTCATGTATCCCATGTTCGCCCGGGTAGTGCAGAGCCAGTCCTCAGGCAGTCATGGTCAGCTCGACTATCTGCAGTGTCTCATGTGATTTCATGCCCATTCTGTTCTCTCAGTCTTGTCTCTGTTTTTGTCTGTTGTCTCTGTCAAGTCTACATGTTGTGAGTGTGTCTTCTGTTACTTCCTGTTTTACTCTGGTGGACTTTAAATCTCTTGTGCTTTGTCTTGTTCTATTTCCTCTCTCGCCATCTGTAGTTAGTTTCAGCTGTGTTCCCACTTGTTGCCTGTTCCCTCATCATCCTGTAAGGCTCAGTTGTCTTAACCTCCATCAGCTCTGTGTTTTCTCTCTTATAGCTGTGTCCATCCCTGTGGTATAGTTTTGGTTTCCTTCTTTCTTCTGCTGTCATTTTGTGCTTTTGTAAAAGCTCAGCAATAAGGCTGCTTTTTAGTTTGTTTACCCCTCATTTCCAAATCCTGCATTTTTGGTCTAACTGCCTGCCACGCAGTCATTTGACAGTTTGGGGGGTTTTTTTCTTTTAAATTTTGTTATTGTTTTGTGACAGAGGGATTGTAAACCTAGAATATTTATAGAGACAAGTGTTCTATCTGCCAGGGTCACAGAACACAGTCAGAACATTGTGTACGAACTCATACATCAACATGTGGTACAGCTGGCAATTACATGGAAACAGATTAAGATGATGCAGAGCCTTTCATTCTGTAAGGTCAGCTTGATACAGGAAAGTAGCAGAGTAGCAAAGTAAAACTTTCATTACATTCCTCCCTTTTGACGGTTCATTGATCACGCAAGTATTTGCAATTATGACATAAGCATCAGACCCAACAGTCCAGCCAGGTTAAAAGTAGGTTATCGTTGTGTTTTACAGAAAGCTTGATGTTGTTTTTGCATGCTTTAGGCACGCTTCGTGTGTAGCAATGACTACGAGAAACAAAAAAGAGTCCATCTTACACTGAAACATCCAATTCACCAAACTGGATCATTTTCCCAAAGGGCCAAAATAGAAAATGGGACTGCTGTCAAGAGACTAACCAGTAAACTGTATTTAGTTCTGCTCAGTGTAAATTTTATCCTTTCATAAAAATGCTACTGGTAAAAGTAGATGTTAGAGTGACTGTAGGTAATCTTTTTCTTCTTTTGGCTGCGAACTTTGGCATTCACCACAACCACAACAATCTACTTCCATTTCACACCAATCCTCTCCATGTCCTCCTTCGGTATATCCATGAATCGTCTCCATGGTCTTTTTCCTCCTGCCTGACAGCTGTTTTCAGCTCCATCCCTCCTCTTCACATGCCCAAACCATTTCAGCCTTGCCTCTCTTTGTCTCCAAACCATTCAAACTGAGCTGTAATATATTAATTTCTAATCATGTTTACCTTCTCCAACCCATAAATCATACCAGGTCTCACTACCAACTTGTAAATCTTTACTTATGAAATTGAATTATAGCACTAAAAGAGTGAAATGGGTGGAGTAAAAATGCCAACATTTTATCACTATTTAATCAGCTTTCCCAAAAACAGTTGTGAACAAAAAACATCAAACATACAAAATACAAAAATCCTATTACTATCTATTACTATTTTGCTTGTAGTTTAATTACTTCATCTGCAGTTTTTCAGTTCTTACGTTCTTGTTGAGTCAGAGAAATTGAGTCTGTTTTGGTCTTGAGCAAGTGCATTAAAGTAAGGTTCAGTGTTAAGGACAGCAGACAGCTGACTATCACTGCGACAGTATCTGTATCTGGATATGTTACTGAAAATGTTTGTTCACATGTGAACGTAGATCCAAAGAGAAACTTCTTAACATGTTTCCTTATGTGTACAAAGTTATCCTCTTTCAGAGAATAAAGAAAATCCAGCAGTGATACTGACTCCGCCTGTAGTGAATCAGACTGCAAGTCAATGAGTTCAAGCAGAACATGACTGGATGCATTAACCACATTGCAAGTGGAGGGAGGTGAATCATGTGCATTTCACTCTCAGCTGTTTTGAAGTCTTCAGACTGATGCAGGGCTCCTGACATGGATCAGTACCAGCTGAGACATTCAGCTGATTGTTTGGCTTTTTTCACTGTTGGCAAGTGAGTACGAATGTTGCTCTCCAACTGGATTGAAATAAGCTTTCTCATGAAAACCTTCACTATGCTGTACATTTAAAGAGGAACTATTACATCATAGACTTCAAAGTTACCATCTGATGGATGAGAAAGTTTAAACATTTCTACGACTTTGGGAGATACTGTTTTTAGTTTAAACGTCATTGTTATTGTAACATACCTAGCAAATGGTGTTATGAAGAGTACCCTACACACAACATATTCATCAGTAACTATCAAACCTTGGGTTTCCATGACTACAGAAAGTTTTCATGTTACAGTAACAATCTTCCCAAACTTCTTTCTGCAGATATCATTGGCTGTGCTTGGTGATATGTGCCACATTAGGTATTTCTCTACACTCCAACCACATTGCACATTTTGACTTTTAGATTACAGTGTTTCTGCTCTGTCTACTGTAGTTGATCTTTGGGACCGAGCTAACAAGGGATGTAAATTGGTTGAGAAATGTGGCAGGTTTCACGATGAAGTGGGTGTAAATTAGAATGTAAATTCCTGTGACAGTCACACAGTTTCTGTGGTAATCAAGGATAACCTATTTGCAGTATGTGAAGGTGGCAAGTGCTGAATCCTAGAAATGGACCCCAAAATTGATCATTTTTACCTTACCTGTAAGGGCCCCCCAAAATGGAAAAGTGAATGTAAAATATAAACATAGTGCTGCACTCATTCTTAGTGGACTCTGGATCAGTCCTTCCCATTCCTCACCGCACTGTACATGACTGTGGCTTCTGACCAGGTTAAGAGAGAGTTGGATAAAACTACACCAGGGAAAAGGCTTCTTCAAGTTTCCGAGGATCTGTAATAACCAGCTGTGTGTGATCATGAAGCACATTTACAACCCAAGTAAGAAACAGAAGAAGATACCAGTGTTACAGAATATCCGCTCTAGTTCCTGTTCTAAAGAAGATGAAAAACATACTATAGAGACAACAAGTGAAAACATCTTTTGCCTCTCTCAGGCCTGGTCCTAACAGAGGCAGCAAAAATACAGACATTCTGTGCTTAAGTAGAAGTACAGATACTAGTGTTAAAAATACTCCAGTAAAAGTACTGATTCAACTTGTTCCTGGATCCGTCCACACCCAATTTGTTCCTGGGTCTGTCAATAGGCAGGGTCACTCAGATCTTGCTGGGCCATTCCTATTCTTGATCCTTAAGTCCAGGTAAGCCGCACAACAGGACATCTGTGGCTCTCCTTCAGAAACCTTAGCCAGTGCTTCCGCCTTTCAAACTGTATTTTCCGTTTACAACATTACATCCTCTAATTACTCTTGACTTGACATTTCACGTTATCTACCTCTCTCTCACTGTGTGGTGCTGTCCAGCATTTTATTCTGCCTCCTGAAACAACCAAGACCCAATGTGATAATGTCACTGATATTGATGTGCTGTCACTAGGAAAGCTGCAGAGATGAGATCAACAGAGAGGAAGAGGAAAAGACATAGAAGGAGGTGGTGAAGGAGGCATAAAGTAAATTACCAACAGCCACCCAGACTGAGAACCACATAAAGGAAAAAAACAAACAAACAAACACCAGAGGGGACAGAAAAGGAAAGGGAGGGACAGAGATAGAGTTCATGTGGTTTAGAAGGGAGCTGTGGCACTTGGATGTAATTCACTTTACTCTCTCCAGAGGAATCCATTTACCCCCTTCCTGCAATTATGGGGTCTTGTTTCCTCTGTTAATCCATCTGAATGTTTGTTTGAGTTTGTTTCTGGTGACTATTAGGGCACACTCGTATAGATGTACACACACCACAAAGCCACCCTCCTCTGTAATAAATCCCTCATTACTGGCAGTAGTTGTTTTTCTTTCTCTTCTCTGCTGTGTTCTGGCAGTTGGAGCTGTTTTCTCTTGCTCTGCATTATTAGCTTTGTGATGTGGAAACGCACTATGGAGCCTCCTTCAATCCACAACTCTGGGACACAGACAGAAAGAAGGGAATAGAGACTCTAATTAGACTCTAATTCTACAATCCTCCTACTATTGCCACTCATTATTCAAATAAAGTAATCCCGACTGCTGATGTGTTCTTCTGTTGTGTCTCAGGATAAGATGGAGATAGCGTCAAGGCGGAAAAAAAAGTAAACCAATAAAAAAATGCCTAAAATCTGCATTTTTTAAAAATTTATTTATTTATTTATTTTAAATGGACACCTTGGGTTGCAAAATGCCTTCATCAGGAACTCAATGGGAATGTGACGTACAAAACTTCAACCAACTTCAAACCCATAGCACAAGTCACCATCAAGTGAGGGATCTACCAAGGAGATGCGCTGTCCCCACTGCTGTTCTGCATAGTGAGATCATTGACAAGACTGGCTACGGATACTAACTACAGAATGGGGCAATCGTCACCCACCTCCTCTAGATGGATGCCATCAAGCTTTATGCCGAGAGTGAACACGACATTGATTTGCTGATCACACCACCAGGATATACAGCAATGACATTGGAATGTCATTCGTACTGGAGAAGTGTAGTCGGATGATAACAAAGAGAGGGAAGGTAGTCAGAAGTGAGGGGATTGTACTACCAGAAGGCAACATTGCAGACATTGAGGATAGCTTCAAGTACCTGGGAATCCCACAGGCAAATGGGAACAATGAAGAGGCAGCTAGGAAAGCTGCAACCACCAAGTACCTGCAGAGGGTCAGGCATCAACACTTACGCCCTGCCCGTGATCAGGTACCCTGCTGGGATAATAAACTGGCCAAAGGAGGAGATAGAAGCCACTGACATCAAGACAAGGAAGCTCCTTACCATGCATGGAGGGTTTTACTCCAAGTCCAGCACCTTGAGACTGTACACTATGCAGAAGGAAGGAGGCCGGGGACTAATGTTCATTGTCTCATCCTGTCCAGGATGAGACAACGAACATTCAGTAGTACATCAGGAAGATGGCCACGGCCGACAGTGAATACCCCAGGCAGCAGAAACCTGAGCAAGAGGAGAACCCTTGTAATCTAACAAGAGGAGGCAGGGCATACATGGAACGCCATAACCAAGTGGCCGGCATGGTATAGAGGAACATCTGTGCCGAGTATGGTCTGGAAGTCCCAAGGTCAAAATGGGAGATGCCCCCAAGGGTGGTTGAGAATTACCTAGCTAATATCCTCTGGGACTTCTAGATACAGACGGACAAACTCGTAATGGCTAACCAACCGGACATAGTAGGGGTGGACAAGCAGAGGAAGACGGCCATAATGATAGACGTAGCGATACTGAATTGCCAGCAACATCAGGAAGAAGGAACACAAGAAGTTGGAGAAGTACCAAGGGCTCAGAGAATAGCTCGAGAAGATGTGGAGTGTGAAGGTAACAGTGGTCCCAGTGGTAATTGGATCACTCAGTTCAGTGACTCCCAAGCTAGGCGATCCCAGGAACAACATCCGAGATCTCTGTCCAAAAGAGCACAGTCCTAGTGGACCCGAAGCTGCTACTGGCCTACTACCACTCCTCAGTGGAGAGCGTGCTCTCCTCCTGCCTTGGTGTTTGGTACGCAAGAGCTACAACTGAGAACAGAAAGGCTGCACAGAGGATAATTAATACTGCCCAAAAAATAATTGTCTGCCCTCGTCCACCCCTGGAGGCCATCGCCAGATCCTCCTGAATCAGAAATACCAGGGCCAGCATAGGTGACTCCTCACACCCCACCCATCACCTGTTTGACTCACTGCCATCTGGTTGGTGCCTCAGGTCAATCCGGTTCTACACCTGTAGACTCACAAACAGCTTCTTCCCCTGGGTCATTCTGACTATTAATGAACACCCCAACCCTGCCCACCCACCTCACCAATCTGAGCCATGTAACCCTCATCACTCAGCCAATCACACATGGACTTCATACTCATACCAAGTCTTTTCTTTGCACTACTTTGAGGCACTTTGCGTCTATTTTGTTCTCTAACATGTGCTTTTCCCCTTTTTTGTATATTTTTTACCTGTTTGCTACTTACTCCTGCTGTCTACTTTTTATATTTTATTCAGCACAATTGATGTGGAGCACCTACAATTTTGTTGTATATGTACAATGACAATGCCAGAGTGCTTGTTCATAGGGAGTTATATGATTGTTGGGGTTTTTTGTTTTCTTTGTTTTGTTGTAGGGTCTTTACCTTTCAATATTAAGCCTCTTGAAGCAACTGTTGTTGTGATTTGGAAATATATAAATAAAACTGAATTGGTCTATTTGTCACTTAATTTTTAGCTTTAGCTATGATAGATCGCACCGCTATCTTTCACTACACATGCAAATTAGTACCGATTCTTCTGCTGTTCACTCCAGGCTAACTGCTGCTGTTCGCCTTCAATCAGCTGTAAGTTTACTGAATTGACTTTGTTTGATGTTGCACAGATGCTTCCTGCATTTCCTTCCGATAAGATAAACCAGGTGTTTCTTGTGATGTGTACTCAGTGCATTTCTTTCTTTCCACAATACCAACACATGCAGCACACATGGATTGTATCAGTGGATGTGTGTGTATGTGTGTGTTAGCTCTATGGTGACCTTCTGAGCACTTCTTCAAGACAGTGCCTTCTGGAATATATTATATAACCTGGAAAATGATTAAGTGGGTAATGAACATCAATACTTGCTTTTAAAATATATTCAATTGTTTCATAATTAGCCTTTTAATTGACCATATGGTAAATGTTATGCACGGTTACAGCCACTGATCTACAGCTAATTCAACACTCTCTTTTATGTGTGTGTGTGTCAGTGTGTGTGTGCGTGTGAAGTCATGTCCAGTCAAGCAGGTAATGATTTGACACCAATTAACACGATCACACCTCCATCTTGTTGTCAGAACACCAGCTGCAGAAACAGATACAAAAATAGAGGAGAGGAAAATGAAGTGTAATGCTGATAGATTGATAAATGGAGAAAGGTGAAAGAGTGGAGGAGTGCCAAATGAAAAGATAATATGTGTGCATGGTTGGAAGAGAGGGGTGGTGATGTGAGATGGAGTGGAGGGAACCCCTCAGGGAGATCATGGGAAAATAGGGATGTTTTATATGGTGCTGTCACAGGAATGGAAAGACTGGCTGTTTGTCAGTCAAGGTGTGCTGTATGATGTCAGGAAAGTAAATCATCCTTCATTGCTTCTGTCCTGCTGTCCTTCATAGTTTCAGCAGAATTTGGTGCTCTAAAGGGCTCAAAGTTCACAATTCTAGCTTAAGAGTGCCACTGAAAGCATCCCTCCTTATGCCTCATACAAAGTCATGGCTTACATTATCAAAACGTTTATCTACCACAACTGCCACTGTCTGCAGCCACTAATCTGATTCTGGAGAATTTTACACCCACTCAGAATAACTAGAAAAGCATGATAACATATTTCCTGAGAAGTAGAACTTTAGGAGCCATATGTCTCCAGTGTTATGTAACAGGTGGACCATACATTCCTCTTTTTAACAAAACATTGATGTGAAAAATGAAAAAATGTGATAGAATCTAATCTTCTGTAAACCCCTGCATGTGTTATATAAGATTATAAACAAGAGTTTTGAGAACTTTGCTGAATGTTTTTGTTGGTACTGAGATCTGTCATCTCTCCAAGTGTATCACACAGTGCCATCTTCTGGTAAACTCCTGCATCTTGTTATTTCCCCACTGTTGAGCCTATTACCACATACTCTGGTTAGGAATTTCAAGCACCACCCCTGACTTAGAGGGTTAATGGAGCAGGTGCCCTGGGGAGCCTAAAAGTCACAGCTTGTATGCAGGTTTAATTATAATCGAAAATTAGCAATCAAAATGAAAAAGGGCCTCAAGGCCAAAATCCACCAGGGCATTGGTTAAAGTAATATTGGTGCTGTTGTATTACCCAGTGTGTTTAATTATGTCTTTATATGAATAGAGTGGGGTTAGAGTGGTTCACAGTTCCTTTGTAAAGAAGTTATCAGAACCTTTTTTGTTTTTAATGCTTTCAATTTTAGGTGAGGTCTTAAAGGCCAGTTTTTAGTACTAAATAAGTTTTTTAAACACAGTAAAAAGTGCTTCACAATTTGGGTGTTACTTTAGCTCAGTGGGTGAGCAGGTGACCATGTGCAACATGGCAGGAGAACAACGGCTCAGATTTCAGTCCGTCTTCTCCCATCAACATACACTCTTCGAACCACGTAAACAGATTAAAAACTATGACCCAAATAATGGGAGAAATATTAAGGGGAAGCTCACCTATAAAGATGACTCTAGAGCAAATTAGAGGTTGAGCTGACCTGATAGGCTAAGGATGACTGTTCCTAAGATTTGGACACTACAGCCTCAAAAGTTTGATCATCTCTGGTTTTAAAGTGAGAGGATTGAACAGTTGGACCATAATCAGATCATAATCTGAGAAGTCAGTTGTAGTGAAGAGGTCTCAGTAGCTCTGATATGTAATTAAGGGCCTGTCCATGTAGAGCTTTATATGTTGACAATAGGATTTTGAATTTCACTGTGAGCCAGTAAACGGCAGCAAGAACGGGTGTCATATGTGAGTGAGGACTAGTTTTTATTAGAGTCTTGCTGCTGCATTCTGCACCAGTTGGAGGAGCTTTGTAGGACTGAGAGATGCATGCAAAAAGTGAGTCACAATAATCAAAATAATGAAAATTAAAGTGTGTACTAAACGTTCTGGGTCACTTTTTCAAAATAGGGCTCAGCAGAGGTCTGACTCTTTGTCAGTTTGGCTACAGTGCTGAAGAAATAAATAATAATAATAATAATGTTGTGCCTGTTTTATGTCCAAGCTTTATGAAGGGCTTTTAAAAAAACAAAGTAATAAATTATTTCTCTGGACCAAAAACAGATCTTCTAAATTAGCAAAGACCCATTTCCTCCCCGTTTACAAGTTATCTGCTTTACAGTGCATGTTTAAGATTTTAATCGAGGAGTCAAACCTCTCCGATTTGTTCCTTTCTTTTACAGACGAGCTACAGAGGCCGTGACTCAGAGTCTGTATGACTAAAGTTAGGTAGAAAATAACAAAGGAGAAATCACTTTCTTAAATTTAGTTTCAGCAATTGGAGACAGATATCTGCTGTAATGATATTTATTTCTCAATGCTATGCAATCCATTATTGTAAATTTAAAAGTTATGAGGACATGGTCAGATAAAATAAAGGGTTTCGGGAAAAACTATATAATGTTCAGTTTCTGCTCAATAACTCAGAGTGTGGTTAAGATGCTGAGTCTGCTTATTTGCATTTTAAGAGAAATCAATTGAGTCTAACAATGAATTAAAGCAGCATTCAGGCTGCTATTTTCTTATAGTTGCGCCTATTTAATATTTTATCTAAACTAGGCACTAAAAAGTCTGAGAATTCAGGGAGGAACTCTGAGTAAGGACCAGGTGAGTGATAAAGAACAACAAATAAAACTGTGGGTGTACAAGGCACAGATTAAGGCTTTTAAATAAATCATAAGGTCTTTGGTTAACTGATGAACTAAAGTCAATGATTACTGCCACTCCTCCTCCTCCTTCAGGGAGTCTGCAAGTGTAACTCAAGGGCACTGATTCACTTAAACTAACATATTCATCCTGCTGCAACTCAGTTTCTCTGAGGCAAAAGAAATCAATATTTTGATCAATTAAATAATTTATTAACAGGGACCTGAAAGAGAGAGACTTGATGTTTAATAAACCAACATACACTATTATGTAACCGTGTTTCCCTTTTGGTGCTGTTGAAGCTGTTACATTATTCTTTTTTGTGAGTATTTACTACCTTTTGTAGTTATTTGTAATTTAGTATAACTACTGAATTCTACATAACCAAGCTGAAGAGAATGGGTGGATACAGGAATCTAGTGGTGTAACAGAAAGCAAAACAAAGCCAAATAAATGTCATGGCCGTGGTGAGAGAAGGACCCGAGTGCAGGCACTGATTTTACTGCGAGTGAGCTTTATTTAAAAGTGATGACAAAATTAACAGAAGTAGAGATGGCAGGGACCAAAACCTAAGAAAAACCTAAACTGGGAATATAAACTAACAAACCTGTAACCATGAAACGCAGATGGAACACAGGGAATGACAGGCAGAATTATACGCAGACAGACCGACAAGCAGCAAAACAGAACACACACTATGTACACGGAGGCAAACAGGAGGGAGACACAACTGAACCTAATTAAACATGACGAGACAGGGAGGAGCAAAACAGAATACAGTGACTTAAGACCCGGACCTTCAAAGTAAAACAGGAAACATAAACACAGAGGAATGACAAGGAAGACACAGAGAACAGAGACCTTAAACGTGAGGCAGGAAGGCACCTAAAAACTAGATTTCAGGAAATACTAAAGAACTATGGAGCTAGAAATCAAAGCTCAATAAAATCAAAGCTCAATAAAATCAAAGCTCAATAACAGAACAAAACTCAAAACACTGGCTCAACGACCCAGGACCGTGACAATAAATACACATTTGTCAACCACAATCTCCATCCTCACAGCAACCATCATGCTACAGCCTTCTGCAAAACTGAGGCACAATTTAATGGTACGTGACTAAATTGACTCCACATCAAGTATTAGTTATTTTTTAGGTAATTGTATTAATAAAACTTTGATTTTAGGACCTTTCTTCCCCCTTTGTTTACTACTTGTCTACAATAATATCTTTTCATCAGACCTCCTGTTGTGGATAAAATGCACATCCCTAGACAGTGAGGCAGATGGGATACATAACATTACTTGTCATATAGTGCATAGAGTAAAATGTCATGTGAATATGTCAAAAGGCATATAGGTAGCATAAAGTGCTTTGAGTGTCCAATAATAGCAAAAAATATCAATCTATGCAGTTATAAATATCCATCTGTCCATTCTGTTGCGCTTATTCTTATGAGGGTCACAGGGAGGCTGGAGCCTATCCCAGCTACCATACGGCGAGAGGCGGCGTATACCCTGGACAGGATGCCAATCTGACACAGGCCATTCTTAGTGCTTTCTTTTAAAATACACCTTCCCCATGCACAAGGTCAGCTCCAAATAAGTTTTCTGGGGTGGTTTAGAAGAATGTCACCAAGCCTGCACAGAACTCCTACCTCACTTCAACCAGCACCTTTGGGATGAATTGCAACACTGACTGCAAGCCAGATTTCTTGTTGACAGCCTTCCCAGGAAGACTGGAGGCTCTTACAGCAGCAGATTGATACCCACTGTTTTTGGAATCACCAGAATGTCATTAAGAAGACTGTAGCTTGTGTCTTCTGTGGGAATTTTGTTTTGTACTTTTAGTTTTAATTAGCTGTTTAAGTTAGTCTTTATCTCTTATTTTCTTTCACTTCCACTCACTGTTTGGTTAGATTAAGAACGGAAGAAAAGACCATAAGTCATCTTAAAACTGGCCTGTTCATAACATTAACTGAAAACAGGTACCCACTATGTTCAAGTGTGATGCCACAGGGGTCTTCAACAAGCTGGCATATGCACTGAAGAAAAAAGACGACTCGTGTTACATTCAGTAACAAACTGAAGAAGCGATTCTGTACAGACTAGCGGTACAGAGCCGCGATGTCAGTCATAAAAAGAGAGGAGACACTAGATCTACAGAAAAACTGTGGCAAGTTCACCAAGATTTTCCTGACAAGTACCTTGAAAAGGGAAGTTAAGTGATAACAACCAGTGAATAGAGCAGTTTCACCTCACTGTGTCTGTGCCACTCACAGATAACTGAGGAGAAAACCTCCTTTGTATCCAAGCAGCCATGTTACACACACTGAGGGGTAGCAGGCAGGAACCTGCCTCTAAGGATAACAGCAGGTATGTTCTCTTTGTTACGACATCAGGTTTATTGATGAGGGATGTGGAACAGGCTGACTGAAGGCTCTGACAGAGAGACAACAGAGAAGTCTGCTGTTTGGGAGGTCATAACTCACAGAGGCTTCAATTTTCATTTGTGCAGGTAAAAAAAAACTGCAGCGGGGAGTTCACCTGGAGAGGGAGGGGAGGAAGGTGGATGTGGGGTTGCAAGGTTAACTGCACAGCAGGGAGGTGGACGTGTCAGTATGTGACAGGTTAGGAGTGAGAATGTATTGCAGGAAGACACTGAAGGTCAAACTGTTGACAGAGCAGCCTACGGAAGCTCAGAATGAGGAGGAGGGAGGAAGCTCGGAGAAGGTCAGACACGGAGGATTTCTGAGCTTATAGAACCAAGAGGTGGTGAAATGGATTGAGACTTTTATTTCAGGAGCTACAGAGAAACCATACATCTATATTGTGTACTGTAATGATTAACTGTGGGTTCTCCATCTGCAGGAAATAAGTCATTTAACCATTTACAGTTAAGCAATCATTTTTTGTACCTTTCCACTGTGATCTGTAAATTGTAATGAAAGCAGGTTCTTATTACAACTAGTGCGAGTAGCAGAAAATTGAAACATATTGTTGAAACTGCCTGTAGTTTGCTCAGACTGTTCATCATGTTCTGTAAATGGATTATATATTATACAAGAAGATTTATTTAAGATCTTCTGTTGCCTGGCAACTTATAGTACTTATAGTAGGGACAACATGACAACATTTGGAATACCTGAATTTGTCCAAAGAAATACAGCGAGCATCACATCTGCATCTTCCCCAGGGATTTTTGTAAATAATGTAGAGCAGGCAAGCTTGCGTGATATGTGGCCAGATGATCTGAGTGCCTAGGTACTCTACCAAATGGTTGTACATTATTAATTTGATCTTATTATATTAAAATTTATCTTTTAAGATCAAAATTCTGTCAGACAATAACACAATTTTGTACTCAGCAATATTTGTTTTCTGTCTCAAATCCCTAGCTGTCCAATGCTTACATTGCATGGTCAGTAATGTTATTTTTCAAAAAGCCACAAGCTATTTTTCTTTCTAGGCAGATAAAAAGTATCAATCTTCTATAAAAGTAATATCAATCTTCTTACATAATTTATATTGAACCACTTTTTTCTATAGTTTTGAATAACTGGCCTAAATGCATGACACAAAGTCACGTAAATGTAGATTGCTAAGTCTTGCATATTTGTAAGGTACGATAGGCATGAAGACAAGTAAAAACAAGCCCAGAAGAGTCCAAATCAACGGCTCCAAGACTATGGCCCAATCTTAATGTCCACTCAAGTGATTGTGGTTGCTTTCAAAGGCTTATATAGAAATGTAAGTGCACCTTATTTTGATGATCCAAAACTAGTTTTGCACTCTTTTTCTTTTCTTTCTAGTTTTGTATAGCATGCTTGTTTTGCACCTTGGAGTTTTGTGAGACCCATCGACTCCCACATGCATTAGACTCCTTGGTTCATTTGGAGCATTTGGGGCCTCCACCTGACCATTGCCTTTTGGGTGGAGTTGTATCTCCTTGCTGTGTTTTCGTGGGTTCTCTCTGGGTACTATGGCATCCTCTCAAAGACATGCAGTTAGTGGGGTTAGGTTAACTGGCGATTCTAAAATTGTCTATGATTGTAAATGGTTCTCTGTCTCTCTGTGTTACCCCTGCGACAGACTGGCGACCTGCCCAGGGTCTACCCAGCCTCTCGCTCTATTGCATCTGGGATAGGGTTCAGCCCCCGTCACCCTGAATTGGATAAGAGGGAGAGAATGGATGGATAGAGGCATGCTTTGCATCAATTGGTCTGAAAAAGTGAGAAAATGGGTACCAAAGAAAGCTGATAATGACCAGGCTTGTAGTTTGTTTGTTCGTTTTAGAGCCAGAAGTTACTATATTTGAATGAGAAGATGGAGTGCTAAGTAATCAACTAACACTAGCAGGGGTGGTGAGCAATGAGCATCCATAGACTGCACAACACACGGACACAGATAACTGGTCATTAGTGCTGAGAAACACACAAGAAAAATACTTAAATCTCACACATCAGAAACAGAGCAGAGACGTATTGGATGGAGGTTAAAAAAAAAGGCCATATTATTTTAATATTTACAATTAAAAGATGCCAACAGTACAAATATGGTTGAGAGATCCAAATCAGTGCTTCCAGTAAGTGGGCTAGCTGCCTGTAAGCATCCAACTGTCAGTCATAGTTGTCAGACTGCTAATAATAACTTAAAGCCTTGGTAACACAGTTCAATTAATAGGAGAATTACAAAAAATAAATAATAAATTAGTCACCCACTATGAATGGCTTTAATGGACAATAGAGGAACTGTATTATCTTCATTTTTAACAGAGGTTGGTGGAAGTCACAAAGTTTTGACTACTTTACTGTAAATACCTAGTTCAGTTCACAGCACAGAATGATATAGGTTCGCATATATCATTCATTTGCTTCATTATGAGTCTATATTGGTTGTAAAGAATCTATTCAAGAAAGAACAGTGCTGAATATTCAAAAAAATAAAAAATTAGCAGCTTGAGTTACCACGGCGATTCCTTTCACATTCATAGAGCCACTTTTGTGACTCTGATAACTGAAGCTTTAGGTTCAGCTTACGTTGGTAACCCATTAATCTTGCATCCCTGTGAGATGATGAAAATACCCTTTAAATTCATGCTGTAAGACAAACGGTTAAGTGGTGATAAGCGTGTTTATATGTGTATTTGAACTTCTTCATTCTTGGGATTGGGCCAAAAGGACAGCACAAAGTCAATGAGTGTAGACAGTGTAAGTTAGCCAGTCTGATGAACCATTATTCTATTAATCCTGGAAAGATGGTTCAAGTGAGATGACCAGGTGATACTTCTGGAAGTTCTGACACAAAAGAAGAAAATCGGAGGCGAATCGATGAATGAGGGTTTGCCGGATATCAAACAGGAAGAACTTGTCTTCTCACCGCTGCACTGAAATGTCTAACTTTTATCACCTCGTTAAAACAAGAACAAAACACATCAACTTTTAATTCAGTTCATTCCTAAATATTTTATAATTAATTTCAGCAAAGTTTCTTGTAAGGAAGGACATCATTTGGGATTTATTATAAAGAGAAAATTGAAGCCGTCTTCAGTTGATACATTACTAGTGAACTGCTGTTTTAATGAAGTCTTTTAATCAGTGCACAGCAGGTCAGCTACACATTCCAACATTTATATAGAATACCAATAATGAATAAATAATGAATTCATGTGTTCTTGAGTTTAAATTGATTTCTTCGGGACGCCATCATTTTAACCTACAATTAACATCCAATTATGTAGTTATTTTCAGCAATGAACCCCAAACCCGCAGTGCAAAAAACCTACACAGTTGAATATTTTTATTTTGTTTTTTATGATGTAATCACTCACTGAAATACCTCCAATAGTCCTTATGTATTACTTTTAAACCACCGTCCATTTCGGCCCCTTAGTCGTAGCTAAAGAAAGGACTGCTCAGCAAGAACCAAAAGCTCTTAATGTATGAGCAATATTTCACTCGTGGCTGCACTTTCCTTCCCTCTCACCATCCTCTCCTCTCCTGTATATAGAACTATAATTACAGTGTCTTCTTTTTCTTATTAGCAGATAAGACTTTCATAATGGTTCCCTGGAGAGCCTGTCCAAACTTAATTAACACTGGCTAAACAGTCCCTTCTCTCCCTCTGTCTCCCTCTCTGTCCTCACCTCTGTTTCTCTCTATTTGTCTCCCTCCCTCTCATTAGACAATGGCAGCAGCAGAGAGAAGGAGCCAACCAGTCAGTGATAAATACTAGAAAGCCCTGCACAGGAAAATGAAGGCTGGACTTGACACATGCTTGACTCAGACAACACTCAACAACCACTGGGGACTTCCTGGTGTAGCTGTTGTGCGTGCTAATTTACCCACTGGTCTGAACAAGTTGTGAGTATGTCTGTGTGTATGTGAGAGAGGATCTAATTCCACTGAGCGGTATAAGCCCTGAAATCGTGTTCTGATCTTCAGCTGAGTAGCCTGCTCTTTTAATTTCCGTTTGTTTGACTTAGAGAGATTAGCCATTAATTACCGACTAGAGAAATTACCCCCACACACACACATACGTGCACATGTGTAGCGTAGCATAGAGCTGTTAAATAGAGCTCATTACACCGGCCCTACCAAAGGTAGAGAAAGCTGAGACAGCATTGTCTAACAGAGCTTACACACACACAGAGCTGGCAGGGGTAACAATTGGCTAAATGCTGCTGTTCCAGGGGAAATCTGGCAGGTTTTAGCTGACTGTAACATCAACCTCCCATGTGGGAATGCAGGGGATTAGCACCTGAAAGAGACAAGTTTACCAAAGCCAAGACAGGATGAAGGATATTACAAATGCAAGGCACCAGAGCTAGCACCAAGGCAGGCTGCTTGTATTTTCACAGAGTCCATCATTGGTTTCAAAAGGCCTTTATATCATGTCTAACTCTGTATTAGTCTAAATGTGCCCCTTGATGTCAGGAGAATATGGCACAAAAATACTGGAATAAATGAGTGACGAGGTTTCCCATAGAAAAGTATACTTAGAGGCTCATATGCAGTTACATTTAAATGCCTTTATCAATACATTGTATGCAAACAATGGATGTAACATCTAGTTATGAAAAATGATATTTCCTCTGGTTGCAGAAAGAAGTCAGATTTGATAGGTAAGTACAGGTAAATACATCCTTACTTTCCTAGTTCATGGTCTAATGACTAATTCAAATGCTAATTTGATGTCTTACTGAATACAACATCATGATCAGTATGCAAAGTATGGTTCCCATCAGCATCCAGAAGGTCGAGATGGGACTTTGTTCTAAATCACAGTAAGCTTTTAGTCTCATTCGAGTTCATCGTCACGTGATGTCTCATTTCGAACAGTTGGGGACTTTGAAGTTTTAAAGAACATGACACACCACAGTTGTTATGTCTGTCTTTTATGTAAAGTCTGGGCTCTGTGGATGTTAAATTTATACTATCAGCCTGTGACTAAATAATAATAACACACTGGAGCAGGCAGAAACGGAGGTAAGTGGAACCCAAAACAGGAAAACACCTTAGCCTTATGGCCAATAACTTAAAATGCATGCAAGATTTGATGAGTCTGTTGGAAATGCAAAAATTTTCATTTATCTGGGGTGGGGTTGGGGGCCAGCAGCCTAAGCAGAGAAGCCTTGACCTCCCTCTCCCCAGCTCCCTCCTCTAGCTTGTCTGGGGGAACACCAAGGCGTTCTCAGACCAGTCAAGAGATATAATCAGTGCAGTGTGTCCAGGATTTGCCCCGGGCCTCCTCCCGGTGGGACATGCCCAGGACACCTTGCCCAAGAGGTGCCCTGAAGGCATCCTTATCAGATACCTCATCTCAACTGCGTCCTTTTCACCATACCCGGGATAGGGTAACTGGTGCCCCGCCTTGGAGCCACAAGTCCAATGAATAGACATGTGTGAGGTGTTCTGGCCATGTCCCACCACCCGCAGGAGGCGTCGTAGGAGTCGGGTGCAGCATGAGCTGGGCAACAACCAAGGGCGGAGACCCTGGTGGGCCAAGCCCGGGTTACCGAGGCTGGAGATGGGAACATGGAAATGTATGACATATTACAATATATCATTATTTAACAAAAACAAACCTAAAATGCAAAAACAATGTGTGAGGAACTATGTACATCTTTACTGCAACTATAGGAGTAAAAAAAAAAAACAGGAGAAGAAAAACATAAAGCCAGCTGTTGATATTAACTGATCATCAGCAAGTGTGGGCACCTCTGAAAAAATGTTTTGCCCATCAATAAGGGTTATACACCTATTTACAAACAATTTAAAGTTATTCTCCATATTCTTCAGTAATGAGTGGGAAAATATGACAGTTACCAATCTCACCATGGTCAGACAGTCCTCATAGAAACTACAAAAAAATCCAAGCTCTACATCTATGACTCTACAGGCCTCAGTTAGCATGTTAAATGTTAAAGTTCACAACAGTACAATTAGAAAATGGTTGAACATGTATGAATGATTTGGAAGCACTGGCTGAAGAAAATCGCTTCTCTTTCAAAAGATGACGACGGCTCGGCTTAGGTTTGCCAAGTTGCATCTGACCACATGAGTTCTGCACAGCTGACACCAAAGTGGAGATATTAGGCCAACGCACAGCTAAAATAAAAAACCGTAGAAATGTCAAAGGACATTGCAATATGTAAAAATTGTAACAAGGAAAGATACAGATGAACAAAACTTGTATTTTTATAGCTAATGTTTGAAGCATAAAGTTGATTGTTGGAAGTCTGGGCCCTCTGTGCAAGCTCTTGTTCTTCGGTTGCATCCCCGAGTGTAAGAGACTAGAAGATGAAAGGCAGGATTTGCAATCAAAGTATTCAAAGCTTTCTGGGGGATTAATAATATTTTAAATTGGATTAAATTAGTTAAAGTACAACTGCTGCATTTAGGAGCAACTTAAAGTCATTAATGCTTTCTTTTTACTGGGTACACAGAGATATTCAATAAACCAGAAAGGATGGGAGAAAAAAGCATTGATTACTTCTTCCAAGTGAGCTAGTCAAAGCCATTGATATCTGAGAATGTCCTGAAGTGATCAAAGATAGATACATTAACTTCTTGGGTAAAGCTGGCCTGTCAGAAATATGTTGAGCCCAGGAAATGTCTTCTTTAGACACAAGAAAGAAGACTTTTCCACTGAGTTATTCTTTTGATATATATATATATATATTTTTGGAACATCCTAAATCAAAATCAAAAGATTATTCCTTCAGGCTACAGTCAGGTAAAAAACCAGGGGTGTTTGAACTGTGATCCAGGGCTGTGTGTTTTTTGCAGTTTACAAGATAAAGTCTGCCGCAGAGACATCTTGTTCTAAGTAGCTGTTTGAAAGCATGTGAAGGTCACTGACAGGCAGCTGTTTCAGTAACGCATCTTTCATCTCAAAAAGGATTCCCCGTGCATGTTTTATTCATTACCTAACTGCCTTACCTTAAAACACAAATAATTTCCTTATCTTTTGCGGGTGTCTGCCAGAGGAAACAACACAAACACTATCTGACAGCTGACAACTTTTTCATAAGGTGCATAAAGATTAAACCTGTAACGTGTGTGTCTGCCTCCCTCTAGTGGTTTATACTGTTCATGCACAGCAGCCCTGTTTCACTACACACAAATACAAACAAAACACACAGGCTGAGAATTGTAATTTGTATTTATTGTTTAAATTCACCAAAAAGTTTTCTGCATAACTACATCCAACAGCATTCATGGTTGTCGTCACTGTGACCTCCTCAACACCCGAGTGACGATAGTATGACATCATCAGCGCCGCCAAGATGTCACAGCTTCATGACATGCCTCAAACGGCAGAAAAATACTACTGATAGTTAAGTCCGTCCCGGAGTCCGTCATCAATCAAAGCGTCTCGCCACTACCCGTGTAAAACACAAACATTGCACATCAACTTCGAGCATCGCATTAAGCCTCGCTTCTTACCCACCCACCCCTTTCTTTTGCATGGAGTCAAATGAAATGATAAAAGTGGGTCTGTACAGTGAGGATGAGTTAAAATGTGATGGTTCCTGCTGTCATCCAGTAATGATACTGATAATTCAAAGCATTCCAAAACACCCACAATGCTTCAGGACTTTCTTCTCACACCTTTGCTTTCCTCTCACTAAATATACACAACTAATATTCATCATGTGCAGGCCTGGATTAATGAAGTGGAGAGCTGTTAATAATCGTCTGTACTGGAAGAAAACCAGTCTGTTCTGCTTGCTGCACACATGGGTTTAATTTAGCAGATTGTCAATATCAGTGATTCTTTTAGAGTTTTGCATTTTGAGGCAAGACACTACAGGACAAAACTGACGATTTTGGGATTGTGGGGTCATTTTTCTCTCATAACACGTTCAGATTAGTGGGAAGAAAATGTCCGAAAACTTTGTTGCTTATTTTACAGGACAGTCAACTGATCCTTAGTCTGTTTCCTAAACTTTTAACAAAACATTTTGACGTTTTAAAGGTTTTTTTAAAGAGGCGTTTGCACACAAACTACCCACAGCTATACTGGGGGTATTTTTAGCTGTCGACAAGGTTGAATGTTTTTTCTCTTTTGCGAAAAAGAAATATCCAAATCCAAATTTCCCTCTGGAAGAACAAAATGAAAGTGAAAAAGTTTTTTGAATCCTGACTTCTCTCATTGCTTTTTTGCATATTTAAGCATTAAGTTAAGTAATCAACTTGGAAGTTAATCCATCCAGATATTTGCCTGTAATGTCTTGCTTAAAGTCATAAATGTAAAGGAAGAGTGCAGTCTACAAGTCTGCAGACTACAAATGTCCCTTTCCCCTTTTCAGACATTTGTGAAAATTCCCTAAACTCTATCTCACTCCATGACTGTTTCAGAGGCTGAGATGTTGCTTTAAAGCCGGTCTATTTGTTTTTAGCCATGACTGTCAAAATGTAAGAATTCTAACTTTAAAAAAAATATCAAAATCCAGCTATAAAACATTGCTTTGTAAGACGTGTGTATTACCGTGTAATATAAACTTCCTAAACGTCCTGGGTTTGAGTCTTCACTGTTAGTTACTGCTGAGCAAAAGTATTTCAAAACTTCGTGTTAATTGTGCAGTTACACATTTGACATTTTTTGCATTGATTCTGCTCTTTTCTTGTCATAAAAGTGCTTTCATCGTTAACTACCTATTATCCTCTCTTTACATTATTATATCTATACTATCTCTCTGTCCTCTGTCTCCGACCCCCAACCATATCTCTCCCACTCACCCACCCATGTCTAATATATTCTCATTTGGTATCATTTACATTTTTGACACAACACTGTATATCATTGATCTTTTATATCCACTCGATGAAGTTAATATATGGCTATAATCTCCTTTAATACCATCTAAATGATAAGGAGCTTTACATACAGTGTGGTCACAGAATTCCAGTTTTCCTCAGTAAAAATGAGGGTAAATATATTCTAGACATTCTCCATACTAAAAAAATTGCATTATTTCTACTATTATGGCTATCGACTTTTCTACTTAATGAATACTGCAATTACAGCGGTAAATTCTCTTGCTGCACATCACTATAAACTCTCTTCTTCTTTCTTAATGTAATGATTTATGCATTGTGTTATGAGATAAGATGATACTGAAATGTGCGCCACCTTCAGAAAGTCAAGAAGTTACAACCTTCTTTCATCTGAAACCCAAACAGACTAAAACAAAGAAAAGAATGGCATCATGATAATGTCAAGTTTCCCTCCCACACTACTTGCATAAATCTCTTCATTAAATCATCTGCTATATACAGTAATACATGTAATCGTTACATATACGGCTCGTCTGAGCCCGGCGAGTCTCTTGAACAGTACTAAACCATAGTCCGGCGACCAAATAATAATCCCTCGGCCTCAAAAGAACCAAAAGTCAAAGTTACAGTAGAATACAGTAGACACCTTTCAAGTAAAAGAACAGTTTTTTCTAAGAATACTGGCGTGTTCACATAACTGTAAGAGACCTGAGTCAAACCACAACTGAAATCCCTTCAAAAGCAGCTCATACCAAGTATGTTTTTATCCAAGGTGCCTTTTGTGCCTTTCAAGAAACGGCATGTGACCAAAATCACACTGAGCAGGATTTCCGTGAGTGTCTCTGACTCAGGTCTGTCTAATGTTTAGCAGACAAAACGTCATAATCAGATGACTGACAGAACATAGTGACATACAGTAATTCTTGTTTTCATTGCTGAGTCGGATGAAGGAAAAAGGTAAACGAAGTAATTCTTTTTAAAAAGTACAGAAATGCCGTCATAACCACAGACAACTAAGCCACCGATTTCTCTGCTTCAAAGAATGTCATATATTTTTTTGCCTCGGAGTAACATTTTTTGTACAATAATCCATTGATAATAATCAATGCACAAAAGTAAAAGACAAAAGCACACGAATATCCAAAAACTGAAATAGAGACAGCTCAAGACAAGAGATTTTTTTTTCCCTTTTCCTTAGTTATTTTTTTCACTCAAGTTTAAAATACACATATTAACCAGCTGTTGAGTTTTTACATAGGAATTTGGATTGATCAAAAAACAAAACAAAACACAGTTTTAAGTCAGTCCAGCTTTCCTGGCTTTACGGTGGACCTTAGGGTCAGGTCCACGATGGCCCAGTCCAGTCCAGTTCAGAAGAGGAGTAGAATACTGGCAACGGCTGGGGCGCTACAGTACTGATAACGCAGCGCTGCCTGCCATCATGTGCTGGGCAGATGGCAGTTACTCTACGATGATTGCTGGGCCACAGAACTTGTCACGCTGTACTGTAATCACCCTGTTCATCCTTTCTGTGTCTGTGTTGTTAGGCAGGGAGGCACAGCACAGCAGCTCAGCTCAGCTCAGCAGTGTGAGGGGCCTCGGACTGTACAGTGGTGGTCACCACAGAAGAGGCAGTCTACATGGAGATAGTGACTATGGGCCCAGAGGGGCCAGCACGGGCCTGTGAGGCCGGGGGCTCAGAATACAGAAAGAGAAAATTATGGCTGAGCTTTTCATTGGCAAGAAGATTGAAGACAAGGTGAAGAGGGATTACGGGGCAGAGGAGCTCTGGAGGATATGAAATGCTTTGAGCTGCAGATGAAGTGGGCTGACAGAGGACAGATAGAGGGCAGGCAGAGGAGAGACGAGGAGCTGTGGGAAAAGGTGAGGGCAGAGGGGGCGGCTCCACTGGTGATGAATGAATCATACAGGAGGAGGGCTGTGCCGAAGCCAAGGAGGGGTGATGAAGCTCCAAAGAGTTTTGAGTGTGAAGGAGGTCCTCTGCCCATCTGAAGAGACACCTGCAAAAAAACAAAGACAGTGGCCACGCATGACAGATCTGCTACCACAGCACAAGTTACTGTATGTGATTATCTCTGTGTACATCAGGATTAAAGTCCAGAAACACCAGCAAAGTCAGAGCAAAGCTTGATGTTAAAGCTATAATAAAAGAGTTAGATTTTAACTTATGCAAAATGCTTACTTTTTTTCTTTGTTTAGTAATTAACAGCAACATTAAAATCTAAATTATGTCTGTCTAAACCCATCGGCCTTTTACTGCCGAAGAACAAAAACGTAATAAAATAATAAAAAATAGAAAATCCCTAACTCTCACAACTTTAACAACTCCATTAGCTCATTCATCTGTTTCACTTTACAGTGCGGCCGCTGCTTAATAATGTTTCAGATCTCATAATCACATCTACAGGCTTTTTCTACTCAAAAGAAAAGGCTGTCACAGTCAGTAAGGCTTTGGTTCCTAATTTTTAAAGACTCAAAACTGGATTATTATTTTATTATTTTAGTCATTTGGCACTATGTCTGTGTTCTGGGACATACTGAGCCTTCCACATGTATAAGTGGAAAGCCTGAAGGCAGGAGGAGCAGCAACAGGACTCCCTCGTGGTACAGGAGTTATAAATAGATTGAATAGCTATTACAGTAGAGGGAGGTGGGTGGGAGAGCAGGCTGGAGTGGCAGCAGCAACTTTATCCAGTTGAAGCAACTAAAAAGTCTCATTCAATATGAGTCTTGCCAAGAAGTTGCACAGAATGGACTCAGCTGAATGAAATCAGCTGCCAGTATTACTGGCTGAGCTGGAGTGTGAGGGGTCGCAGGAGTCACTAACCCTATGCTCAATTTGTGGATCATCAAATAATCAAATAGCTATTTATCATTTAACCTGAAAGTATTTGCTAGCCATTTCTCTCAAATGTGTGTATTTTGAACTTAATAGTGCCATAGACATTGTCTATTTCCATATTAGCTTCAAAATTTTACCCTGCACACATTTTGAAAAAAAAAAAAAAAAAAAAAAAAAAACCTGAAAAGGTATCGGTCCAGGTACAGCACTGCATTGCTTTCTGAACACTACAGCGAACATTTGATCCTGTCAGCTTTTCACCTGCAGGCTAGCATGCAGTCTGATAGCAAAACCATTATCTGCTTCAGAGTTCAAAGTAGAATTACCTGCCCAAGGCTGTTTGGCCAGGAAAACAACAGTCAACAAAGCAAAGCTTTTTTAAAACAGTATTTTGAAAGATTCACATGTTTTTTCATGAGATTTCTACTTTTTGTATATCTGGTAAATGGACTTGATTTACACAGTGCCTTTCCTGTATTACTGATTTATTCAAAGCTCTTTTTCATGACACACTGAGATTCAGTCTATGAATATCTGCTTTGTCTACACACATACTAACACACCAATCACTCTATCTGGGGAATCTGCTGTTTAGTATCTTCCCCCAGTAAATTTCACCACATAGACCAAGGAAACCATGGATCATCCAATTAGTGGAAGACCTGCCAGGCCCCATATGGCCCCCTGTACATACAAATCAAATAGTTAATTCTGATCACCATCTCTGGAGGTCTGCAACCTCAGGATCATCCTGAATTCCGCTCTCTCAAACTCATCACATACCAAATCCATTAAACCTTCCAGACTCTGACTTTTACTCTCAGACCCAGCAAGTAAAACCCTCGTTCATGCCTTCATCACCTCCAGCCTGGGCTACTGCAATGGTCTCTGGTTTGGTCTGCCTAACAAGCTGCAATATGTTCAGAACTCAGCTGCCCGAGTTCTCACCCAAACTAAGTACGGGCAACATATCACCCCCACCCTTATACACCTCCACTGACTCCCAGTCAAGTCCCATATGCCCTATAAAATCCTTCTCCTCCCCTACACCCCATCTGGGTTCCTCAGTTAAAGGCCTACTCTCCATTCCCCACATTAGACCGTAGTCCTTCAGGGACAGAGCCTTCAGCGCTGCAGTGCTGCTCCCTGGAACATGCTCCCCTGAGAGATCTGCAATGCCCCGTCTCTGGAAATCTTCAAAAGCCAGTTGAAATGTCACCTCTTTAGTCAAACTTTTGGCCTTTGTCTCGTTTTTTGTGGAAAGTGACTTAAGTTCCTATGTTCTGTGGCCAAATTAGTATGAGGTCTACAGTGAGACACTAAGCAATTCCATAATGCCACAATTATACTCTTATATTTAATTTTATACCTTTAAGATATCAACAAAATAGTCCCTGCATATAACATATTTTCACTACAGGTGCCAAACATCTAAAATAAAACTGAAATATAGGTTAAACTATAGATAGAACACAATATTTAACTTGTAAAATAAAATAAAATCAGCTGAATCAAAGATGAGGAGGTAAACAAAATTCGCCAAAGAAGCACAACAGTATAAGACTGCAGACCCACCAAGCTACTGACCGTTTCCGCTCAGTGTCACAGGCGGACGACTTCAGCAGATGGTCTCGAGGTGACGTGAGTTCTGCAGGAAGAAGTGGGGGAAGTGCTTCACACACACTGAAACTTTCCACAAAGTGTTCACAGCTCATTGTGTACTTAAAAAAAACATTATTATAGAGGAAAACAGTGTCTCACAGGTGCGTCGTTCCATTGCCGCGGCAGGTCTTCTGGTTCAGGTGGATAAGACATCCATGATGGACTCCGGTATGAGGACGGCGGTGACATGACGAAGTAGTCTGAGTAACCTGGGCGGTTGGCCGATATAGCATAGACTGCTGTTATTGGGTTTCCTGTGAGATGTAAATAGATTTAGATTGAACGGAAATAAGATATCATGAATTTCAGCATCCTGTCAGTGTGTCGTACCTGAGTAGGTGCTGATGGACTGGTCAACAGTGACAGCAGGGAAGGGGGTCCTGGAGAGTGGCAGGTAGGGGGCACCATTGTGCTGCTGGGCCTGCAGCTCTGAGGCTTCTGACACGCGAGGCTTCAGACTAACATCAGGGGTGGAACTGTCGGTGGAGAGGAGAGGCACAAATCAACCTGATGTACAGCAAACAGACACCTGCAAAGTTCAGCTGGTTATTTCCAGCACGTGTCGAACGGAAAGTGCAAAATTATTGCTAATCTGTTACTATTTTATTCATTTAAATAATGACTGATGGAGTTACAATCAACTGGAAAAATAACAACTATAGCTTTATTGTGTCCACAGGACACAATTCAATAAAGCAGTTAAGAGAAACTTAAAACCTGTTGGCAGAGGAGCAAAACATAATATCAACTGGAATCTGATTTGATGCCCATCAACACAGTTACAGAGTTCAAGAGTGAGCAATAAAAGCAGTTTAAATTCAGTTGGAGTTAACAAATCAGAGACATCACTGACGTGACATAACATTGTATAACATCTTAAACTGACCATTAAAACAGAATATTATAATATGACAAATCCTTAAATAACATAATCTGGCTTGTTGTAAGTCAAATCTCCCTTCCTTACTTTCTGACTATTTACTACTATTTAGCAGATGCTGCATTTAGACTTAGCTGTCTGTAACTTTAACGCTCAAAAATAAAAATAAAAAACAGAGTTGGCTGCGAGGCTTCAAAATGCAGTCAAAAACCAATGGGTGACATCATGGCAGTTATGTCTCTCTTTTATATACAGTCTTTTATATACAGCCTGATTTCATCTGTATCAGTTTAAAGGTCAAATCTGCACCGTAATAGCTTTATTTACTCTACTTAATACTAAATCCTGTACTGTTTACTTGACAAATATAATTTTAATTATTTTCTGGGTCTGTTCTATTATATTTCAAAATGTTTACTCACAGGCCAACAAAGACAAAGAAAGCATCTTTTGTAGAAATTGTTTGCAGCTATGATTAAATATTATGGGGAACGGCATAGTTACACAGAATAAAAAGATATAAAATCTTTAGAAATCTTTAAGAATAAAGTCCGACGGTGCATCAAGCCCATCAGACATCTTTTCATCTTGAGTCACATCAGACTGTGGTAATGATAGCAAGTTCAAAAAGTCCTGGTTTAAGGTCTTGAGTTCAAATCCAGACTGTTCTCTCTGTATACACTTTGAATGTTGTTCCCTTTGTCTGCATGGCAACTCTGGGCTTCCACTCAGAGTCCAAAGACTTTCCTGGGTTAGCCCTGCAACAGACTAGTGACCTGTTCGGTGTATAACCTGCCTCTTGCCCTATGACAGCTCTTGGGTTGTATTTTCATGCACAGTACAGAGGTTCTCAGACTTGCTTTCAACATCTGGCTAAAACTTCTGGCCATTTTGGGTCACTGCAGTGAAGGACACATGACCTCACCATTCATAAATCCTACCCTGTCACCTTGAGCCTTATTACAGCTCTCCATGCAGTCATATTATTTCTCTATCTCTGCACCGAAGCACCATCCTCTTCATCGTTACAGTGCATGTTAACTACAGTAAAGAACCGGAGGACAGATGATGTCACTGGCACATCTCAGGACCATGATGCACTGTGCGCACTAATGCCTCACAGTGCATAGCAAAGAGGGATTAACATGCTGCACTCTTTCTCCCTGGGAGCACAGTGGAGCTGATGTGTGACGAGCTGACTGATTAACCACCATAATATGACTGTTTCTGGTTGTAATAAGCAAGAATAATGGTCACATACCCGTGGCCATATCTGAAAATTTAATTAGCAGTAATTAGAGAAGTCCAACTAAAAGCTGTCTCTGTCTAGCAGAACATTTTAAATACATAAATAAATATATATATATATAAATATATAGTATAATTATCTTTTTATTAGTAGATTGGTGGTAAATTACAGTTTGTCTTTTTTATTTTATTGCAGAACACTGAATTTGTTCCTGCCACTCTGCAGCACCTTCTTTTTCCAAAAGTGTTAATTATTTATTTTGCCCACTAGATGGCGAGCGTGCTCCTCACTGCTAACCAACAGACTCAATCACTCTCTGCAGTGCTAAAGTGCCCAGCAACACAGTGCACACAGCAGCAGCATTCAAATGAAGAAGAACGTTCAGTTCAAATGATGCAGACTAACATATGGGCCTAAGAGAGAGAAGTGAGTGGCACAAACGGAGGGTGTACGTGGAGGGCAATCTCTTGAAATGACGCTGATTAAAATTCTGATGCATTTTGTGTATTCTCCGGTGTACTCTCCACTATCTGTCTGATCCAGTGATTAGCCCCAGTGCTGCCATGTGACTGGCTGAGGACTCATCTCAGAGTACTTTTAAATGCCATATGTGAGCATTTCCTTCAAGTTTGATGTCTAAATATATTTATGGGCCACATGTTTAACATTGTGCATGTTTTTATCTTTCACTGAAGGGACTGTTTCTTGCTTTTATTTTTTCTCTCCTTATTTTAGGCTTTAAAAATGTTTTCCCTGCCATATATGAAGTGCAAAGTGTTTGTGGAGTGTTTGATAGTTTGATTATATAAATGTGCGTGGTACCGTCGCAGTGAGGTCGCAGGTGGCGGTCCTGGTCTTGAGGGGATCAGTGGAGGTGGAGAACCGATGCCCATATCAGGAAGCTGGGTGAACCGGAAACCCTGCAGGAGCCACAAATGCAATTTAGAGATCTGTTCAGCTCAGTATGAACACAAAACAACCTTAATCCAAAGTGAAAAACAAGAAATAAATAGGGTAAAGAAACCAGGGGGGGGTATCTGATCAGAGCAGAACAGGAAGATCAAACACAGATTCAGATTCAAGCAGCAACTTCATTTGTTGGAAGGCATTCAGTCCTCAGGTTCTTTAATCATTCTCAAGGTTCTCCTTGCAGAGCAGCTGGTGATGGCACGCAGTTTGACTGTCCAAATTCTCTGTGTCGGTTTCTTGGTGCCAACATTTTAACTTTTGCATGCAACCAGTTTAGTTGTTTTGTCATCTGGCAGATAATGCAATGTGACTTACACGAGTATAGATAATTACCCCACATGAGCAAATATTTACTACACATGCATGACCTTATCAAGCTCTTTGGGGATTTATCCATTTGCTGGCATAATAAAGCTAAATATTTAACATTCTCAGCCATTATGCAGAGTTTCTTTTTTATACTTTAAGTACTTTAATGCATGTAGGAGAAAAAATATTGGATGAAACTACTGCATGTAAGGTGTCATCATTATCTTTGTAACGTAATCATTATCCAAGTCTCCAATGTTCTGTTTGAGCATCTTTTGTATGTCCACATTTTTTTCATTCATTTGTAGCTTTCAATTATTTATTTTGGGTTTGCAGGCGCTATGTTTCTATGTTTTGGTTCAGTCTCATAGCTGAAGTCAGTGGACTTCACATTACTAACACATGTTAGACCTAATACGCCTATAACCAGAGGTTATTCAGGAAATAGTCACTTTAAGCTATTTGGGTGAATTGACCACTTAAGCACACAAGAGGAAAGGTGCTACAGTGTACCTAAAGCCTGAGGTCCAGACAGACACCCTCTTTACTCTTTTTATTCTAAATTTTTCATTAATGATGAGCCCAAATCTTTTTATTAATTTATTTATAATTGCCTGACTGGTGAAAATCCTTAACAACTTAAACCTATCTGCAATAAGTTAAGTTTTGCCTGTGGCTGCATTTTGGTGGGTAACGGTTAGAAAAGTGATGAATCTACTATATAAAGCTATGGGATCAAAAAATAAAGACTCCAAATACTGTGAGCCTTCAAATTCTAATAGAAAAATGCAAAAAACAAAACAAAAAATTCTGGTTTTCCAGGAATCAAACTTACTAAAGACTTTCCTACTTACTAAAATCAGAATATATTGATACCTGTCACAGAGGTAAGCAATCAACTCAAGGACTGTAGCTGCTAAACTATGATCGTGTTTGTGATGAGTCACCTGCCCGAATTGGACAAAAGTACAGATATAGATTTTCCATAAGATCCGATCCACCTATTTTACTGCTGTTGTGCCTTTTGCATAAATGTGTTCAACTCTTCTTGCTTTGGAGATGCTCGTATGGATCCTGCTGCTGTTTGATGCTGCCTGTACTTAATAAACTCAGGGGACAGACAGACAGTTTGAAGCAACAAAAACATCCCTAGGTCCTCTAATTAAAGTCAACACACACAAAAGGCCAGGTTAATTGCCACATCAAAGCTGAAATGTTCAGAGAGGCTTGATCTTGTTTATGAGATCAAGTCACTGAGGATTGCTCATACTTGGCATGAGATTGAGCTCTGTGAGAGTGTCAGACAAGTATTATAAAAAGGTAAAGTTCCTGAAATGCAAATTTCTTTAAAACTATTACATCCTGTTATTACCAGACCTTGATTCCAATTTTAGACAGTGCTATAAATGGGTTGGTTTTTATTGGAACTACTTTCTACTCAAAAATAGAACCTATTAAAAACAGATGGGTAACAGTGAAGTTATTGGAAAGGCATAGCTTTAATTGTATTTTTCTAAGCCTTAATTGTCCTTTAAGTGCTTACTGGTTTGGGCAGGCTACACTGGTGCATGTCCTCATAGCCTATGCTTCTCTGCCTGCCTCCACAGGGGTGGTTCATGGTCCCGGGGGCACTGGTCACTCCGTCACTGTAGTGGCTGGTACTGGAAGGGTTGTAGGCGCTGTGAGCATGGTGATGATGATGGTGATGGCTGTTGGTGAGAGAGGAAGAAAAAAAATTCAATTGAGTCAATATACACACACCTACTATCTCTTTATTTTTCCAGCCTTGCTCCAGCGCACACTGCATAGGCAAGCAGACATCAGATAAAACTGCTCTGATTTTGAGAAACAGCTTGGGAGTGGGATGTATGCACTTTCAAACTGCCTATCAGGGGACCTCTCTCTTTTCTTTCCTACACAGTACTGTAAATTATGCAGATGTTATAAAAGAAAAGAGTTTTCAGTGAAAAATAAAAACTTACTTGGTTGGAGGAGAAGGAGGGTCATGGTCCGGAGGTGCCAGGCTAAAAGCGTTGCCTAGCAACATATGCATCTGCGTACGGACCTCGTCAATGGATGGCTGGGAGCTGAGTGTGGAGGAGTCAGAGCCACGGTGAGCCTTCACCCCTAAGCTGCCGTTCCCAGTGCCAGTAGATCCACCTCCATAACCCAGAGAGCTCATCAGACGGTCCACGTTGGTCTCCTCAAAGGGTTCTGGTTCACCCTGTGGAGGGAACACACACACATTTAGCAACCAGTACAAAAGTAGTTTATCAGCTTTTCCAATAAGTTTTGAGGACACAAACACCAAGGTCATGTGTCCACAGTTTAAAGCTCGTAACAGTCCTCCTTTCACTTCTGGCTTCCTTATAAACAAACCCGAAGTGATAAACATTCTGGTGCTGATGTCTTTATCAGTAATTGGAGAAGCAGTAAAACGAGCCACACTCACAAACATTAGTTTTTCACAGTTTTCTCCTCTTATGTTGAGTGCTTTCATCAATCCTTGAAATTTGTAACTAACTATACACTGTATAGTTATAACTGTATAGCACTAACTGTACCACTGGATGTTTTCAACTCAATCACATGGACATAGATATCATTTTTTGTCAGAGATAAATACAACAAAATAAACCCAGTACCAAAAAAAGGAAGATTTATTCATAACAGACGGGAAAAGACCCAGGGAAACCAGGTTAATGATAAAATTGATTAAAAAAACAAAACAAAACAAAACAAACAAAAAAAAAAACGAAAACCCTGAAAACCATGAATTTCACACCCGAGCCTCAACTCTCGCAGCCCGGTACCAAACAACTCCCGGTCCGTGGCCCGGGGGTTGGGGACCGCTGGTCTACAAAGCATAAAACAAGGGGTATATGTTGCTTGTAGTAAAAAGTGCTTTGAGTACTTCGAATAGAAAAACATTCTGTCAGTATATGTCAGTGCATCTTGTGTGTAACAACTGTATATGCAACTTCATCGCTTGGAAATGCTGGTATGGATCTTGTTGGTCTACTGCAGGTATTCAAACTGAGGAGTGAATGAAGTGAACTCAGTATGCATGAAAAATGTTTTGGATAGGTCCACATGTGCTACAAAATGCAAAAGAAAGTACACACAGTGTTGCTGTAAAAATGTGACCAAAAAAAAAAAAAAAAAAAAAGCATCATTTGACTTTGTCCCCTTTGTGCAAAAAAGCTTGTTTAACACAAATATGTAACAAGTGGAATTACTTTGGTATTGTGAGAGCTTAAGACACTAAGACCTGGCTTCAACTGAGAATTCAAGATAAACCAATACCTGTTCCATTTCCTGCTCTAGTTTGCTTCATACTTATATGATTTCTTGCCCCTTCTTTGTGTTGCACCAGGGCCTAACTGTCTTTCCCCTGTGTACACTTGTACACACTGTACACAGGGGGTGTCTGTTTTTCCTCCTCTCTATCCAAGATTGTCTGTCTACCACTTATCAAGTGTTCTGGCAATTTTTCCTTCTATTGGACCTCAATTTTCCTCTTGATTTTTACCTTTTCCCTCTGGTTTTGTTATCTCCACTGAAGTCAGCCTTCTTAATCACAGTGTTTCATGCTGTAGTCAAAACCAGCGTAAGACTCATTGCATTTAGAAGGGTGAGTTTCAGAAACCGCACCATGTTCAGTATCAGATTAATGCTAACAAGCTGGGATTGCATTTCACTTTTAACAAGTACTGTAACATACATCTGGAAAATTAAGTGATCTGTTATTTAGTTATATTAAAAAGAATCAGTCCAGCACTGTTACCACATATCTCTGCTCTTTTCTGTTGTAACAACAAGACAAAAGACAAAATCCTGATGCAGTTTCATTGTTTGTCTCGCCTTGACTCCTTGCAATGGAGTCGAGGACTAGTCAACAAAAAAGTCTCACAGCTGTCATCTATTGATTTTTTTCTTTCTATACATGAATTTTACTTTTTTTCTTGTCCCTGGACATGGACATTTCCAACCCTTATTTTTCTGTTCCTAAACACAAACCTGTCCAATCTCGTATGGACTAATTTGCATCCATGTACATTAAACTAATATTTTCTGCTTTTAGAGCAACAAATGCTCCACAATTACAGGTAAGAATGGAGGAGTTGGTGGTGGAGTGGATCTTCTCATTGCTTACACCAGAGGCTATCAGGTATCCGAAAAGATCATATAACAGCTGCCATTTTTTTCAGTGTTTATTTGCTTGCTCATGTGCCTGTGCTGCAAGCACAAAATATAGTTCCCAACAAAGTTCATCAGTTTCTTAGTCTCGATATAATGAGAAAAAAACAGGAGAATATTTCTCTGGTAACACAAGGAAATAAGTTATATTTTTATTTTAGTAATTCATTTGTGCTGTAGCAAAATCTTACAGTTGTGTCATTGTGCATTTAAAGGTTGTCATGGGAGACGAGATGGTTATTATATTGGGAAGGTATTCACACTTCATTTCATACAAGGGTGATAATAATTATTATAATTTTGAAGAAGCATCTTGAAGCTAATTACAGCTCCACAATAATGTGAGTAAAGTCCGTTGAGAAGAACAAAGATGGCAGTGCTGCAGCTCTAAAACTCGATTTTAGCCCGAACTCTCCAAGGAACATCAGGAACAGCAAGACTGTTGCTGGTTTTGCGGTGGAGGAAATACTACAAGTATCAACTCACTATGCAGTAATGTAAGTCAGTAAGTGCTACGGACATATGCGAAGATTAATGGAAACAGTTGTTTTCTGGGAGCACAAAAATGTGGTTAAATGTAACAAATTAGTTTTTTTCTGTGACATTTAACTGGGTAGAGATCAGTATCAAATCTATATTTAATATTCTTTGCCTTTTTCCCCAAATAGAACTGTAGATCTAAATATATTTATTACCTTATCATAATTGCAATGTTTTTTTTAGATTTTCAGATTAGCTAAACTACTGCAGCTAACCTTTGGGAATAGGGTAGTACTGTTTGGGAATCTTTGGGAATTTGTGACTATGCTGTGTTAAAACATCACATAGGAAAAAAGACGTACATCAGATAAATGTAAGACGTGTAACAAAAACTAAAATAACCCACTGTATCAGTTTTTAATTAAATTTTGCATTAATGAATTAGACTAAGAGATGAATGAACGAATAACATAATCACATCACCATATTAGGATTCCATTAAAGGTTGGATAAAGAATTGTATTAAATTAAAACCTAACCATTGTACAAAACCACAGGAATAAATTCCACAAACCACATAAAAGCCACCAATAAATCCAAACATCGCTAATACAGCTTTAATATGTCGCAACCATTCTAAAGCATGAAAACAAAAGTGATAAGGGATTCTGATCAGATTGCTTTTCTGTCCTGTCTGCATACACACACGCTCGTGCACAAACACACCATGTTCTCCTTCCAAACCGTTTGGTGCATCCGAGGCTATTAACTGCTATCGAGTCTCCCATCTGAATCCATGAATAGGCTATAATCATATTCAGAGTCATTGACATTCAGGTAGGTATCACGGTCGCTGCTGTTACTATGGTGCGTCAGAGGAGCGGCATAAAGAGACTTCACTCACGATGCTCTATCTGTCCCCGTTTTATCTCCTCCTGTCTGCCTTTTCACCCCTGTTTGCTGCCATTAAAACGAAGGAATTGTGCTCTCTCTAATCTTTTTGTCATTTTCTTCTTTTCTATCTAATTTATTTTTCTTCATCTCTGTGTCTGTGTAGGTTTATAAGGTTCATCGAAAGGTAATTTGTTAATCCACTGGGTCAGAGCTAAAAGCATCAGAGAGTAAAGGAAGGGAAAGGAAGGATTAAAGTTAGAACGCTCTCAAGAGATTATTTTATTAGTGTGACAAAGTGGCAGCGCTTTACGTTCCTACAACTATCAAGTGACCCATTTCGTCATCGCTCTATGGGACTCAGTTGTTCTGAGATTGGACCTGAGCTGCTATATTACAGCTCGTTACAGAATCCGACTTGAGAGCTTTGCTTTTTCTTACTACTCAGTAAGTTTATCTGAGTTCAGAGATTCAAAAAAAATCTATCGGAAATCCTTCATCCTCAAGTCACAGACCTTGGTTAAGTCTGAACTCTTGGTTATAATGCACAGGTTATATAGACCTTTACTCACATATTACAATTTGGGTAAAGCCATAGTTTCTGGCCTTATTCTGCATCTGCTCTACTGACCCCATTCCTGGTTTACTGTTTCAGAAGGTTGTTGTCCAGTCACTTACATCATAGCCGTTATTGCGGATGCCTCTCCTGGATCTCTCCCTGAGCACCAGCAGGTCCATCTCTGTCTCTACCGGACTGGGGCTGCTCAGAGACTGCCGGCTCCAATATGTAGGCTCTCGTGGGTGAGAGTACCTGGTGGAAAGAAATACAACACCAGCTTAGTGTCATTACTACAATTACTCCTGATGGCACTGAGGTCCTTTTCCAGTCCTTTGACATCTATGTTTAGGGTAGTTTGATGCAGTGTGTAATGAGACCTTGATCTTCCACCATGAGGACTTTGTCACACTGCCCTGTATTGCTCTACTCTTATCTGAGTATCAGGTCCTTCACCATCAGCATTCGCAAATACTCTTAAAATGGCATCCTACACCTGTGGTGTACCTCAAGGTTCAGTTCTGGTTCCCATTGTTTTTTATTGTATTTGCTACCACCAGGGCATGACGCTTCTCAATACTTGGGACCACGTCTTTGCTCCCTGGCATCATATTTAAAACTCAGCTAAACAACCTCTGTGTTATTTTTTATTCCTTGCTTAAATTTGACTGTGTGACCATACACATCAAACACATTATCGCCAGCTTTTTTTTTTTTTAGGCATTCACCACTCATCCAACGTGTGAAACCTGCTGTGAGGACAAAGTGTGGCCAGAGGGGACAGACACAGTGCTCCAGGACAGATTTAAAAACACAGACTGGAATATGTTCACCCACACAGACCTGGACCAGTACGCCTCATCTGTACTGGATTACTAGATTACTGGAAACGGATCACCATGTACCCCAACCAGAAGCCTTGGATGAACCGGGATGTTCGTCTCCTCCTGAAGGCCCGCAACACCGCCTTTAGGTCAGGAGATGCACACGCCTACAGTACAGCCAGGGCTAATCTAAAGAAGGGCATCAAAAAAGCCAAACACCATTACAAAAAGAAGGTAGAAGAACACTTCTTCAACTCCAACCCCCGACGCATGTGGCAAGGACTCCAGACCATTACAGACTACAGGACCACCAAACCCTCCCCCACATCCTCTGATGTCTCCTTCCTCAACAAGCTCAACAACTTTTATGCTCGTTTTGAGCGAAGGAACCCCACAACCACAACAGACATGACGCCAGACCACCAACCTCTGACTCTCTCCCCCACCGATGTAGGAGCGGTGCTGAGCAGGATCAATGTCCACAAGGCTGCAGGTCCTGATGGGGAGCTTGCAGGAGTGCTCACAGACATATTCAATCTGTCCTTGGCCCATGCTGTGGTACCGGCCTGCTTCAAATCCACCTCCATCGTCCCGATACCCAAAAACTCCAACCCATCTAGCCTCAATGACTACCGCCCAGTAGCACTCACCCCCATCATCACTAAGTGCTTAGAGCAGCTGGTCTTAGCACACTTCAAATCCTGTCTCCCCCCCCACCCTGGACCCCCACCAATTCGCATACCGCCAGAACAGGAGCACAGAGGATGCAGTCTCCATCGCACTGCACTCTGTCCTCTCACACCTGGACAACAACACCACCTACGCCAGAATGCTATTTATAGACTGAAGTCTATTCAGCATTCAATACAATCCACCCCTCACAACTCATCAGGAAACTGACAGACCTGGGCATCAGTTCCCTCATCTGCAAATGGTTACTGGACTTCCTTACCAACCGCCCCCAACATGTCCGGCTGGATAACCGCTGCTCATCTACAATCACAATGAACACCGGTGTACCACAAGGCTGTGTGATGAGCCCTTTCCTCTACTCCCTCTTCACCCACGACTGCAGACCTGCTGATGGTTCCAACACCATCATTAAGTTTGCAGATGACACCACGGTGATTGGCCTCATCAGTGACAACGATAAGACCGCCTACAGGGAGGAGGTGGATCGTCTGGCTGAGTGGTGCGACACAAACAACCTGCTGCTTAACACCGAGAAGACTAAGGAGCTCATCGTGGACTACAGGAGGAATGCTGACCCACATCCACCCATCCACATTAAGGGGACGGCTGTGGAGCATGTGAGCAGCTTCAAGTTCCTGGGAGTCCACATCTCCGAGGATCTCATCTGGACGACCAACTGCTCCAAGCTGGTCAAGAAGGCTCATCAGCGCCTCTTCTTCTTGAGGACTCTGAGGAAGAACCACCTGTCCTCAGACATCCTGGTGAACTTCTATCGCTGCACCATCGAGAGCATCCTGACCAACTGTATAACAGTCTGGTACGGGAACTGCTCTGCCTCGTTGCAGAGGGTCGTGAAAACTGCCCAGCGCATCGCCGGAGCACCACTTCCTGCCATAAAGGACATCTACAGGAAGCGGTGTCTGAAAAGGGCTGGGAAAATCATCAGAGACCCCAGTCACCCATCACATGGACTCTTCACCCTCCTGCCCTCTAGGAGGCGCTACAGGAGTCTCCGGACTAAGACCACCAGGTACCAGAACAACTTCTTCCCCACAGCTGTCAGACTCCTGAACTCTGCCTCCTGACATCTGACCCACATTAAACTCATGGACTGAACACACACACACACACACACACACACACACACACACACACACAAAATGGACAACCGTACCCTCAAACACACAATAATAACATGGACTGAACCACCACTCACAACCACTAGCACTTTATATAGCCTCTGTAGAAATTATCCACATATCTCACTTATCTTAACTGCACTACTGTATAGTTCTGTGTAAATAATCATTCTGTACATACGATAATTTTTAATCCTACAACTGTTCATAACTTGCATAGTTCACATTTCTGTATAACTGTATATCTCATATTTCTATATAGTTTTTTTATTTCATATTCTGTATAGTTTTTCATATTTATATCCTGTTCATAGCCTGTACATAGCTTGTACTCACTACAGCCTGTACATACTTATAGTTATAGCATATTCATAACATACTTCATACCATGTACATTATAACTGTTAGGATGCCTGGGTCGACCCAGAGGTTTTGAGTTTATTATATTATTTATCATTTCTAGTCTTTGGTTTCTTTCTTAGAGTTCTGTTTTATGGTTTATGTCTCTGTGTTCTATAGTTGCTCTGTCTCCCCTGTCGGCTGTATCCCCTTGTTAAGTTCGCGTCTCTGTGTTATGTTTCTTGTTTTACTTTGAAAGTCCGTGTTTCATGTTAGTGTATCTGGTTTTGCTTCCCTTGTCTTGTTAGCCCTGATTTGCCCCAGCTGTGTTTCCCTCCTGTCTCCCATTTCCTGATTGTTCCCTCTGTGTATTTAAGCCCTGTGTTCTCTTTGGTCTGGGTCGCGATCTACTCTTTTCTACCCTTATCTAGCTGTGTGTTCTGTGTAAGGTTATTTTGTATTCTCAGTTTCGTTACCCTTTTTGAGTTCAGCATTAAAGCTGTTTAAGTTCACGTTTGTCTCCGGAGTCTGCACTTTAGGTCCTTTTCCTGCCTGCACACAGCCGTCACATAACAATAACATACCATAATGTGCAATGACAATAAAGTTGAATTCTATTCTATTCTATTAAATTAAGATTTCTATGAATAAATGTGAGAAGCGTAAATATGTTTAAATATGTTGGCATTGAAAAAAAGTTTAGGAAAAAGGGTTTAATGTATAATGTTTGTGTATTTTATTTCATGACTTTGACCTAAAACAGATTTGATGTAGGAATTACCTTCTATCAGCACTCAGGTGCTTCTTGATGCTGTCATTTTTCAGTATTTTGAGTCAATCTCCTGAAAACTGTCACAGTTTGGATTCTGCGTTGCTAAACTTTAAGTTTCAGAAGGCAATAAATGCTTTTCTTTGTCTGATGTCAAAGGATTTGTGAAGTGTCCTCAGGCTGAATGTGTTAAACTTAGTGACAAAAACAAGCAAAACAGACACTCTGTCAGTGTGACCTGTGAAATATTAATATGCTGACCTAATCTCACCCCTCTCTACTCACTCACTCCTTACGTGTTGCTTAGCAACTATGCTTTACAGCTACAGCACTACTTTAAGTTTATATTTCCAGATGAAAAAAAAATATTTAGCCTTTATTGTTCATCATTGTAATAGTTTAACACTTGAACATTCATTGTTTAAATGGCACGAAACAAAAATTTTATGTGTAAAAGAACTGTAATTTTATAGAATGGTCTAATCCTCGTAATACATATTTTGAGATTGGTCATTGAGATTTATTTCACTTTCTGCAGCAAATCCAGTCAGTGATAAGACAAACATTTAATTATATTCCAAAATATGCATATTTAATTATATTTATATTACAATACCTCTTGTGACACCCTGCAAAGGACGCCCTCTTCTCCTCGGCAGTCATTGGCTCTTTCACCCCGCTGTCATGCCGGCTGTGCCTCGTGTCACGGTGACTATAACCGTGGCTTCCTGTTTCGGAGAGCGAGAATTCTCCGTAGCCTTTCCTCCGGGCCTTCTGACGCAGTTTGTTCCTGTAGTGCTCAATGTCGGACTTCTGTTTAAGCCCACTATGGTTAGCCTGCAAATTCAAGTAATCAAATTATTATTATTTTTTTTTATATACAATTGTTATTTTTACTTTTTTGGCCTTTCTTTTTAGTACTCAAATCCAGATAATCAGACTATGAAACACACTCTAAACATGGGGTTTTCTACTCTTATGTTAATAGACTGAGGGGGATTTATCATGAGCCTGTGTGTTGCTGTTTGAGCTGCAGCAAGGTGCAGAGAGGTTGAGGCAGAATAAGAGTGAGATGTGATGGGCTGACTGAGAGATTAGAGAGAGACAGAGGAATAGTGTTTGTAGCAACAACAGCTATATTCAGTAACAGTACAATTTGTCCCAGAGGAGACGTTATGTTACTACTACTATGGTGAAGGAGGGGTAGTACAACAGAATAGAAAAGCACCTTTCTGAGTTGATGCATTTAAAGAGCTTGATGAACTACCTCTTCCATACCACCCATTAATATTTGTTCAATCAATTGAGTTGATTGATTTCAATTTGGATGCAGTCCAACATTATCAATCGTTTAAACAATGGTAGACGAAACGTGGTTACCAAATGCTGCACTTGTCTGTGTGACTCATGGTGTCCTACTTTTTGCTCTGCCCTATTCTGTCACCACGTCTGACTGCGGGAAAGCTTTGAAGACATGCGAGTAAATGTTTATGTTTTCCAACTCACCTCCCCATTGACAACCACAGAATCTTGGCTGTGAGAAGAGGAAGAGGGATACGAGTAGGTTGGCTGGGCTGTCATGGGCTTGATAGTGATGAGACGCAGAGAGCCTGTATGGTCTTCATAGGGATCTGGAAAGACAAGAAAGCACACAACTTGGTAATAAGCAAGTGTAGATCAGCTCAGTTCTCCAGGAAGAATAAATCAAAAATAAGTATTAACATATAGATACAAAGGTTTACTAATGTAGCTAAGTTTTCATTTCTCACATACTGCAAGCTTTATATTAAGCTTGTGTGGACTATTTTTGAACCAATGAATGATATGCCTGTTGTTTTTTGTTTTAAACCCCTCACATCTACTTGCAATCTTATAGTTTGCTGTGACGTACAGACCATGGAAGAAGTCTGTGTGTTTCAGGTTTGGTGAGGGAAATTTCTGTATCTTTACTGTGTCATGTAGCACTAATAAGCTGGTGTGTGTGTCTACATTGCACCCACACAGTTTTTGAATGGAACTTACTAATGAAGCAAGCTATTGTTAGCTAATACATTAGCACTCTAGGATTCAATTTATATGATTTTGCTTGTGCCATAAGATGAATTTGATCAGTAATGAGTTATCAGCTTTTCAATTTCCTACCTTCCGTTGTCTCATTGCTCACATGTACCTTCCTCGACTGTTTTCCACTCCAAAATAATTGCTTTTATCCTCTAATGTGAGATTTACTTGTTGTCATGGAAACCACAACTTTAATAAACAATAAAGCCAATGAAAATTGAGTTGTGTCTCATGAAAAACATCCGCTGTACGTGACAGGTCCTCTGCTTCGCACAGTAACACAATCTCAGTATTTATGTGGCTACTGTATGTTACAGCAGCGAGCAGCAGATGGATAGTGCTATGTTGCTCTGGCTCCACAGTGACTCACTGACTGACATCATATGGCAGACTGCTTCTTTGTAGGGCTACGACAGTCTGCCATTAACTCTGCTCCAAACCCAAAATGTTACATTTGTCCCGGCACCAGCTTGGTCTGCTCTCATCTGCTGGTGAAACTGTTCAGCCTATCAGAGTGTGACAGCTAAGGTCAGCACAGGTGGCATCACAAGCAGCAGAGGGCTGTGAACCTGACTGGACACAGGTAACGATGTGTTATAGCTAACGTGAACCCTGAACCATTTCACAGCAAATGGCAAACACTGAACTGGTGTTTGAATCGAACATGTACATGGTTTCTGCCGCAAAGGTTGTTACACCTGGTGAGTGCCATGGAGTGTGTGTGTGTACATGTTTAGAGATCTTTGTGAGGACAAAAAAAATTGGCATGCTATACTTTTGGGGACCAACAGTCACTTATGAGGACAAAATGCCTGTCCCAGAGTTTGAAGGCATTTTTGAGGCTCAAAATGTGGTTTTAGCGTCCGGGTTACAATTAGGTTGCGGTTAAGTTTAGGCTGAGGGTTAGGATTAGGCATTCATATTTGATGGTTAGGGTTAAGGTAAGCGGCTAGGGAATGCATTATATCAATGAGATATCCTCACTAAGACATGAAAACGAGTGTGTGTGTGTATGTGTGGCTGTGGGTGGGTGGCTGGTTGGCTGCATATGTGCACTCAGGGAAGACAGAGAGGCCAAAACCAGGGTGAAATTCTCAACTCTGGGACTAACAAAGGCTATTTTATCTTATATCATTTTATTTTACAACAACTTATCCAAGTTTCACTATGAAGAAAAAGTAGCAACTGAATCATATTTATTTTCATACAGAACTGACTGGTTTGGTCTATGTAAATGGGAACATTACAAACATTACAAATACAACGTTTGTAGGCTTTGTCTTTTAACTTTTTCCTAATTCAGATTCAATATGATGGGAGGGTTAACTTATGCCCAGTAAGCTGAAACCCTTATGTACTAAATTTTGCAAAGACGACTGAGTTCTACTTTCCTGTTGTGTCTGTTCCTTCATTTAATTTAGCGGCAGCATGATGGCTGCGTTGTTGTTTTGCTTCCTCGCAGCTACAGATTTCAGCTCAACAAAGAAGGGTCCTTCTTCTCTTCTTCTTTCGTGGTTAAATACATTTTAAAACATGTGGCTTCATTGACTGAATGTACAAACTACATGTTGCATAATTTGAATAAACTACATTTTAGAGCCCCCGTTACTCAGTGTCTTCTGTACACAGGGAGGTAAACAGTATGAGTCAGTCAACAATCTGCTGTTTACTCCTTTATGTGTACAGCGATATTAGTTACAAGTATGGAGATGATTTAACCGATGAACAATAAAGTTGGTAAATCTGTAGACTATATATAAAACTACCATCATGTTATCCATTAGTTTTGGAATTTGAACCCTGAACATCTGAGGAACATTAAAAAGTTCATTTGAGCTATAGTAGGCTCAGTGTTAGACATCGTCTGTTTCTCTTGAACAGTTGCTCTAAAATCATTCTAAAATGTAAAAAACTAAAACACTGTTTTTAGTCTCTTGTTGAGGAAGTTTAGCATGTTAAATAAAAGAAGTCCCACTGTCTTTTGAGCGGTTCACTCTTGTAAGAAGGAATTCAGTCAGCACAAGGCACTGATGGCACTGCCCTGAAGGATTCACCCGAGCAATGGAACCAGGCCGTACTTATACAGAAAGCTGTATCTTCATATATTAAAAAAAACTAATCTTCTACACGTCTCACATCGGACAGATTAATTTTGGCTCACACTTCTTTACAACATTGCTTCAGTTTACTGAAGTTTGCATGTATTTGTTCTACATAGCTCTCTTGACTGAACCACTGGAACATCTCAATTGTTTTCGGTTTTGGCCATTCTATTGCAGATTTGCTGCTGTGCTTGGGGTCATTGTTCTGTTACACGACGCAATCTGGACTAAGCTTTATCTTGAGCATACAGAGGAGTTCACAGTCGACTCAACTACTGCTCAACAAGCCCAAATCATCACCCCTCCACCACTGTGCTCGGCAGTTGCTATGAGGCATTTGTGCTGGAATGCTGTTATTTTTCTCAAACTGTGGCACTGTGCATTATGGCCAAACTCCACTTTGTATCCCATCTGTACAAAGGACATTGCTCCACAAGTCTTGTGGTTTGTTCAAAATCAACTTTGCAATTCTAAGCTGTGTTGTTCTGTTGAGAAAGAAGATGATTTTCCTGATAATGCTTCAAAACGAGCCACACTTGTTCAGTCTTTTTCTAGTTGTTCTGCAAGGAACTTTAACTTTTAACATGCTAACTGAGGTCTGTGGAGTCTGAGATGTAGTTCTTGAGCGTTTGCATTTTCATTGACTCTTGCAAGTAAAATTACAGGTGTAGTACAAATGCTCTTTAGCCAATGCTTTGACACCTGTAAAACTTCCTGAAGATATGTGACCCACTGCAGCAAGTGGGTGATTTTATCATTTTTGTAGTATACCCGCATTTTTCTCTCCCTTTTTTTTTTTCTGAAAACTCTATTCCTGTCCATCTCCAGCTCTCTGCAATCTCTAGTGAGAAAATGAAACAATTACTCATCTTCTTCTTGTCTCCTCTGGGTAAGCATTCATTCGCTCGCATAAACACTATTAATCACTTAAATTGCTGTGAACATTAGTTTGCTGATGCAAAAGAGATCTGAAAATCACAGTGTCCCAGAATGTCACTGAACAGCAGCAATGTGGCAGGCTTACCAGTGATCAGAGCAATGTTTAGGCAATCAATTCTGAAACTGCAGAGCTGGAGAAAAAAAAACTGGGCTGGTAATCTGTTGAACAGTTCAAAGATGCAGTGCATTCACTGCCACTACTGATTACAGGTGATGTAGATCAAAAGGCACAGTCTATTATCTCGTGTCTGACAAATATTTGTTTGTTTGTTTTTAATCCTGTGATATCTGTTAATTTTCCGCTATTAAGGAATCTATGCAGACAGTGAATCATTTTATCATTTTATCACATTCTGCAAACTATGTAATTTATATAATATTTCATAAATATGTTTTAAAATTCCCTGAAGTACAGTGCATGGATTTTTTTCTTTTTTTAAATTAGTATTTTTAAAAATGTCCAGGTTGCCAAATATTGCAAGGGCTGACAAAAGCATTCATGCTTGCATCTTTGGACATTTTGCACCAGAGAAGTTGGAGAAAAGAAAACTCCTCCAAGTTAGTTAGCAGGTTCAATCCACACAGTGTATATAAAAGATGGACTGACCACCAAGATGGCAACCATTAATTATGAAATCTGCATGTGGCGGGGCATGGTCTGCAGTGCCGCTGCAGGAGCGATGGACGCACCTGCACGGCATCTGCAATCACGCCTCATCGGCTCTGCACTGAGTCCAGGGTTGTTTTGTTGTTGTTGACATGAGTCGGGCTGTGAGCTGGAAAGCCGACTGAGTTTGTTTGTAGCAGCAACCGGAGTTAATAAAAAGATGCGGAAAAGGATGTTCATGGAAACATCATCGAGTCTGCCGTGGTATGTTTATTTGGAAATCTCAACATTTGGAGCCATAAGTGGCCCTAGTTGGATGGACGGGTGAAGTCCTAAATCATACAAGGCTATTTAGCTTCAGCAACATGCATCCATAAGCACTATGTTACAGTACCTATATTTATTAATTAATATTAAGTAACAGACTAATAAAATAGTCAAATTTCACTCACTAAAAATGAAGTACAGTTTCCTTGGATGGGCTGTATCAGAGTCAGTCATTGAATTTGTCAGATAATTCCATTAAAATGCTAAAAAGGGACCAAAAGCACAAACACAGTTGAGAAGTCCATTGCAGTGGAGTGGTCCAAATTACCAGAAGTGAGCCTATCTATGGAAAATGACAACGTTTTTCATTGTCCCAACCTGCTAACATGCTTTTTTTTAAGCTCCATTAGGAGAACTGTCGTTTACTTCAGCAGCGGAGATGGTCACATGGCTGAAAACAAGAACCTTCTTATTTAAAATGACTGGTAAGAGTACACACTACCTGCCAGCTACTTTGTTGAATTAATGATGGAGAACATTTCAAAAGGCTTAAAGATGATGCAGTAGAAAACAGACATTGTCTTTTTTCATTTCACACGTTCTGTTTAAACTTGGCACCACCATTACTCATACCGGGAGTTCACTTGAAGTTTTGCTATCATGCGCGAACCGGCTATTGTAGCCTCAGGCAGTGACGAGAAGACCACAGAAGGTGGTAAACTCATTTTTTTATGACGCCTCAGTTTTTGTCATTTCTAGATTTGACTTGAGTCCGAACTGACACGGACTCAAGAGTCTGGATAGATTTAGCCGAAGAGTGATTATAAAGAAAAATGTTAGTAGCTTCCCGGTCCGAAAAGTGAAGGGGAAGTGAAATAGCCAGTGGAGGGCATCATAGTGGCTGGATTCATTTTTCATCAACGTACCCACATGTAAATGTGGGTGTATGACAGATTTCCCACAGATTAACAGGGGCTTTGTGTATAGTTTTACTCACATATACCATGTTTACTCCCAACACAAGCACACCTATGCTAATTTTGTTTTGTGTTGTTTTGCTGTAATATCAACTTTAAAGTTGCCTTATTTTTTTCTTGAATTCAATTCAGTTCAATTAAATTTTACTTATAAAGCACCAAATCACAACAGTTGCCTCAAGCTGCCTATAGTGAACTTAATAATGTGAAGTACGTGTTTGTCATCATCATGGACCAGTCTCCGCTTTTTACGACCTTTTTAACAAATGCTTTTAAATTAATAATGCATTCTTCATAATTAGTCATCAACAGTCTGTCTAATTGATGTAGTAGTGTGAAAAATATCAGAATGAGCATAAAAAGGTAGAACACAACATGGAAATCAAGATGTCCTAATAATCAAGAAGTGTCAATAAAATATCGATAAACTAAGCTACAGCATGTGATCGCAGATTTTAGACTACATCAGGTCCCTTCTTTTAAAAAAAACAAATGCGTCTCTTGATTAAAAGTAACCTTATCATTTTAATAGTAATTCAATTATAACTTGGCATTTAAGTAGTAATACCCTCTGTGTATGTGTGTGTTTAATATTGCACTCTGTGTGAGTGCAATATCTAAAAGCTCAATTAAAATGATGGAGAGGACAGGCATCGAGGATTAACAAGTAACTTTCCTACAGCACAGAACATATGCAGTGGGTTGTATGGATTTGAATAACACCTAAGGTGACACTACGCTGTCAGAACTGTTTCCTCCCACTTCCTTGTCTTTCTCTGTGGTTCTGCTCCAAAGTAAGTTGATGCAACACTTAAGGAATATTTACTCGCTTTTATCTCTGTGCAGCATTTGGAATGAGGTAAGCCGATTGAAAACAGCCTAAATAGCAACATGTAAATGCTTCATATGTCTTCAACTGATCTAATATCTCAGTTTGCATGTGAGCAGACATGTGACAATTTCTGATGAGTACAAGTGTCGTCCCTGATAGTTACATGATGCTGTAGCAGGATGACTCATTGTAAGCATGAGTGTGTTTGCGCTTCATTAGCTCACCATAATTATCCTTGGGTAAAAACATCATTGCATGTGACTGTGTGAGGGGGGCAGTGTATGAATTAGGTTTGTGGATGTGTGTGTCCACTTTTGGTGATCTGCACTTGTTTATTAGCAATAACAGACTTTGTGATGGGCACTAACATAAGGAGAGGCAGATTTTTTTCCATCTATCCATCCATCTGTCTTTCTATGTGTCCTTCTCCTAATACCTTGCCTTCTTCCTCCTTCACTGGAATCACATTCTTTGTCTACCTTCTTAACCCCCTCCCTCCCCATCTCTCTTTCCTTCCTCCTCCTCCTCACCATTGGTGCCCCTCTTGTGTAACTCCTCCTTGCCGTTCTTGCTGCTGCTGCCAGTCGCAGTCCTCCGGGCCGAGGAGCTCTTGCTGGTGTTCAGCTTCCCGGAGCCGTTACTCGACACCGAGCCATCCTCATCACTTGGCAACCTCCTGTAGTAGCCATGGCAACAGAGAGAGGCGAGGGAGAGAGGAAAAGGGAGGGGCGGAGAGGGTTGTTAGTGTGTACACAAACAGGGCATCATCTCACAGTTATTACTGCCAACACACTATTTAAAAAAATGTTAATGGCTCATTACAAAAAAGAAAAAAATCAAAAGTGCTTTATAAGCCAAAAACATGTTGTGTGGTGTTTGTATGTGAGTGTGCGCATTTTATGACGATCCTGGAGGTAAACCAGCAGATTTGGAAGTTTATATGCAATTTGATTTGTCCTGGAAATGCCAAAAAAAAGGAGGAAAAAGGTGAAATCTTGGTTGTAAGGACTGTAGAGTCTACGGGAACTGAAGGTGAACAAACTTTGTAAAATCTAAGCTACTTTTCAAGTGGCATTGTTTAACTATGAGTGACATCATTAGTCACAAAGACAGATGTCTAAAAAATTATTAAAATCTGTAGCAGCAACTTGATCTGAAAGCTGAAGATTAGCATTGTCACACATCGTGCTACCTGCCGATTGTCAACACCACTGACTCAATTTTTGTCTCATCTTGAGCTAATCAGTTGTCATCACCAAATTATATAATTGTCAGTCATAAAAGTATGAGTCCAACTTTTTCTTCGTTCTTCAGCTCATTCTGTCAATATTGTAGGATTCGTAGAGCAGTTTTATCCTTATACCATGAACTCACTCATGAAGGTGCTTTAACTGTAAACCGATTGAAGACAGCTTGTGGTTCTTGTATTTTTATATTAGTATGGTTATTTTATTGTTAATAGCCATAAGAATGCTTTTTAGCTCATTCATTAGATTGTTAATTATGTACATTTAGAACAAGCTAGCTAATTTTCTGAAAAATATACAAAGCTGTGTTGACACCACTGAGAAGAAGAGGTCATCTAACAGCAATAGACATAACCTGTATAATGAACAATATTGTCCCTGCTGACAGGGTCAAAGGGGACAGGAGCTACAGGATACTCCCTGACTGTCACAGACAACCATTCACATCTACAGATAACTAAGAGCTAATGAACCTAACATGCATATCTTTGGACTGTGACAACAATAAAAGACGTGAATTCCACACGGAAAGGCTCCAGCCTGCTGGCGGATTCGAACCCACTGTGCTGCCCGGATAAGCCATTAGGGGAAAGGATGATTAATGGGATATGACATCACATCAGCAAATAAGATAACATTATAGATACACAAGCCTGATCATTTAGAGTCAAATTAATGTCATAGCATTTTTTTTAAATGATAAATGATTTATTTCTTATCTTATCTTGTGCACCTAAACTAATAACACTGACTCCTGGCATTTTCATGCCGGCTCCTACACCCAATAATCAGACAACTAAACCAGCAGTTACAGTAGCTTGACCTATGTGATGTTAGCAACTAACCAGACAAATTACATCACCTTTTACTGTTGTACTGTGTCATACAGTGTTTGTGCTTTTAGAGATGGTGATCAGACTTCTGCTGAATGCACCTTGTAAAAAAAAACAAAAAAACACATGCAACATTAAAGAAATGCAGGGCACATGTGAAGGACAAGCAGAAGAATGACATGCTGATTTTTTTGGATAGCTGGCCAAGGACCTTGATGGAAAACAGCCCAGCATGCATATATTTCCCACACAAAGAGTCATTTCCCTTTACTTCAGAGGGAATTATATTGATGACATTTATTTCCTGTTATAGCTGCAACCTCCAAGCTTTATCATAACCTCAAACCAAGTAATGATCTACATTATAGGGACTTGCTTTTGTCCCCAAAAGGTAACATCAAGTCAGTGCATTAAACACCTTTATGTCCTTTATGTCCAGTGTGTTTGTGTGTGTGTGAAATAAATTCATGCATGAACATGTACGAATCAGTTCAATCTATATACCGAGCACACACATGCGCACACACATGCGCAGGGTACACAAACACACATGCGCACAGCCTTGAGGCATGTAAGACACAGCAGCTACACAACGTGACAGGCCGGTCTACAGGTGGTGTGAGATGCACAAATCAGCCAGAGCCGACATTACAGAACCACGGGCGAGGCTAACACTGTGAACACGAGCACGTCCACACACACACACACACACACACACACTCTGCAGCCAGTGCTGTGTCCGGTGACTGGCCAAGTCAAAGTAAAAGTCATGTGGAATCAAGCAAAGAGCCGCTGGGATGGAAGGAGAAATACAGTGTGTGTTCCACATAAATCTGTGAAGGCCAGAGGGAGGAGCAGCTGAATCAATAATCACACTACTGGAGACTAGCGTTCATCTCCCTGCCGCTCTTTGTGCCTCACAAACTGCAGCTCTCTGGAGGCTGAAGTGAGCAGAATAAATGCTGCCCCTATGAACCCATCCTACAGTGTTGTTCCATGGTTAGCATGCAGACTGCGCCTTCCTCCTTCCCCATACCAGAGCGCGTTCAGCGGGTAAAATAATCACCGCCGTTGTTTCTCACATTAAATCATAAAAAAATTGAAACAAACAAAGAACTGTCTTGAAATGAAGCAGAAAATGATCACATCACTCTGCTTGTGTCAAGACAATGACGCAATCATAAAAAAAGAAAAAAGCTGATTGCAATTTAGTCACTGTTGAAGAAAAACGGTTATATTACAAAGCTGCTGGAGTAAAATATATATTCTTAAAACACAAACATGTCGCACCTGTTCCACTGCTCATTAACACAAATAACTATAATATACAGCAAACAATAATATTACGGGAACTGTTGAATTCAAATACAAGACAAATACTATTATTTACTCTCACAGGCATCATACAGAGCGAAGGAGAAAAAACTCTCTGACACGGCCTGTTTAGTATTTAACCTCCTAGGACCTGGCGTCCACATATGTGGACATCACATTTTAGGTTGTCTAGCCCCAAATACTTTAATTTGCCCTACAAGAGCGTGACATCCACTTATGAGGACATTATACTGCCACTGTTCTATCGAAATTTAAAGTGAATGTCCTCATATGGGGTCTCATTTTTCTCAGAAACAAAAATCAGGTTATTAAAAAAAAAAAAAAAAAAAAAAAATCACGTAATTCTTCGTTTTTACATTCATCAGGTCCCAAACAGCCCAAGTAGCAAAGAGAAATTAAAAGTGCATGCCATGAAAGAGTTCAGGTCTTAGGAAGTTAACAAAAATTCTTAACTATTTAAAAAAAATTAGGCATCTATAGATGGCAGTCTGTGTGCATGAATTGAAGTGAAACAGCTGGGAACAACATCAAAATCTACCCACTTCTGATACCACAACCAGTTTTGGCTGAGGGGAGCATCAATGAATTTGAAATGCACGCACAAAATAAAAAGCCCAAACTGGAACGCAGTGCAAAGTGATTCAATAACATGTATACTGCTTAGCAATCCAAAGTCATTTGAAAATGAAAGCCATGCAACTTTTCATCTAATGCAATTCGAAAACTGTCATTTCACAGTAAACGTCTGGCTTCTAAGTGTACAGCGTGTTTATGAATGAGCGAGTGATTTCAGTCTTGTTTCTTCTTATCTACCTTTTCCTTTATGATAAAGCACAACACCTGGTTCTGCCTGCACACAGACCACAAAGCACAACAATAAATGCATTCTTGGTCGTTGTTTGGGTTTGAAATCCATTGCACCCCACATTGCATCGGTTAGACAGTGAGATATGTAATTAGTGTGCACCCAGGTGGTAGAATAATCTGTGTTACCTTCTTTGAGAATATGTGTGCCGGTTGGTAAAGCTGATTATCAAACTATGCCAGCTCTTCCAGTCCTTTACACTGTCATCGCCGTCACACAGAACAGCTCCCTCTCGCTTGGCTACAGCCAGGGTTATAAATATACATGTGTTTATCATCCTCGAGAGGCAAAGCACAACTAATCCCACCTCCATTCATTTTCATCTAGTGGTGTATAAATGTGAGGCTCTGTCTTATGTGCATTTCTGCATTTGCATTAATGTGAGAGGAGGCATGATGCATCTCATTTATGACTCCCAAACTTCCTCAAGGGAAAGCTGTCGCAATTGACTGTGGGCGCGGGTGTGGGCGTCGCTTGTAGTAGAGAGATGTTTGGGGATGGAAACGTTTACAAAAAGAACAGTTTTCATAATTCTGTTCTAAATCTTTTCATTGTTTATGCATAGAACAGATTATGTCATAAGTCTAGTGAAATCTACCGGGAATAAGACCTTTTGGTACATTCTGGGAAAAGCGTTTAAATGGCGGGATTCCGGCAGATGTTTGCAAATCACATTCATCGCTCATGCGTGAAAAGCCGAGACAATAACAAGGAAGATTAGAAACAAAAAAAGGACAAAATATATGGGGAAGAGACTCCATTAAATACCAAATAAAGACAAACTACATAAAACATGAAGATTAGCAGCAGATAGATGCAACTTTCATTTTCTAACATTATTCATTCTGATTTGAAATCACAGAAATACAATCAAACACTCGGTACAAATGTCGAATCCTCAGTAGTAGCCCAGTGGCTGTGGGGACAAATGACCATCTGTTTAGCCGTGTGTTTGGGTCATTACATGGATTTCATTAGTTTTTCCACTGAGAGCAGATTGTGTCTGATCAGTTTGTCTCTTCCCATGAGCTCACATTTCCAAAAACACCATAAATCTGATACACAGTATTTCGCTCAACTTTAAAAACCATGTAGAAATAACATTTTACTAGAGCCAAGCTTCAGAGCTTTAATCCAAAATACTGCCCAACTTTTCAAAACGTGCCCGTTGCGGCTTGCTTGTGATGGTTTTGGTGACGTCTTTGAGTTTTGGTTCCTGTTTTCATTGTTATTCTAGTGGTGTTGAGTTTGTGTCTGCCCAGCATTTCCCGTGTTCCTTCTGTCTCGTCTGTCTGCTTTCTGTGTGACATGTTTACTGTGAGCCTCCGTGTTAAACATAGTTTTTGTTTGTTTCCTGTTTGACTTTGATAGGTTTCTCCTGGTTGCTTTGTTTTATCTTGTGTCCTGATATGATTTTTCTATCTGATTATCTCTGTAGCTTGCATATTCTCCAGTTTTTAATTATATTCTCTGTGTTTGTATGGTCACGTTTGTCCTCTGCTGTGCTCTGTGTGAGATTTGTTAGTCAAACAGGCCTGCACTCAAAACATTTTTTTAGGGTGTGGAGACCAGTCAGTGAGCCAATGGCAACTGCTGATTGCTAATTAATAGTATGTATTTCCAGACTGTTTGGGGAGGCATAGATATGTTGATGCAGCAAAAGCATCCTTGCAAATGCTTTAATTGCTTGCAGGTTGCTGTTGTTCCCCATAGTTTATATAGAAACACTGAATGTCAGAAAAAATACTCAACAAGTAGTTATGAAAAGTGCCATGGAACCTGGAAATATATACCGCTTACCTTCAAAGACAACGTTTTACATTTTGAAATGTATTGTTTGAAGAGGTAAGATACAACTTTTATTTTGAAGGCACATGTTATCCGTTTCCATTTTGTGTCAGCCTTTTTCATGTTTTATCTACAGCTTGAAGAGTAAAAAGGCTAAAAAGTCTGCAGCTTTCATGCAAACTACAGGCGACTGCAGCAATCTGCAAGGGATCTCACAGGGAGCTTTTTGGTGCAGAACCCACTTTGCAAATAATTTCACCGGGCAGTGAATACACATTTTATTCTCTACAACCGGAAGCTGTGAGGAGGTCGCTGATTGTAACTGAGGCCTTATGTACTGACTTATCAACGTTACCCTTTTGCGATGTTTTTTTCCATGTTCTTTTACAGACGTGGATCATAGTGACAGGCTTCAGCTGCAGTTTCTAAAACTATTTTCTTTTTCTTTTTTGATTTATTGCTCCCTAACTTTTGAAATCAGTCTATGATTTATGCCACATGTGGGTAAAAAAAACCCCAAAACAAAACAAAAAAAAAAAACTACTTTTAGCCAAAATATGATGCGAATCTTTCAAACCTGACACTACGCTTTAAGCAATACACTCCCCAGTGTGTAGAAGATTGGAGGAAATGCACTTAAGCTTGCACGGATTCTATTTTTTTAATATTCGTAGTTTTTTGGAGACATTTAGTTGCAGATACTTATCTGTGAATGACCTAATGAACCCACATTAGTGCAGCAGGAAGCCATCGGACTCATGTCATCACCGTATTTAAAAATATGAGAAGAGGCTTGACATTCATAAGTGTAGAGTTTGTATAAAATCCAGTACTGGCCATTTTTGCTAATGAGAGGACACAGTCTCTCTGCTCACTAAAATGACAATGAAATTATTCATCCAAAAAATGTTATTCAAATGTTACTTAAACAGATGACTTTAGGTTTGTACTCTCTCCAGTGTAGACACCAATCCCTACACAAAAAGCGCCTCAGTCTCACAAAAAATGTTGACCTCTGCTGCGAAGCCATCTCTGATGTCCATAAATAAATGTATATGATATTCGTATGTTTCAGTGAGACTAGGCTGTGAGTAAGATACCTCCACCCCCACCACCTGTACAGTTGGAGATCCGATCCCAGGTTGAAAACAATCCCAAAGTATCCTTGGGAATACACTGAACCCCAGATTGCTCCTAGTGTGTGCATCATGTGAACGTGTGTGAATGTTAGAAAAACTGTAGAAAAAAGTCCTTTTATGAATGTTTGTGTTGATAAATGAATGAGACATGCTGTATAAAGCATTTTATTTACTAATGAAATATCTGAAGGAATTATGAATTCATACCACCACTCAATATTTGTAGGAAACTTAATTATCTTTGCGCCTCAAACAAACACAGTGGTGAAATCTCAGGCAGCAGATTCTCTTTTGATGCCATGTGCTTGATGGCAAATTGATAACCAGACAAATCAAAGACAAATGAAAACTTTCTGGTTTTCAGACTCAGTAACTTGTATAAACTCCTAAAAATCATCATAAAACACAGATTTGTGTAACAAGTTGTAACTAACAAAAATCTCTTTGAAACACATTTGAGCTTTGAAAAAAGGGGTATACATTAAAATACTGACATGAAGCCTGTTTGTGTTTTGTCTCAGCAGGGATGAATTTAAATAGGAGAAGCTGAGAATATTTTATATTGAAAGCCATATGGAATCCCAGAGTGCCTTATTGCATTATATGTTGACATTTCCCCCATAAACTGATGCAGAAAAGGTACAAAATGGTGCGTAACATTTCACAAGAATGCAGAAAATGAAACGTCTGATGCTTGAAATAATCGAGGGGAGGGGGGTGTCTGGCCCTACTTTATTTTTCCACTCATCCATGTTCAGAAAACTACGCCAATGTAACTGTAAAGTTCACAAAAAATATAGGATTGTGTATTTGTATTATATCACACCCATTATCAACCAGTAACTCTATTAAGCACCACAACAGTCTATCCTACCTTTCCTAAACATATGTTATGTATATTCTTACATATAATGAGAGAGATATTGATTTTGTGGACTATATGTATTTTTTATTTTAAACTCTGTTATTAATTTCTGACTTTGAGATACACCGGTGTGTCTACTGGCCAACTTGTCTTTTCACAGTGTGGTCCAGCAGCCCTGTAATGAGTCATTTAAACAGGTAATGCGCGTCGTTGCCAGTGATACCCCGTCCCGCGCTGTTTAGATCTTGCTCATCAGTAGATGAAAGGCACAGTCGTTTAAATGTATTTCCTGTTAATTTACACAAATCTTTTGTGTCACATCATGTGTCAGATAAGTGTTAAGCTGTTAACAGTTGAAAATTACTGGAGCAATTATTTATTCACACTTAAATGGGATCATCTGTTTTTGTATGGCAACACACCTAACACCACTATTAGACTCCGCTCTCTCAACTTCAGCCTAGTACATCACTCCATCCGTTGTTTTTGCTGCAAACAGAAGCAGCTTCCCTTCTTTTGTCTACAAACAGCCTTTCGTTAACATTGGACTTATCTTAAAATCATGTCAATCTGTCAGACTGTGCACTGCTTACTCTGGGCTTCTCTCTGGCTTAACTGTGATGCACAAACAAGCACTGATGTCTGGACTTGCTGAAAAGCTGTGGGTTTTGTCACTGCCTTGTTCACTGACTGAAACAGATGCTCGAGAACTTTGTTCTTCCCCTTCACAAGGCTTCCAGCTGGGAACAGTACGTCGGATCAGCTCGCTATTTCAGCACTGTACCTGTGTTCAATCACAGCTTATAGTGATGTATGAACAAGGGAGAGCTTTCCTTTACATTCACATCTGTAATGAATTATGCACAATGATGGCAGCAGTGTGACATAAGACACCTGCTCTACTGGGTTTTGGTCGTGAAAGGGTCAGACTACATTTTTGTGTTAAAGATATGCTTTGCTTAAACACCCAAAAGCAAACCGTCAAGCTCAAATTTCTCTGAGCCAACTGCTGCTGTTGTTAGACATAAAACAGTGTTTTAAAACAGACAGTGCAGCTGAGGGTGTGTTAGCCTCTCTGCACCACAGCTGATGTAGCCTAACTCATACCTAGTAGACGTATATCAGCTGAATGGGCAACACAATATTACGTGACAAAAATTTGTATTCTTAAAACTTCTTTATGTAAATTTGAGGACTTTTGAAGCTTTATGTGTGTTTATGTTTTCCAGATTCTCCTGTGGAGATGAGTTGCCCTGGCAACCAACCAGCAGACATTTACACCCAAACCATGATCAATACCTACCCCTAATCAAATCAATTTTATTGTATAAACCTCAGCAAATATGTTTTTTTAAATTAACAATATATCAAAAATAACACAAATGAAGTCTGTGAGGTCTGTTTGGGTCTCTGTTGGGTCCCACAAATTTAGTGAAAATATTTCATTTAATACCTGAAATTTTGAAATTGTGCCATTAGAGCTTGAGTTCAGTTCACATAAAAAAAATAAATGATATATAAACAAATTAAATTCATTCAGAGCTTGTGAGTTCAAATTCAAATCTAGAATAATAAAGGGATGACATGGATGCAGCCTCTACCTGCAGCCGTTTTATCCAAATTATAGCATATGTCTGTGCATGTCTGTGTTTAGGTTTGGTAGGTAACAAAGAGATTTTTGTGCTATTTGTCTGCATGATTAAAAAAAAAACAACAACTCGAAAATCAGATGCAATGATAAAGCACACTAATGCTAACATCTAAATCATTTATATAAGGTCAGTTTTCCAGTACATTAAAGCAAATGAGTCAGTAACTTTCTTACCCTCCTTTGTGTATGTCAGCAGACGGAGGCCTCTTATTGGCAGTCCCATCCTGGTGCACCTTCTTATCCAGTGACAGCGACAACGGAGCGTCTCGCACAGGCAGCCCCAACACCAGCGTCTCCTTAGTAACAGAGACTGCCTCATCGCCAGTTCGACCCATGTGCTTCTTGGCATAGTCGAAGCCCTGGACAGGCTGTTGGGGGGAAAAGGACAACACAAAATATTTGAATTTGCACAGTCAAAGCTAATCCAGCTTTTAGCACAATCCAGTCGGGAGTTTTTGGATTGATGGACCAAAAGCAACTAGAGACATGAAAACAAACATTGAATGTAGAGCACATGCAAAGACCTCAAAAAGGCAATGCAACTGTTTCCGATATGCTGCACATGGCATATGCTGATGACAGGGAAATACTGTAAGTCAGTTTACTTTAAAACTCACAATAATGAGCAATGAATGATTTATCAGCCACAGAATGTGCAGATCTTGCAACTAGCATGAATGGAAAGAGCGCTTGACACCAAAAGAATAACTGAAGAATCAAAAGTGCAATTCAGGATTTCTTGCAGAATTTAACATCAGAGTTTTCCCATTTACATTACTGGTAAGCTAGCTTTCAGTTTAATCATATATGTTATACTGATGCATTACAACAAGCATGAGAATGAAGAAAAAATGCTTATTGTAATGCATAAAAAGAGCCAATAGCCAGCTGAAGCATATTAGCCAATTGTGTTGTGCTGATGCATGCATACAGCTAATGTTCACGACAGTTTCAGATGTGTGGTAGCAGATGTCTTTTCTGCCTGTTGCCATAGTAAAGACATAAATACATCTGCACTTTTTACTGTCTTTGCCTACTGTTTTGTGACATCAGTTGCCCATTGTTGCATTGTTCAGTGCACAACACCTTTTATCCTGATATAAGCACTCTGGTAATTGAAGCCAAAATGTTGGGTAACACACTTACAGCAGAAGCAAAAGCAGTTTAATTTGGTGAGAAGTCACCACACTTTAGAAAAGGTCATTGAATTGGATAGGCAATACAGTCCATGCAGTTTTTATGTCATGGCACAGAAATTAAAGTTAAGGCTCTTTCTTTTACTGGTAATAAAGCTACTTACACATATAGAATTTTACTTTGTGGATTCACTGAGGGTGTAACGTTTGCCAACTATTCGCAAAGTCTAACACTTGGATAGACTTGCTGCGCATGTTCTATGCAGGGCTCTGGATGTAACAGCAAAAACAAGGTGTTTTAATTTTTCCTTGTTGTTGTTTGCCTTCAGTTTCTGAACCTTGCACAGGATCCATAAACTCCCTGTGTATGGGTTTTTAATTTTAAATTTTGAATTCCCACTCAATACTGCTGCTCCGAGAATGTAACCTTAAGCTTTGATACATGAGTTTGTTTTTTTGTTTGGTTTTTTATAGACTGCTCATCATGTAAAAAGCCCCATAGCAGTACCAGCTGGAGTCGATCTCTGTGGCACATACACACCTATCACATGCCTGGTGTAGCCATTTCCAGTGATTAAAGCAGAAGCATAAGGCTGCAGCTTCAACTCTATTATGGATAGAGTCTATTCACTGGGTTTGTGTGTGTCTATACTTTTTTTTATCTGGTTAAAACCTTCTGTTTCACAAGCTGGGCTACTGTAGCTTAAACGTAAATGTGTGTTTATTATGTTTTTCTTTTCAGATTTAACCTCTGTGTGAATAGATATGTCAGTAAACACCATGAACGCCGGAGATGGGACTGCCTTCGCTTGACTGGACTGATAGATGAAAGACTTTAACTCACTTTTCAATTCATAAAACATTTTGAGTCCGTTGTCACCCTGAGCTTTTCACGCTAGCTGCAGCACTGAACAACCTGATGTGGGTGAACAGCGCTCAGAGTTCTACCAGCTGACACGACATGGTCTCCTGAATACTAAAGAAAAATTTCCAGATAAGTGTTGCTTCCATTTCAGATAAAAGTAATTGGATGGACATCCCTCCCTGAACCTTTTTTTTTTATCAGTCTCCAAACACCAGAGCTGGCATAATGAAAAGTTGAAAAATAAATAAATAAAAAAAGATTAACAGCACCTTTGAAGTCAGGGGTTTTGGCATAAAGAGACAGAACATAAAAAGAGGCGGCAGCAAAAGCAGTCTGAAAAGCCTCCGAGGCCTGGACACAATCTTTGTATTCAAATTAAGAAAAAGCGTTTAGCGACGCAGGAGTGAAAAAAATAAAGCATGGGGGGAAGAAAATTTCAATTTAGGTTACACAACCAAGTAGATGAAACCCAGATTTAAAAAAAATAAAAATTGCCGCCTCTTTTCTATTTTGAGCAGCTCTAAAATGGGACGTCTAATGCATTTGATGATGCATGCTAAATTCTGAGTGCGTGTGAGGTTAGGCAACGTGTGCATCCAGCTGACGGCGTTGTTAATAATTCATCAGTCATACACACTGCTGTACCATCAGCGAGCTCCAACACACGTGGCTGCAGACGTGAATGAGTGCCGGGGAAAGTGATAGGAGCTCAGATAGAGACGGAAAGAGAGCGGTGCACCGTAGGCCCTCTCACCATGCCATAAATATATATGGATTGAGTCCATCTTTACACGCATATTCTACCAACTGAAGTGATGTATGTTGACAGTTGCTGACTCTTTCATGTGAAAGATGTATGGAGAGTGCAAACACTCATTTGCCTATAACCAATGAGGAGAAAAGAAAGGGCAACGTGCAAGGTAGGAGTACAAGATGTGCTGTTGCAAATATGTCCTTCCAGCAGTATGGATGTGCATTATCGAAGCACAGCCATAAGGCTTCGTGCCACGGGGGCTGAACTGGCACTGAACTGCAGGTGATGGGTAAAATCATGCATGGAGACGGTATGGCTTCTCAGAAATGACAAAGCCAAGGGGATGTAACCTTGAAAAGCAGGCTGACATTTGACTGCACTGCCTCATGATCGTTCTTTCTCTCTGTTCTTTTCACTTTCACACATCTGTCTATTCAAATTGTCTCTGCCCTTTCTTCCTTTCCAGACTTTTTCTTTTCCATTCTCCCTGCCTTGTCATCTCGCTCCCTCGTTTCCTACGTCCACTGACAGTGTGTTGACTTAACAAATGGCCGTCTTTCATCTTGCGCGAGCGGCCCAGTTTAATGAAGACTTGAAGCCCGTGCTATGGGGTGATCCTCTGATCTCTCTGTCAGAGATGGATGGTGTTTTTCTCCACATCCATTTGGAATAGCACCGGAAGAAAGAAGGCGAGGAGAGAGAGAGGAGGACAGCAGCAAGAAGTCTGGGATTTCTTCCACTTGAGGATGTCATATGAAGTCACTCTGAGCACGACTCTGTGGCACCACCAGATTATCCTCCCTTTTCTCCCTTCAGTATCACACAGATGCTTCTCCTCTTGTCTAATTTTAACTCAGAGCAATACCCAACAGCAGCTTGATGAGGTGCAGCAGATGGATGAGATATGCTCTTTTCCCCCTGTGGCCATATTGATTTAAATTCAGCTCCAGCAGGGCTGATGGCGGAAGCACAGCAAAGAGATGCGCTTAAAAAAAAGAAAGAAAAAAAAAGACTATTTTTTTTTATTATGTATCTAAAGTAAGGCTGGATTGCACATCAACAAGGTGCTGCAGCGGTTAGATAAACTCCTTCTGGGGGCCAGTTGAGGCATGATGCAGCAAAATGCAAAATACCTTCAGTCCTTTAAATGGCAGCCACTGCATTGTACACTCACTGAACACCTTACAAATGAAAAATGGATTTCTTCTACTTTCGCTGATTCCACCTCTATTGTACTCCACACGGAGGCCAGCTATCTGAGGCTTTCATGCGTCTACAAGGCGGCACAGAGGGAGGAAAAGCCATTTTGAAGAATGTTCCGGCTGCACAGCAGAGTGATAAAGTGAGGAGGAAGCAGCAGAATCCCTCTTTAATGCTTAAACACACATGCAGACCTAATATAAGGCACAGTATTGATCAGCAGCTTTAGCTTGTCCTGCACAGCATGGGAATAGTTCACGCACATGTGCACACGCGAGCACAGTCGCACACAGGAGGTCAGCTTGATGGAGTCTGCTTGGTATTCAGATGACTTGATAAAACACACACGCAAGCTAGCTTAAGACAGACTCCGTTTACGCCTGAAATTTTGCATGGGATTTATATCTGCATGTCCCATGGAGGAAAATTCAAGATGCATACACAAGCATTAAAATTAGAATGTGTTGTAGAAAAAAATGAAATGACAACATTGGATCTTTGCCGGGTGTAAATGCAATCTGCAAGGTGTGACCACAAATCCAGCCAGTAACTTCTAATCAGCTCTTCTGCTTCTTTCTTCTTACATCCACTGCCAAGTTTGAAGCAAAAGCTGCCTCATGAAATCACTGATGTCTGTCCTTTGCTATTCTGTTAAGAGCCTCGTACAGAGGCTTTTTTTTTTTTTTTTTTTTTTTTAAACTCGACACCCTCGAATTTTGTTTTAAAGTTTTTAAACTTGAGACATCGAAGGATTTCAGCCCACATAGGGTTATAGATTACAGATTGGCATTAGTAAATTAGTAGATTAGTAAAAATGGAGAATTAAATTAAAGCCAGAATTAAACATTTTCAAGCCAAATTAATCAAATTAAGCAGTCGTCTTCTAGCATTTCAGTCTTTTTACTTTATAACTGCCTTTTGTGTTTTTCTTTTCCCCCACTGTAGCTCAGCAAGAAAACACTTTCTATGAGGAAACACACTGAGGGAATTTGGTGCTACAATAACTCACTCTGCAGGACTGGCTAGGCTGTTAATCTCAGTAATGCGTACCGTGCTTTATCCTACTTTTGGACTCTAATGGGGGCTATAATTTTCAAAATGAACATGTTATTGTACTCAGTAAGACTTGAAACTAGCGACTGAGATCATGAAGTCATTAGAAAAGTGCTCACTGAGGTAAACAAGGGAGACTTAAGACTTTCATACAAGTGGGGGGTCTTTCGTTGCAACCAGAATCCTCACCCCCTGCAGGCCATTAGACAGAATGCAGGGTTAGGGCACAGGTATAACATATGGGATGTTAGCTTTGGGTGCTGAGAAACAAATCAAAATGTATATACCAGAGAAACTAAACAGCTGACTCCTCAAAGTGCAATCAAATTATGAACAAGGCACCCGACTTTAAGTAATGAAATAACTGATGAGTTAAAATACTCCACTTTGATTACATCTCATTAAAGTAAGTTATTGAAATGAAAACTGTTTTGTGTAACAGTCTATGTAAGCGTGTATTTTCGCTGTAAAGCTGGGCAGATTGTGGACCCTCGAGTTGCCATTTAAAGACCTTCAGTTTTTGGCAACCCGGAGGTTGCTGCTTGATTGCACAGAACAAGCACTGCACGCCATTCCCCCTCTTTTTTTTATCGTTTCTTCTAACATCTGGCCCTTCTTATGTAAGCAACAAAAAAAATGATTTAAAAAAAAAAAACACCAGCCAGTACTGAATGTAGACTGGTCAGTATACATGCCGCCATGAGAATAATTAAAAAAGACCAAAATTAACTGAAAGTCTCTAACTCTAGTTTTCAGTTCCCAAACCTAAGTCCTGTTAAATATTTATCTGATTTATTGAATGCACATCTTGCTCGGGTTTGGGAGAGGGTAAATACAGTGGGTGTAGCTTCACGGCGCCACTTATGAAACCTCATATTTCGGGCCTCTTTAATATTTCATGTGCTCTCTTGTGAAATGCAACATTAAATGTTTACAAACAGTTTCGAAAGCAAACAAACCTTGAAGCTGGAAAATTTGAATGTTAATATATAATACTAAAAGGAGTGGAAAACACTCAAACCCAACACGTACATGTATTTTCCGAGGCGTCTACACATACTAGCTCCGTGTCCGACCAAAGACATCCCGCCTACCCCTGCATGCATCGTTCCCTCGACGCGCTTTGCATCTTGAGGGATGAGGATGAGAAAGGCTGGACCAAAATAACCAGCTGATATGTTCCACTGCAGTAACACTAACAACACTGATGGCCTCTGCACAGTTCTTTGTCATTTAAGACGTTTTTAGGCATCTTTATCTGTTGGCTCTGTTGCTGATCTGCTTTGAGTTCATGATCATATCATTTGGTGGAAAAACCACATAAAAAAAAGAAATGGGTTGGAGGTCTGTGTGCAGGGATCCTGCTGTGCCACTGCAGAATGTGAGCAGGATAAAACAAGCGGTCTGAAAGGGAATGGCAATAGCACAAAAAAGCCAAGGCTGATGACACAAGCTTGTGTCACTTTTTATGGATGCTACGGAAATAAAAATAGATCAGCTTGTTTCGCAGATGTTGAGCTTCATTTTTGCAATTCAAATTTATGGGTCCAAGTTAAAATGGCTTCTTCTTCAGGCCAATAGTATTGAGCTCATTTGGCTGTTTTTATGAGCCAGCATTTTATCAGCCAATCAACCCAAACCTAAACATTTTAAATCTCACAGAGCATGCTTTAGATATTTCTTCACCTGCTCTTAATGCTCCCTCTTCCAATTTCCTATTGATCTCTCGTAGCCAATGAGAATGGTGGAAAAAGTGATGTCCACAGAACAGCAGCCGCATGCAAGAATTTACCCAGCAACAAGGACACACAGAACACAGAGCGATAAGCAGCCAACACGCAGTTGTATAGCAACTGTTCAAACCCTATTAATTAATGAGAATAACAGCAACTCATTCATTCATCCACTGACTGTCAGTCTGCTATACACCTTTCAGGTGTCTTAGTGAATACCTGGTGGTGGTAACTGCCCTCCCTTCGATATGAAGTCTAAACAGGAAGAGAGGGAAATGGTCAGGAAAGGGTTATTACAGAATAGAATAGAATAGAATAGAATAGAATAGAATAGAATAGAATAGAATAGGAAACAGGTGGATAGGGGAGGAAGGAATGCATCAAATGTTCAGGTTTTGGCCATCACTCTAATCTGGGTTAATAAGGCTGTATTCACAGAGTAACAAGAGTAGCAAAACAAAGTAGGATACTTTTGACATGCCTACCATGTCGAGCTATAAAAAAAAAAAAAATGTGTATTTCAATTTAAGAGAATATGTTGGACACTTTTTTAAGTGAAAGATCACTAAACAGCTCATGTTATGGTGAGTTTTACCCGCGGCAAGAACATTAAATGTGTAAAAAAGTAATTTTAGCTCATTTCCCTTTAATGTGGCAGTCTGCTTTATTATGGCCTGTCCATAGAAGGTCGCTGGGTGGGGCTTTGTGCTTACACCCAGATATGTGTGCCTGAGATGACCATTAGGGATATCAGCTCTCTTTGATATCATAAAGAGCAAAGAGTAGGAAAAATTATAAACCAAGGTTAGTCAAACCTATTTGGTTGGAAAAGCAACAAGAAAAGGCAAACTTTTACACTTTCCCTCCACCTAACACAGTTTACAAACCCCTGGAAACTGTACTTATGTGCCACATATGTACCACTTTATAACAACATTATAAGCAAATGAAGCTTTAGTTTTATCCAATAACGTGTTTTTTCCTTATTTCTTACTATTTGATGGGTATAGAAGTTTTAGAATTGACTTTATAGCCAACGCTAAATGATGAAATATCTGTAATCAGTCAGCGTTATCCTTTAATGTGCACATCCGTAGCTTATTGTGGTGCAAACGGGATGCAATGAATTCAAATAATGGAAATTATCTGCAGGCCTTTCCAGTAACTCAGTGAGTCAGTTTGCTTTGTTTTGGGCTGTGAAATGTGAACATGGTTCACGTGGATTAACAACCAGCCACATCCCATAAGTCAAGTCACTGCATGTGCTGGAGTGGAGATCTAATGATGATATCGAATTTGAACTTAAAGGCGATCTAATTCTGAACACCACTGCAAGAATTTTCCGAAGAAATAAGGCTGGCAGGCTCGCTGCTTGTTTAGCACTTAACTGACTGCAGTGACACCAGCAGCTGTTGTTCTGGCATCATGTGCTGCATGGTGTCAATCTGACCCGATCAAACCCAGCTGGTAGCAATCCATAACAAACATGCCCATTTCAAATGATTGACTTTTACTTAACCTCACATTGGCTCATGTTGGCTGAATGCTATTATTGTGAAAGGGCCAACATTACCCTAAGGTCCACTTCCAGCACAACAGGGCCTGCCCATTTCCTTTTGGTCATTTGGTCTTTGCAGCATGCATGATTAGCAGTAACCATGGGCTATTGGGCAGTGAGAAAACAAATGAGTAATTCCGGGACAGATGGGATTCATTTTTCTGACCTGAAGGAACGGCTTAACACACTCGTTACTCTGCGCAATTTGTCACTCATAACAGGGTTATGTAATATTTTAGAAGATCCAATTTCTGGTATTGAGATTTGTTAAAGTGAAGCAATGACATTTGGATATTTTAGGTTAATTATTTTTTTTCCTCTTCTGCTATAAATACTGCAACAGTTGAGCTGCAGTATTTATAGCAGAGGGGGAGAAAGGAGCAGCAAAAGCAGCAAAGGGACAGAAAAAGTGGACGGACACAAACACAAAGGGCAATAAATAAAGGCAGGAGAAAGGGATGAAATCTTACCTTGGATCGAGTTTTAAAGGTCCTGAAGGCGCCTGTTTTAAAAAGGACCCTGTTTCTCTTACACAGAATGAAGGCCACCATCCCAATCACCACCATCAATAAGAAGAGAGGCGTCAGAACGGCCATGATCCACAGGTTGCTGGGCGGTGTCTTTACCACAGCTGCACACGAACACAAATGGGTTCAGTCATTAAAAACAAAACACTGTATAACAAGTTAATTAAATATCTTTACAAGAGCTGTTAGGCAAACTGATTCAGGCGGTTTTCCCAGGTGCCTCATTAACATTCTCTTTTCCACCTCCATGTTTTTCTTCTTGGACGTCAGCAGCAAGGCTATGCATGATTCACAGCTCAAAATATGCTGGGCCTTGATGCTAAGCCACTGCCTGAAATAAGGCAACATCTGATTGGCTCCTCAGCACAAGTAAAACAATTTAAACAGCAGGTGGGTGTGGCTTCTGCATAAGACCCAGAGGTTTTAAGAGAGAGAGGCGTGGCACTGAATTAAAATCACACAGTCAATGCTGTCTGCCAGAGATGAGCATATTAAGGACATCACTATTCTGTGACATCATAAAAAGCCAGGATATCAAATATCAAAATCAGGGAACAACTTGAAGTTCACCAGAGTTTTGAACTAATAACTTATTTCTCTGAGCTTCTCTTCAACACAGCAGTTTACCAAATGGATGCATTTCCATTACAAGAATTAATGTAGATGGTTTCCACTGAGGCCATGAAAGCAAAGCAAATGAATTTTACAGGAACACTGTGTTCAGCTCCCTGCCCAAACACTGTGTGGAGGAGCTGTGAAGGGCACTCGTGGTTGTTGGTGTCTTTCCAGATTCTGTATAACTCAGAGGGAGAAAAGGTAAGGGGGAACATTTTGTCCTCTCCAGCATATACAATACGAACAGTAGTTATTCAAAGAAAACTGACCTGAAAAGCATATCTAACCACAGCGTCCTCTTAATTTAGAAAATCCTGTTATGTGTTATTTTATTTCTATTTCGTTCAAAGCTCTGTTAGACGCACTGAGTATAACTGAAAGTTAATTTAAACCCAAATGTCACAGTAAGCCAACACTGCTGTGCCTGAGTTTAGCAGATCTCTCCTAGAGAGGAAGGTTTTAGCGGTGTGGGGTCTCTACAACTGGTGCTGAATGAGAAATGTGCTCTGTGAGTTGATTCTGCATCTATAATATCTCACACTGACAAAAGTTGTGTTAATATTCAAAGAAAAAAAAAAAAAGGTCCACGTACTTCATTGCTCCTATTTTTATGCTAATTAATTCTAAATTCTAGACTAAAATCTGCAAGTGTTCGAACAAATGGGAACAGATCTTTTTTACACCAGACATTCTGACTTGTCACAGCAGGAAAAGCACTTAATGAAACATTAATAACTTAATGGAGTCATCTTTCACTCTCTGCCATAAAGTGATCCCGTAAGCCGTGACAGTGAACCAGCGTGCATAACAGTAGAGCCGCTCCAAAGTGAAATGCAGCCATCATTAATCTGTCTACTGTGCAAAAACATCAATAGTTGATCAATGTGTACTTTGATATCACATTTCAACTTTGACAAATTATGCATTCATTTAGAAACTTTACATCAAGGATTTAAAACAACAGATCAAAATTTACTATAACAGCAGCAATTCCTAAGCGGGTAACTACACAGAGCGTATAGCTAAAATCGCTGCTTGTAAAACTAGATTTTCAACCTGATGAACACCCCGAAAACTTTTAACAGCTGCTTTTTTAACAGGCTGTGAAGCTTGTGTTTGTCCCAAAAACCGCACGTCCACCTCGATTAGCTGTGACAAAAACAAAAAAAATGCCACAAACAACCAGCAAACCTGGTTTGAAACTCCTTACATTATCTTCCTTGTCAAAACTTACACTTATTACATTGTGCATTTAATTCTTTTAAAAATACCTTTTATTATATAAATATTCTTTTAAACACTGTGGTTATATCTTTAGGTTCTGAACCTGTTTGTTTCAAGCTCATAATTATCATATAAATATACAGTTAGGATTAAGAAAAAAAAATAGCCCGCTTGTTATTTCCCAAATTGCACCCCACTATGGTTTAAGTTGATAACAATACTATACTACTGTATAATTTAGCATATATTTTGCAAGCATACTTAGTAATTAGCAACTGTAAGCAATTATTGTATCAACTCTAGTTCACAAACTTACAAATAAAGTCCTTCTACATAGAGCTCAGTTAATTTTGTAATTTTTTTTTTTTAATCACACAAATACACACAATTTAAAGCTAATGTAAGCGTTATACTGCAGGCATGAAAAATTAAGTCGAAGTCCTAAAAACTGCAGTTTCTGAAGTGGCCACTTGAGCCTGGCTTCAAAACTGAGTCTCCACAAAAATGCCCATATTTACAGCAATGCATGTTTACAGCCTGATCCAAACAACAGTTTTGATCTTTATAGCTAATATGTCATAACTAGTCTATGCTGGGTGAATTTATAAATTACCAGTTTTAGTAGTTTTTGACTGTAAAGCCTGCAAGGCCTAGCTTGCATCCTAGCTGGCTTTCTGGCTTCAACAATCAACATGGTCATGGCCAAAACGCTAACACTTACATTTTGTTATGTTAAAATAGCTTTTATGAATAGTGACACTGGGATAAATAAAGCCCTCTTTTGTGTGACTTGCCTGGTCCCTGATATTCATGACATATGACAATGTAACTAAACACTGGAGGAGTATAATGAGAAGCTTACGTTCAGCCTGGACTTGTACAAAGTATCCCAGGGTCAGAGCCATGGTCTGGGAGTCCAGACTGCTCAGTGTCTTAGCAGCTGTGGTTCCAGAGATGGGTGCTCCATTCAGCTGGGCATAGTAGGTCATCTCTGCTGGGTTCTTGGGACCGGGAAGTCTACGCATGCTCACCATCTGCAAGAGAATGGGGATGTCATAAAATCTTGAGTAATATGAGAAAAAAATGTTTTACCCCAGTTTATACTCAAAACATATTCTACGGCAAGATTTAGAACAAAATCCAAACTCTCTTTCTCTCTACAGAGCAAAGGATTAAAAATTCTTGCTGGTGGCCCAATCAAAACTCTGAATCAGCTCAGTTGCTTTAATCAAGTCGAGCATTTGGTGGAAGATAACTACACTTGGGGAAGACACTCGAGGATAACTGAGTCACTTGAAATCTCAATTTCCTTTCATCATACATCAAACACCATTTTTAATTTGACAAACATTACACGGTTTAATAAAGTCCGGTAATTTGATTTTGTCATAAGAAGAAGGGATGTGTGTTATTAAATGGTTGGATGATTTCTCCACCGGCTACACCCCGCACCACCCTTCCTGTCTCTCTCTGGGTGCCCCTCCCTCCTCCACTTTGCAGGCATAAAACCAGTCATCCATGGCAATCATAAAACCTTTCGGGTGTGTAAGGCATAAGGCCCAGGAAGAGTCAAACATTGTCTTAATTTGCACAATATGGAGCACTGGAGCCGGGAGGTGACAAACACACACACACACACACACACACACACACACACACACACACACACTCTTACTAGAGAACACAATGAAAATTAACTTACTGGCACTTGAGACCTATTTATGACAAATTTAAGACTTTATTTAAATATTTGTGTACTGCTTTTAAAGGTTTGACATTGCAGTGTTTCAGTTTTCATAAAGTTTACCCTTTCCATGTCAGTTTTCTGGCAGCGTACTTCATGCTCCCCTGCAGCTTACACGCTCAGAATATCAGAGCATTCTTGAACGCAACAACAGTTTTGAAACCCGTCCCCGCTGACTACTGTCAGTAGCGCTGTCCAGGGTGCTAAATCTGGAGCTGTCCAGGGACACGCAGACATTCACAAATAGTAAATTTGCTATTTCCCAAAGCCCTGCCAGAAGGGGGTTCAGGGAATGATACTGACACTATGTTCATTGATAGTTCTTCCAGGGCAAAGTATCAGTTATGAATGTTATTTATTACACTTAAATTTGATACACCATTTTGCATGGCTTAGAGGGAGGGGAAACAGAAACTTAACACTAAGGATGAACAGAAGAACCAAGATTTTTGATTGTTATGAACTGTGAATTGTGCAAAGCTACCAACGTGTAGTATAAGAATGAAATTATGTTGCTGGAAATTATCATAATAGGTCCTCTTTATCATCACTGTGAGCATCGTTAGTACTTTGTATAAGCAGAGTGGAGGCATATCAAAGACACAACCATAAGTATAATATTGTTATATTTTTCCAGTAAATATAGATATTAATTTGTTTTTGAAGCACAGAAAGGAGTTTAGAAACCAGTTTCTATTGTGACCTTCTGAGATTCTGTCCCACATTTTCTGGAAAAAGGTAGATGTCTACAGACCGAATGTGAAATCCCAATACCTAGAGCTATCTTAATTAAAAGATTAAAGCTAAACCTGAATCTCTGAAAAATAAAGTAGGTGAACACTGTGTACCAGTTTCTAGATACAAGAGATGATGAAATTTTACAGAGGTGCAAAGTGTTTTTCTTCCTGTATGGAGGAAGCAGAAGACACCATCATCACAGCCACACACTGAGATCCACAAATCCCATTTCCACCTACCTGTACGGTGTAGCCCCCCACAGTGGTGGCCCGCCGGGATCTCGCCGTCCGAGGGCCCTGCCTGCCAGCCACCAGGAAGAGCTCAGCTAGCCGTTGCTCCATAAGACTGGCAAAGCTTTGGTAGTTGACCTCCAGGGAGGAGCTGTCTACATCCTGGATCACTGTGAGTGGAGACAAGAGAGGACAGAGGAGGGATTTTGAAAGGGGGGTTCAGGCGGTCAAAGAGAAGAGAAACCGGAGACAAGTGAAGAGATGGAGGACAGGAAGGAAAATACAAACAGGACAAGAGCAAAGGGAGCAAAAGAGAAAATAGGTGTAAGGATGTGATAAAGACAGAAGGAGAGTGTAAAGAGAAATTATCTGAAGACAGTATTGATACTTGAGAACAAGGAAGGAAAATAGATAAAAGAAACAAGCAGACAGGAGATGAGTGGGCTATCAGAGAGGACTGGGTGATTGTCCCTTCAATTTAATAGCTGATCATCTTGAAACTTCTATCAGGGCTACAGCGGCACACAGATCAAACAGTCTGTCTGTATCACACACAAACATATAAACAAACACACACAAACAGATGAAGGTGCTTGCATCAATCTTGATCTTGAGTGTGCGTCTCTTACTAGAGGCCATAAGTGAGATGAAGCCATGGACAGACACACAAACGCGCGCACACACACACACACACACACACACACACACACACACACACACACACACACTTCAGAATCATTCACACCCGGCCGTGATGTGATGTGAAGTGATCTCTCCCTCTGCCCCGGTCAGGAAGCTGTGAATTATACATCAATAGGTTTTCCCGGGAACAGAGCAGCTAAAGGCACTCTGACACAGAGAGCTCAAGGGAGGGGGCACAAAGGGTGGTGGGAATGAGGGGGGTGGGCTCAAGAGGAAAGGAAAATGTAAAGATCCAATACCATTGTGCTGAATTGCAAAACAGCACGCGCCAGGCATTTAACTAACTGCTGTTCTGTCCAATCGATGCAGCTCTTGATTACCACTGATCACCAAGGAGCACCTCAGTCTGTGTGTGTGTGTGTGTGTGTGTGTGTGTGTGTGTGTGTGCGCAATTTACCCGTTATGACCCAGTAGTTCTTGGTTGCTGCGGACGTGTTGAGATTATGGTACTCAAGAGCTGGAGACAGACAGAGACAGAAATAGGAGGTTAGATTAGATTAGATTCAATTTATTGTCACTGAAAAAGTATCTAACACAAACAATGAAATGCAGTTTGGCATCTAATCTGAAGTAAAAACATTAACAAAATTCATAGAAATATGAGAAAGTCTCATTTGAGTCTTTTTACCATCTAAAATTTACTTTGGGATATTTTTCAGTATGTTCTAAAGATACACACATGCAGACCAGAACTTCTGATTTTGGATGGAGCTCCTTTCTATAAATAATAACACTGACACTTCCCCAAGATCGTATTTTTATTTATTTATCTATTTCTGGTGTACACTTTTATGGCGTGAGTTGCAGTTTTTTGTTTTTAACTCAGGCTGTTGAACCCATGTGGAACAGAAATAGAAAAAAATCTTTTGTTAAAGGTAAAGTTTGAAAACGTTCACCCCTGGATGTCAGTAGATTGTATACTGCAGTCAACTGGATTGTTTTTTCTTAGCCCTCCCAATTCAAATGCATAACCCTAGCAATAGTAGCCACTGGAGTAAAAACATGTTTTAGTTTGCCAAAAGAGATTAAATTTGCTGTATTTTTACTTTTTCCACCCCTGAGTCACCTCAAAAACCCAGGACACCATTCATCGGTAGAGAGTGTAGGCTGTCAGCCTGCCGTTTACCTCAGCAGTAAACGTCTATTTACTCTGGAGGAGGCTGTAAAACCTTTTGAAAAGAGTCTAATATGAATTAATGAGTCAGTGAAGCTCACTGCTGTCTGATGAAAGTGATACTAAGAGGAGTTTTTGAGGATATCCCGAACTGTTTTTTGCCATTATTAGTTAGCCAGCATTACTGAATCTTTCTTTAAATTAGCTCTAAGATTGTGGGCTCAGCGAATATGATTTATCAGAGGGAAACTCTGATTTTTAGGACACCAGAGCCTAACATCAGCTGCTATAATGTTAGCATATAACCAGCTGTTATTGTTGTTGTTGTTTTGCCAGCTCTTGTCACCTGGCAGGCCACCGGAGGGTCACATGGCTAATCTGTTGACAATAAATGATTGTGACAATACTAATAATAAATTGGCACATTTATGGACATTTTCATGTGTTAGAGCCCTGACCCACTTCAGAAGAGGTTCGAAATGAGCAAGGATAGAGAGCAGTGCAGGAGGAGAAAGACATAATGAGAAAGAGATGATAAAAATATATATGTATAAATGTCATATAGCCATATATAGTTTGAACGAGATATATTATGATCTTTTAAAAGTTACTTATAAGGTGTACTGCATATGTGGCCTGCTTCCTGTGAGGTCTGTCTCGGCTACTGTATTTAAGATAGCGGGGAAGCAGCTAGTTTCCACAATCCGGTGCCCAATCGTATGTATTTTTAATAGACTACTTCTAAGTTTATTTTCCCTGGTAACAATTAAATCATAATTAATAAATAATTGAGCTACACATCTATAATTATTACACAGCAGTGTGTGTGCAGGTCAGGTTTCATTATCTGCTTTGATTTCCTTTACCTCTCACATCTACACTAGCCTTCAGTCTTCCTTCCCGCTCGCGTGCTTCTGTTAGCATCTCACTCTCTGCCTGTTTACCTGTCAGTGTATTCATTTCCTAAAACGCCGGCTCCTTTCTGTCCACCCGGCCGTCTCCTTCTGCTTTTATACACACATCATCACTCCCTCAGCCCGTCGACCTCATTCTGTGTCCTGTTCATCCGTCAAGCTCTCCCTCCTTATTTCCCATCTGCCTGTTTCACCATCTGTCTCCACCTAACTCCTCTGAGCTGGCTGCTTGCCGAGCATTGAGTGTTTAGCCTGAGTCAGTGGCATTACAAGCTGCAGTAGCTGTTACCAGCCCGCGTCCTGTCTCCCCGACGTCTCTGTATCTGAACGCATTCATATTCACTGCGCTGTCCTCTCGAGTTAAACAAGTTCGCGTAAACACATAAGACAATCCGCACCGAAGTGTGAAAGTTTGGGCTCATTCACTTTGAGAACCTGCTCAATGTGCACTGATTTCATCAACACAACAGCTGGAAAAAAAGAGGAAGAAACTTGAAGAAGAGTCAGATGAAAAAATAAAAGCAAAAAGTTACTTCTGCTATCTAGAAAAATGCCATTTCTCAACAAGTGTAATATTATTGCCTGTGGACTATTTTCACCTGTAGATTGACATATTATCGAGTGAGCATTTACCATAGGCTGTATATAAAAGACAGATGCAGTCATCCTCACATTAACACTGTCACTTTAAAATGTGACAAAGAGCTTTATGACAGTAATCATTTTGCTTCTCTGAAACCAGATGTCACGAGTGAGAGGTGAAAGTAACTGAGGAATTGGGGGCGCTGTATTGTTATCAGCAACCACAGTAAGGATTTAGACACAGAGGATAGTGAGCAGATTGGCGTATATTGGATTGTTTTAATTGAACTAGTTTCTGCATTCATGGTAATACATGGACATATGTATCCAATTATTGCTTTTTTACCCTCAGTTTCATCTGTTTACCTTATGAACCTAAAATGTTTTTTTTCTCTGTTTTATTTCCATCAATCGCTCAAGCCACACCTGCTCCGATTGAATCCAGGGGATGAAGTGCTTTATATTCTGAACAGTAGTTTGTTTGAGGGAAAACAAGGATTCACAAAGAATTGCATCATTTGTTTGACTGACAGCTGAAGCAGCACGATATAATAACCACGTGAGATCAAAGCTCCCTCAGATGTACGCTGCCAAAATTCAGTCACACTAACCTATAGTTCTACACAGAAAGTTGTTGGGTTTTTTTTCCAAATCAGTCTCAGTTTAGACAACATTATAATGAGAATAATTTAGACATCTCACTGACCTGAAGGTAAGGATACACACCAAAGCAAATGCAGACACTCTATAAGGAGACAGGCTCAAACACGCACAGTCATTCCCTATGGCAGCTAATTAAATTCACATCACACATGCCTTTGCTGCTTTACAGGCACGCAGCATACTTAAGCCTATACTTTGAAGAATAATGAAATACACATGGTGAAAGATTAAAAAATATAATTATACTATAAGATTGCCCTTTAATCCTCAAAAATGCAAACACTTAAATGACTATATGCACCTCTGGATGCACACAGACTGTTCATATGAATCTCAGTATAACTCGGTATAACTGTAGTTAATTCTTCTGATCAATACAATGACCTGCCTATGATCATTTCCAGCCATTTGTTCATTTAATTATGTATTTAGATTATTATATACACAACCATTCGCTCACTGTTTCCCTAGAAAAACATCCTGCTTTTAAGAGAACAGACACTGCTTCTGTGGTGATGCCAAGTGGGTTTGCATGTGACTATGTGAAGTGTGATGTTTGAGCCCTTTGGGTGTTGAGAGCATGCACAAATAGATACTAATCTAATCTCACCGGGCTAAAATTAGCTCATTCGGGGGACATGGACAACAGACTGCCGATGGCACGATTGAGATGATCGGAGCTGTACAGCTGTTTGCCCTTTCAAAATCTCACAGATGGCAGCAGAGACGAGAGCGGAATACAAACAGAGCTCCTGTGGCTCATCTTTGGGGTCTATGGTCATTTACATATGTTTGTAGAGTCTTTTAATGATAGGAACCAAATAGCACCAACAAAATGACTGCGTCAGCTACTGCAATAATTAATGTTTACCATAAAGATCTTCAGGAGTTGCACTGTTTTTTTTTTAACTGAATGAAACACTTTAAGTGACAGAGGTGATTGCAGGTTATCCATTTGAGTAAAGAACACAAATTACTCTATATTACCCCAAAGTGACCTTTGTCAGGGTAATGCCTGACATAGTCAGTTAACTTAATCATTTCTTTAACTTGTTACCACCTTCCTGTAGTCTACCTACCTTCAGGTATTTCTAGCTAAATATAGTTATACATAAATTCAAATGAAATACATTTAAATTCCATTTAATTACAGGGGAATTACCTCACCCTCAGTCATGGGCTGTATTAATAATAATAACAAGCTGAAATAATTATTTCCTATATGACTTTATCAGTCCATCACATTTCTTCTGGCCCACTCCTTCCAATGTTGCTTCACTTCATGAAGTCCTGCAGGCATTAGGTTTATGCACGCCTCTCTTAGGGCCAGCCTTTCATTCAGGCTGAAGTCTGGGCTTTGGCTGGGCCACTGCAGCACCTTGATTCTTTTCTTTTTCACACACTCTGTTGTATATCTGCTGCTGTTCCTGGGATTTTTGTTCTGCTGAATGACCCAATTTTTCCTGAGCTTTAGCTGTCAGCCAGATGGCTTCACATTGCACACTTTGGTATACAGAGAAGTTCATCATCAACTCAATAACTACAAGATTCCCAAATTGTGTGGCTGCAAAACAAGCCCAAATCATCACCCCTTCACCCGAGTCTGAAATCTAGCTTTAGTAGTTTTTTCTTTTTTCATTTCTCCGAGTATGACACTGTCTGACCTGTAATGCTCAGAAACATCAATCTGAAGGATTGACAACAGCCCTGAATGTTTCCCACTTGTGAATAATCTTTCTCACTGATGAACTTGAAATTGTTTTGAAATTACTTTTAAAGCCTTCCCAGATTATTGCTGATGTTTTTCCTCCTTGGCATTAAAACAGACCTGAATGCTCCACACCAGCAAGCTGCCAAAGCCTGCGCTTTTATAGAGGTGGGCACATTTGCTCATGATCAGTTAATCAAGCGCATTTCATTAGCAGAACCTGTCTCCTACTTACTCTCTTAATTCCTATGCAAGTGCGGATGCAGTTTCACAGAGTCCTATGCAAACGTTGTTTTTCACACAAGCTTTCATGTGCGCTCCTGTTTTATTCTTCTCTCTAACTAAACAGTTTGACCTCTTTCTGTTAACATATATGTGATAAAAGACAATCACTCTTCTTGAATTAGAAAAAATATAAATATTGCAAGGAAGCCTTAGGTGACAGCTCTTTGAAATGTGTAGTAAAAAAATGAGTAGCACCTTGCATTTTGTAGGAGTACCTAAAATAATCTTACTGTTTATGCAGAATGCTACTAATGTCACATTATAGCAACCATAAAAACCATAACAGATAATGAGAGTTTTTAGTTAATTTAACTGCAAAATAATAAGTAACCAAAGCATAAAGCATAGCATGGCATAGGAATAGCTATGGAATAAATAAATTACATTAAAACTCTATGACATTAAAGCAGTTAGTTACATTTCTACTAGTCCTATCCATGCTTTCATTCACTCGTTTCATTTTTGCTGCAAGACATGCGTCACAACACCAGATGCTAAAGGAAAAATGAGACCCCAGCAGGTTTGATTAAACAGCAGAATCTGATGCTTTGATAATGAGAATGGAATAACTGCATCAGTCATGATATTTTAGAGAATGCCTCTTATCAGTGTTACCCAATCCTTAATTCCCCCGTAGAGAAGCAGGTCAGACATTTGTTATGTCACGAAACATGCAACGCCCTGCAGTGAACTCACTGGTTCTCAGTAGTCAGTGTTCATGAAGGTACCCTACATATGCCATGTCAGTTTCAGCCCAGCAGCACAAAGCAGCACAGATTAAGTAAAAGAACAATGGTTATGTAAAGACTAAAGGAATTAGTGTGAAGAGACTCACATCCGCTTTATGGGAAGAAAACAAACAAGAGCATCATCTTCTGTCGCCTCGCTCTGCTCTGCATGTGTTCGATCCTCTTGTGTCAATACTGATATCTGACCCTGACAGTCCTCCACTCTGCCTCTAACCTTTGTCTAAGTCATGTTCTGCACCCATGTTCCCTTCCTGCTGCATAAAACCTCACAAAAACACACATGGATGTGGGAACCATCTCTGTTCTTGTTGTGTTTTCATTTCAGCCTTCCCAGCATGAGTGTAACACTCTAGCAAGACAGAAAAAATAAATAAATAAATAAATAAATGAACACAATCCCTGATATTTTCTTGGTTTCGGATTTTAGAGGCAGATATGCAACGTGTCCAAACCTACCTCAAATTTACCTCAGGGTGATATATTGATTAAAGTGGAACAGAGCAGGGTTAATAAAAAATGTAACGTATTTATCTATTTGAAGTTCTTCTTAGTAGGTGATGAAGATACCAGCAAAACAAAAACTACAAAGTCACCTTTTCAGCTATAAACTATCCCTGACAACGCAGGAGTCTCCTTCTGATTTGTCAGAATGAGCTAAAAAACAAAAAACAAATACCCATTAGGGCAATATAATGTCAAGTCAGTATAATGTCAAAAGCAATCTTGCTTGGTGATGTACCTCAACACTCTGAAATGTCACTCCTAAGTCTCCTACAATGGCAGCTGTGGATGAGGTTGTTTTGACAGTGTTATAACAAGCTCTGGCACAGTGCATTGACATATAAAGCTAAAGTGTTGCAGCGACATTTAACTAAACATTGCAAAGCGTGATTGTAATATTTCTTAATATTTTCTAAATTGTCAGAGTAACATGCCTCACCCGATGATGAATTTCTCATTTTAATTTCCCCTTGCAGCCCTTTATAAAAGATTAGAAATGCATCATAATCATCCAGCCGCGACTCTGAGGAGATGGCTTGAAGGTAGATCTTGTGAATGAGTACTGAACACCCTGAACTCTAATTTACTGGTTATACATCATTTATTCTGAATTAGACTGTTCTAGCCAAGTCTTTGTGTGCTGCACAAAGTGACAGTCGCAGTGATTAATAATGAAATACTAAAAACCCGCAATTCCTCCAATGGCCACTTGAGACTGGCTCCAAAAGTGAGTCAGTTTGCTTGTTAAATGCACAACTAACACCATTAACTTCATGTTTCTAGCCTGATAGGCTACAATAGAGAGTTTAACCCTTCATAACAACTTTGAGTGGCGTAACTGATTTCATTGGTCGATGGCGCCAATCAGCATCACCTTCGCTAACTGGAGTCATTCTAAAAGACCTCTCGACATCATTTGTGCTGTTGGTGATTTTCAAAACTTTCTCACTCCCAAAGCGTAACATTTTACGCTAGGTGACAAATCGTCTGTATATTACGCTTCCGGGCACCCAACACGTCCATATATTACGAGATCGGAAAAATGAGGAAACGTGAGAACTGTTTGGAACGAATCTACACATGTACATTTGTTTTACTTAAATCGCTTTGGAAAACACTATCTAACGTCATTAAAGTGCTGGTTAAGGTTAGGGATAAGGTAAGGAATGGAATGTGTATTACCACGGGAGCATCATTCTACTGGATTTCATCCATAACCCGGCGTGTAGCATAAGAATGCGGAAGGTCACCTTTCACGTTCCTCAGGAAAGCCTCTGGACTTGACAGATCGTCACTACATTACGCCTCGGGAGTGAGAACGGGCTCTGACTTCTGGAGCATTTTTAAAGGATTATCTGAATACATTTATGGCTTTTTTGTGGTGCAGATCAGCCACAAAGTTTAACTTCACTTTTGTGAGTGAGCACTAATGAGCAGGATGGAGCTGCTCAGTAAGCTAGCCAATGGGCTGTTTCTTGCCTAGCACCTCATCACTCTCTATTTCTAAACGTAGTCACTCCAGACTGCAAAAAAATAACATGGCAGTAGTCAGACCACTAAAGTTGAAGCTTAAAACCTGTGGTGGCCATTACATTGTATATAAAAGATGGTTGTAGCCAGTCTATGGGTACCATAAACTGTTAATGTGGTTGCTCAAAAATGGGACTCCTACCTGCAGCAAACCACACTGGAAGCAATGTAAAGCATGCTTTAATCCTCACAAAACCCGTTTCTGCTAATCAGCAGGACAACACAGAGTATATATTTGATAGACAGATGCACTAATTAAATTTCATTACCATTTGTTCTGTTGGTCAAATTCCTATTATAAACTTAAAACTGTCATTAAACTCTAATGGGACAAATAAAACCAAAATCATCTGTATGGCTATCTTACAACAAATTCTCGATTATTCTGTGTCAATGTACAGTATGTACAGTGTTGGTATTTGGCATCTTCCAGGTGTAGAGATGGCAGCAAAAAAGGGAGATTAATGTTTGCTAAACTATAGTCTTTAGCTGTAAGTGCAAAACATAACTAAATGGTATAAAAGTGTATTGAGTGTATTACGGATGCACTTACGCTCAGCGATTACCAGCGGTGGGTAGAACAGAAAGTACCCCACCAGCTCAGCTGTGAGCTGGTTGAGAAGACTGCTGGAAATTGTCCCGTTAAGTATTGAGTCCTGATTTTTCACCACATACACCAGAGTGACTGAGGGGGAGTCAGGCTCCTGAGACACACTCTGGATCTGAGGATAAACACACAAACACATAATACATTTTATTATTTTTATTTGAATCCGCCTGTCAAATATGGTACACTATGTGCCCCATAGTCATTCTAATATTTGTCATATTAGGATGACTTCAATACTTTATAGTGAGCACACAAACAGCCAGCTACGGCTGCATGTATAATTCAAATATTCATGCTGAAATATCTAAGAGTATCATACCAAATGTCAAAAATCCACATAAAGAATGCATACCAGAGCTTCAGACACAGTATTACACTTTGAGTGAGCACAATATAATAAGACCTAGGTGGTGCTGTGAACCTTATGTGAATGAGTCACAGTAAAAGAGTGGATGGCAATACAAGGTACGAGGGATTCCCATCACATTCGTCCATGAGTGTTCATTTCAGAGGATAAATTATGAATGGACCCTATATATCTGTCTCTTCATGCTGAGACCTACTTCTGATTATAATGGTGTGTGCATGTGCAGTATATCCTGCAGTCATGAGGGTGCATTGACAGATGGAGAGAAAGAGACAGGAAATAAGAAAGAGGAAAGAAGAGCTTGGAAAAAAAAAAAAAAAAAAAAAAAAAAGAACAGCTAAGGTTTGCGAAAAACAAAACAGCATTGCACACAAATGAGCTTTGATTGTGTCTCCAGTTGTTTAACAACACAGCTATTTTTGTCTTTATTTTTTTTAATTGCTTCAAAACTGTCTGACCTTTTAACAGAAAAAAACATACCAGGCAATTACCACAGAAAACACAAGAAACACACGCCTGAAATAAGGTATTCAGACTAGTTATAGAGTGGATACAATCAAGAAAGCTTGTTTTCTGGTAAGTGACGAGAATTTTACTTTATTATTCATGTAAACCTTATCAGCATGCAAATACTGCTTATTTGTCCGTCTGTTTTTTCTAATAAAAAACGCCCCATGCAGCACCTCAACAGTGAGTGTGTTGTAGGTCTCCAGCACTTTGTCCTGAGCTTCATCAAAGGCGTTCTCCAGCCTCTGCTCCAACATCTGAACAAAACTGCAGGAGTAGATGTTGTCTGTCGGCCCAACAAACCTCAACACTGGAAAACAGACCATAAAAAAAAAAAAACATTATTTATAGGCTGCAGTTTTAAAAACCTACAAAGTTTGACAATGTTCCCTTTTTTTCATGAACCGGTAGTAAGACGCTTTAAAATTTTTTACTTTATGGGCAGTTAGCTCAGTAGGATGAGACACAGAGAAATGGCCCCGGAGCCTGGGAGCCTCTTCCAGGGCAGATAGCTTTTTTACTCCTCTATCAATCAAGTGTATTTCATTTTGCTCTGGTCATTAAAAGGATAAAATAAACCAATTATTGAAAAAAAAACTCTTTAATTCGAAAGTCAGACACATTCATATTTTTTATAACTGATTTATGGGTGGCAACCTTGTGTCCAGTCCCTCTAATGCCATACTCTGGTGATTTCTTTAGCAGTAGCCTACGTATTCAGGTACCAGCTCCAAAATCTGGCTCTTCAGAGACCAGACAATCATTTAGAGTTTAATCTGTTGTCATGGCAATGTCGTAGCTACAAATTGAATTCCTGCACCGGGAAAGAATCATGGAAAGAAATTATTTAAAAACTCTTCAGCAATCCACTTCATCATGCTGCATCTAGAATCTGTATCTGGGGCTGTGGTTTAGGCATTAGTGCCCTATATAAATGTCTGTGTGACCGATAAACCTAAGCAGTGAGACATAGAAAGAGGATTATCGTCACTATCTAGAATTAGAACAACTAAAAAGAGTATTTCTATGTTAGCGTCACACAGTCCTGCACCGAGGAGGCACAGGGTAAGCAATATTGAGTCTATCAGATTACAGCAGATGTTATTAATGTTGTCTCAGTTGTTGGGGTTTTTTCAGCAGTCGCCCTCTGTTCTCGCCTTGCACTCTTGTCTTTCTTTGCTGTTTAAAAAAAAGAAGCTCTGTAGCGACTGGGATAAGAGAGGTGGAACAATATTATGACCTAAATTCAAATGCTGTGATGCTTATGAGTGCGGGCTACATCTCTCAAAAAAAGAAAAAGAAACACTACATCATTCACTGGTGTCTTAGCCTGCAACACTGTGCAGGCGCAAACACTGCTGACCCAGTTGGTAATCTTATGTAAATGGATCTGTGGCTGCTAAATTGGCATATACTATACATTTATGGATTAAAGCTGTACAACACAGAGATGGGTTTTAATTTCTGCTTCAAGTGCCTACTTCACATACAGGAGTAGATACAACAAACACAGCAAACATCACACTACAAGCGCTAAACTGTGGGATTTGGCAGAGAGCTGTAGTTGTTTTTACAGAAAACGTGAAAGCCAAAAAATAGATGTTTTCAATCGCTTAAAGCTACTGTGTAGGGTTCATGAACACACACTAAATACACTGAATAGTCATAATGGTTTTCATAAAGACACTCATTTTTGCATATAAAAAAAATCATATCTTAAATGAATAATTCTTACAAAGCACTGGCCAGTTTGCCCATTTACAGTCATGAAATACAGAACAAGTAGCTTTAACTGAAACTGTGTGTTTGACGAGACTGTTGAGAAAATATTTTATATCTAATTAGTTGCTAATGCAAAAGTGTACATCAGATAATTATAACTTTGACTGCTGTTTAACACTAAAAACATTTTTAAAGCAAAACCATAACTAAAAGGCATTCTACGGACATTCAGTGGGAGCTTGTTTCCGAGGATTTTTGCACATTTTGCATATAATTGTATTAATTAGAAAGGAACAAAAAGAAGTGGCATAGAATAGAATAGAATAGACTTTTATTATCCCATGAATGATAAATTTGGGTGTTACACAGCTTTTATAGCAAGAGGAATATACACACAAAGTAGTCCTATATACATGAGCAACCGAAAACCGTATGCACAGATAAAAATGTACAGTGATATGTGTCACTGTACACAAAGGGTAGGAAACAACTGCAATAATATGATTGGTATTTCATAGTTTCTATGACAGGCGGATGGATTAAACCACTATTTTACATGGAAAAATGCCTTCTCTGCCCATTAACGACTACCATTTTCAGCCCGTGAAACAATATTGCCTCACAGAAATGAAGAGAATTTCAGAGGTGATCATTATTCTTATCCTCCCCATTATTAATATGTTTTTTTTTAATGAATGCAAGTTTAAGAAAAGGATTAATTATAGACAGTAAATTGTCTTTCCTTCTTTTCTTGGGAGAAATAAATCTCTCTCTTATTAGCTTCTCTTCATTAGTTCCATAAAACCGGAGCTGAATTTAAAATGCTTCTTGATGATCGGGCCCCATCATTTCTTAAAGACCTCATAATATCACGTTATCCAATAGAGCACTTTGCTCTCTTACTTGTGATTCTTGGGGTTTCCACTGGAACCAGCTCCCAGTTTGGATTCAGGAGACAGACACTCCTTCTGCTTATAAAATGAGGCTACAAAGCTTAAAGTTAGGCTGGATTCAGTGACCCTGTACAGTTCCTCAATTATGCTCGGGTTGCTGGGATACTTTCCACGATGCACTGAGAGTTCTTCCTCACCACTTTTGCCATATGCTTGCTAATAAGAAATCATCTGACTGTGGAGGGTCTTAACTTTACAACATCAAGTGCCTAAAGGTGCCTGCTGTTATGCAGTGCTGCTATATAAATACAACTGAACCGAAATGAATAATATAATTAGTGATACCAATACAAAACCTACCAAATTCTACAGATTTAAAAAGTACAATACTTCTTTTTTAAGGAAATCTAATCTGTGCATGTATACTTTAACTAACAATTAAATAAATGCATTCATTGTCCTACTTTTGCTCCCATGAGGTTTCAATGTGTGTCTGAGTGGGCATGCTGAAATGTGTTTTTTAAGAGGCTTACCAGGCTGTCTAAATGAACGGACCAATTTGCCTTTGCTCTGCAGTCGTGGAAGTTTGTATGGGATTTAGGGTAAAGGAGAGCAGACATGTAATCAAAGTTTTCTAATTTTGACTCAGCTCTACTCTTCCTCTGTGTCTTCCTCCCTGCGTTCTCTCTCCTTCCCTGTCTCTATATATCTTTAACTTCTGCTATCCTCTCATACTCCACATCCATCGCCAGATCCTAATCAAGCTGGTGCTGTGAGAGCCTCTTGAGTAAAACTGCTCCGTCATATCTCATTTTTTTTTGTTTGCTTTCATCACCTGTTTTCAGCTGCAGGTGAATATTTGGAGCGGGCACCCAGGTTGCCACGGGAACCAGAACTGCCTTAACCAACGGGGTGTGCTGCCTGATGTCCGACAGCAGCTTGTCAAAACCGTAAACATTCAGGGCTCTGACGACCATGGCAGAAATGTAGACAGTTTTCCCGTTGGTCACGTAGTATCCCAGCGTCACGTTGTGGGGGCTGCAGTCATCATGTTCCACCTGTGACAGAGACGCAGAGGGGAACAATACAGGTTGGAGTTTGTTTTCTAAACTACATTTACATCTGTATTTCAAGGCAGACAGAGGATATGTGTCTTTAAAGCATTGTTTACCTCGTGGATTTGTGTCCTCATTTTAAAGCACACACACTGCAAAGAACTGCAGAAACCATATCAGAGCAGAAATCAGCTCTACCAGGTGACAAGCTTAGAAAACTACACCGTACACCAAGCATCTTTGTCTGATACATGTTGTACTCAAGCGATGGGCTTCAAATATAAATGTATCAGACTATGAATACTTATAATCCTGGCATTTTTTTTTAAGGCAAATCTGACTCAAGGGCATATTATAGCTTGAGCCCTCACCAGTCATGAATCTGACTAACCGTGTCCCGGAAAAACACACACAGACAACAATCGGCGGTGAGTCAAGGCTTGTATTTCTGGAATTATACACCGCCCACTTTCCTCTACCCTCTACCTTCAACCACACTGAGCTGCTGTAGCTTGTGTTACTATGGCGTCTTCCTCTTTCTTCATCCTTCTTTTTCCTCTCCTCTCCTCCCTGGCTGCCCCGGCTAGTCTTTTTCTCGAAAATAACACATCCTTCTTAGTGAAACTGTATCTCATTAACCTTCCCTCCTACTCTCATCCCCTCTACTTTCCATGCAAACAGAAATGAAAGAAAATTCACCCAATTTTTCAAACTATAGCTACCTGCCATCTTTGTTTAAGCCCTTTTCTGTTTTAAGTTCTCCTCAAAGCTTTAGCCCCAGTTTCTTCTTTAGTTTTTAATTATACTCAGACACATTCCTTTATTCCAACACCCTACCTTTGGGTTTTGCATATCATTAGAAAACAAAAAAGAGCTTTTGAAGCTTTCATTTTAAGGGCTAAAATGAAGAAGAGCGGGGAAGTCAAAGTATTTCTTGCAGATGTTATGTATAGCTGCCGTGACAGACTTGCTTGTCCTCATGTCCTCCCGTGCTACGGCTGGTTTCCTGGCTACAAGGAAAACAAGTGAAAGTCAACCCGATCCTGTGACGCAATCTTCCAACCATAAGCACTCTGTAACTGTCAGCTTGTTAGCTGTTTTCCTTTTTTTTGTCCACCTATTTGCTAAAGAAGCACACAAACTATTAATGACTGGTTTATGGAGATTCCAGTACAGTAGCTGAAAAAGCAATTATGTTAAAAGACATAGTTCAATGATGCAACATATTAAATGTAACCTGCAAGTTAATTTCATGCTGTTTGACAATCCCTGCCCACGCTGAAGCAAAGTTTTGCCTGCGTATCGCTGCTTTTAAAGATCTGTTTCCTTCCTCTTGTTGTTGCTGTTGTCAAAGGACTGATCCTGATTGCCAAATAATAGCTTACGTTATCTGATGGATAGGATGAAAACTCAGGAGACTGAGGTTGCGTGTATGTGTTGCAGGAGGGTTAGATGAAAGTGGACTGGAGCTTTGAGATACTGAGTCACTCCAGCGCGAGCTCACAAACAACTGGATAAAAATAGAAAGAAAAAAAAGATGAAGACAGACAGACGGCAAGATGAAGGGAGGCAGGTGGACAGACAGAGGCGGGCAGGCCCAACAGGCGTACAAACAGACAAGTGAGACAGACAGGTTGGCAGAAAATCAATCGACTTAAACCCAGGGAACAATCAGATTGGAGGGAGATTGAGAAAGGGAGCAATATGAGAAATGTAAATACTGAGAAATATGCAAAGGAAACAAAAGTCAGAACAGAGACATGATACAGAAAAAACAGCAGAATGGGAAAATTATGTGAATGTAAAAAAAAAAAAAAAAAAAAAAAGAGTAACAGCTCATTCTTAATTTGTTTTACATTGTAGCGCATGTGAGAGAGAGAGACAGTACAAGGGTGCGTAATAACCTCTCTGAGTAAACTGCCTCACTATTCAGCAGGTCATAACAATTCAGACTCAACCACAGTCTGCATTAGTCACCTCTCTCTGTCTCTAGCACCCTTCATGTGAGTCCTTATGAAGTCAATGAGGAGGAGGAGGAGCATGTATTGTAAACTGATGACACACTCACATATAGAATATCTGAGCACACATGAAGAGCAAAAATCATGGCAAAACAGAAACACAACAAAAAGATTTGACTGCAGCATTCCGGTCCTTTTAAATATAATTTATAGATCTACAAAATTTCTTGTGCAGTATTAAATGCACTAGATGATTAATAATGTGTATGCAAAAAAAAGTCTTAGTAGCCATTTTATTTGCTTCTGACATACGTTTTCAAGCCACTTATCCATTGCTGCTGTGGTCTGATCTTTCTGATCTAATTAGCAATAATTAATTATTGCGAATTGCTCGAAATACAAATTATTAGTTGAGCATACCAGTGTTAGCTGCTAGTTTAGCACCCTCTGATCACTACTGGCTCCAAAAAAGACGTTTGATGCTTCAAAATGTCCAGAAAACAATGGGTGATGTTCCGCTAGATATGTCCATCTTTTATGTACAGTGTTTGGTAGTTATGGGCTGGTTGGCTGTGTTAGTATGAGGGGGCGGAGCTCTGAGCACAGGTTCGTCATAGAGAGACATGACGTCATTGGGGCTTCCGTAGTTGGCCACACCACAACGATTCCCACAGTGAAACCCTTTACTTTGTTATCAGAGAACCAGGGATTACAGGAAGTAACCCAACATCATTGTTTTTATGATTATTATTATGTTTTTGATCTTTACCAGCAACAATTTAACAAATGCCATTCCATTATTGACCTTTTCTTTTAGACCCTTATTACACAAACAGATGTCTGTGGTTACAGTAATGGCAAAAAAGAAAAGAAAAAAAAAGCGCAGCCTCTTTCGGTCACCTTGAATGAAGCGGAACTAAACTTCAAGGGAGTTTGAGCTTTTAGGAGGGGGCTGAAAACACACAGCTGGTTCTTTTCAGAGTCCCTTTAGGAAACACCACAGCAGATCATCTGCCTCCATCTCACCTTATCCCAAGCATCCTTCACTATATCCATTAATTTTGTCTGTTCTCTTTCTCTTTTCCTCCTGTCTGGCAGGACATCCTTTCAACATCCTTTGCTCAGAATATCCACTTTCTCTCCTCTGCACACCTCCAAACGATCTCATCTCCAGTTTGAACTCCTGTCTTTTCGTTCATGCCACAGTCTCCGAAGCATACATCATAGCATGTATCACCACCATCTTGTAAAGCTTCCCCTTCACTCTTTCTGATATCTTGATCACTGCTGACACTCATCTTCATCGACTCCGCCCTGCCTCCACTCTATTCTTCACTTCATATATTCATTGTAACATCCGTCTTCCTCTCATTCACACACATGTATTCTGTCTTGCGTCTAATGACTTTCATTCCTCTTCACTCCGGAGCATACCGCCACCTGCCCTGGTTCTCTGCCACCTGATTCCTACTTTCACTGCAGATCATAATGTCATCTGCAAACATTATAGTCCTGCCTGTCCTCCCCTATCAACCTGTCCATTACCACTGCAGACAAGAAGGGGCTTGGAACAGATCCCTGATGTAATCCCACCCCACCTCAAACCCATTTCTCACTCCTACCTCACACCTCACCACCGTGTCGCTACCCTCAGACATGTCATACATGAAAAACCAGTGAGCGGAGCTTATAGAAAAAGAAGAAGAAGAAGAAGATGATGAAGAAAAACTGACCTGTGCATAAACAGTGGAGTCATTCAGGGCTCTCTGCAAGGCATGACTCAGACCTTTGGAGAGGTGATGTTTCAGTATGAGGTCTAAGCGGTTCCTGCGCAGCTCAATAGATAACACTGTGAAGATGAAAAAATGTAATTAGTTCTCAATCACTGTGCACTATGTCTTCATATGTGCACATTTACATAATTTGTATGCCTTAACAACACTATCAGCACTGCTTCTGCTGTAAACTTAAAGTATACTTACTCTGACTACATCTGTAGTTCAAGACCATATAAATTAAATATATCATGAACAAGCTCAAGCACTAGTAAAAGCTTTATAAACCCACAGCATCGCTGCTATTTGCAATCAAAGCCTCTCTGGCTATTATTAATGATCAGTGGCTTTTTATATTTGTTAATGAGGAAAGGCTGTACTTACTTTTATCCAAGTTTTAATTAATTTGTGCACCTCTACTGACATCTTGGCCACATAATAGGTACTTTCTGCCTGAGTCTCAAACGCGGCATTTTGTGTGCATTCATTATTACTTTGTAATCTTTTTTTTCTGGACGATTGGCTAAAGCCTGCCTGTACTTAACACTGAGTGTACTTTATGTAATTTGAAGGACATGCAGTACCTAGAATATTTTTTATGAAAGCTCTCTGATGTCCCAACCATTCATCTTACTAGCTTAACTTACTCTTTCTTATCTTTCACACAGTTTCAATAAATGTCAAGAAATTCATGATTATCTCATTATCACTATCTTAGTGGTGGTGTTTTGGTTCCTTACCTGTTCTAACCCAAAACTTTTCAGTAATGTTGCATGGCAGAGGACTTTCCTCTGCACTGGTACTAGATGGAGGAGGAGGTGGAGTAGTCTGGATGAACACAGTGGTAGCAGGCGCCTTTGTTGTTGTTGTGGTTGTGGTAGAAGTAGTTGTAGTAGTGGGAGCTGTAGTAGTCGTGGTAGCTATGGTGGTAGTGGTAGTGGGCTCAGGAGTGGTAGTGGTAGTAGTGGTGGTGGTGGTGGTGGTGGTGCTGCTGCTGGTAGTAGTCGGGGGAAGAGTAGTAGTAGAAGCAGTAGTCGGGGCAGGTGTGGTTGTTGTAGTGGTTGCAGGTTGAGTTGTTGTGGTAAGTCTGATGCTTGTTGTTTGCTGCGTGGTGGTTGCAGCACTGGTATTTGGCGATAACGTTGCATCGCTCCCAGTGGTCGCTGCCTGATTCGTCACATCATTGGTGGTCACAGTAAGAGTGGTCGTTGAGGGTGTTGTCGTAGTTACTGTCGTCAGCTGAAGGCTGTCATTGGTCACAGTGTCCTGGCTTGTGGTGTGTGTAGCCGCGCTGGATTCTGGTGGTGTTTGTGCTCTTGCAGTCGTGGGGAATTGTAAAGTTGAGCTGGTAGTGGGAGACAGAGGCATCTTTATGGTGGTGGTGGTCGTTGTGGTGGTTGGACGCCGTGAGGTGTTTCTGGTGCGCACAGGCGCGGTGGTGTTCCACTGGTGGGTGGAGAAAGGGCTGGTGACATTGGCAGGAAGTGTGACATCATGGTCACCCACTGTGGACAGGAGTGATTCGGGGACTGTAGGGAGATCCCAGGCCGGCAGGCTGCTCACTGAGTCCTCTGTAGGGCAGAAAACATGAAAATCAGTCATAATAAAGGATTTCCAGAGACTCTGAATATAAAAACTACTCAGCCTTTTTTCAGATTTAAATGGAGCACAGCGTTAGTTCAGCTAGTTCATGACAAGTACTGAGTATCTCAAACAGGGTACACAATTCAAGCTACTTTACCCTGCCAACGATTGCTGCAGATCTGCAAGCCACTTGGTGACCCACCACTTCAGCACTTCCTTTCACTGTGTCTCTAACTTAAATGAATGCTGTGTCTGATGTCAGTGATGCCTGCTTTGCTCCGTTTGGGGGTCTTGCTTTTGCCCACCCCCACTACAGTTTTCCATGTGTCCACAGCAAAGGATGGAGAGGTCCATAAACAATGTCAATGTGCTGCAGACAGAAGTATTGCTCATCTGTTGATTATAGTGGTCCCGAATGAACCATACATCTTATATAAGGTCAAACAGGAACTGCAGAAAGATAAGACACTTGAAGGTATTGGTGCTATTTTTGGTATTTTATATCATCTGCTGACCTACATACCACGTATGCAATATACAACATAAAAGGCTACAGGCTGATAGCAGACACTACTGCAGCTACACTTGTGTTTGACCTGAATCTGTAATATTTGACTCTTAAAAAGTGTAAACACCATTTTAACCTATTCAGTCCACACCTAAATGTATATATGCAATGACCCCTGAGCAACCAAGTTTAGAGCAATGTCTCTTAAATCCTCATTAAAGCACTGCCATAGGGGTATTTAAACCTAAATAAAGTGATGCAAAGCAACCAGTTGCCTGATAATAGCAAACCAGCAAGACTCAGTTGTCACTTTTCTCATGAATGAGGAATGAGGAAGATGAGGATGAGGTTTTTGTCCAATTGAAAGCACTGGGAAGCAATGGGAAATAGAAATCCAATTATAAAATGTGAACCAGAGAGGCATTTTAATGAAAGGGGTTTGTTTAATCCATCTACATACTGATGGGAGACGCATATTGATGAGAAGTGTAGAGGAAGCTAAAGTAAACAAGAGCCAGGCGATCAATGAACCTTTTCAGACCAAGTTGCGGATTCTTTCTTATCAACACCTGACAACTTCAAATATTGCGCTTGTTATGTGACACAAAACACTGAGCAACAGGATATTAGCTTTCCGCTCACTCCTTGATCAGAAGCTAAAATATATGTGAAGGATTTACCTTGCTGATGTCAGCGCTATGGATGATGATGGCATGACAGGAAGCAGGGGAGATATGAAGGTGATGAAATGGGACATGACATGAAGGATGCTGGTGATGATGAAGATGATGACACTATGATAAAGTTGCTGACAAAACAGTGAGGGCGATGATGGGATGATGAAGATGATGCGCATAAGCGGCTGTGATGATAGCAATGCTGAAAATTACAATTTGATGAGAGTAGTTAAGAATGACGATTCATAAAAGATGACATCAAAGCTGATTTCGCTGTGTGAAAGTGTGCTGTGGGCTTAAAAAAACAAAAGCTGAGCAAAATTAGCTGACTGTTTGCTATTCACTTATTATTGCTGCAATAGGCCTCTGTGCAATGAAGTAAGTAGAGTTAATGCATGCCATTATTCAATTAGGGGGAGCAATTAAATTCCACAGTCCCTGCAATCAGGTGATCACATTAAAGCAGTCTCTTTATGATTACTTTTCACGGGATGCCAAATACAATAGTACATTGTTGTGCATGATCGTTCAGTGGCACATAATCCTCATAGGAGTCTTGTTATTCAGAAAGGTGAGAAACTGCTGAGACAATTTGCAAGTCACACACACACAACATTAGCTCCGGTAGCTCAATATTGGTGGGTGGGTAACAGTGTGATCCTATTTTATGCTAGTTTAAAGTTTGGCGGAAGTCAGCGGGTCAAACAGCTTTGTTATGCTAGTATAAATAGCATGCTTCCCGCCTCTCTAAGCAGACTATATAGACTGCATGGGTTGTTTCATTTCATTCTTTTAACTACACTGAAGTGATACCTGAGGGTCAGGATATACAACAGGCATCTTGGTTAAAGTATTAAACATCCACCCAAATACTTTGTGTCCTGTATACTTTGTATACAGGACATGGTTGCATTGCATGTAACCCATGAACCAGTGTTTGGAGCAAAAACAGGCCCTGATTTCTTGTTAACAGCAGTGATTTTCTTGAACTGTTGCTAGCAGGCTAATTAGCTATAACTAGTTAGCTGTTTAATGCTAATTCAGAAATCTTACAACTGATTTATTTAATTTAATGAAAAAAAAACAACCCTAAATGTATTTTAGCTTATATCTTGATGTCTATGCAAATCAATGCTAACTGAAAAAAAAATGAATTTTTTATATTTAACCTAAAGTTCTTTTTTAACTGTGTGTATTATATTTGTAGGATAAATGACTAAAGCGAAGATGAAGACAGTAAACTTCATCTCAGTTATGCTTCCTAGAAATTGCATTGCTCCTTGTTGTAATTGAAGTCTAACCACTACTAACCAAGCTAATTAGTAAAAAATACTCATGCTGATAAACACACAATTTCATCAACTCCTTGCACTGTTTCTCTTGTTTTTCTTTTTTAGGAAAAAGCTATTTTTAGTCAGCAGTGTCTAGTTATGGTTGCTAACACTTAATCATTGTAAAAATGTGAAACATATTCAAATGGCAGAAATATTACATACCCATGGTGGGGCTACTGTTGCTGTTGGAGTAGTTAGTGTTGACAACAAGCACAGATATATTCTGTGATCCTGCTGTGTGACTGTCTTGTAGTGTACTAGCTGGAGAAGAGGAGGATGTGAAGGAAGAAGGCAAAGAGGATGCTTTTGTCGTAGAGGAGGAGGCGGCTTTGGCCGATGATGAAGAGGAGCTTTTGGTCCAAGCAGCTTTAGACAGCAGCCCTAAAGGTTTTCCAACCACTGGAGCCTGCAGCTCTGCTGTCTCTGCCAGCATGGTTAGGACAGATGAGAAAGCTGCCTGCTCTCTTCTTTCCTCTCCATCTGTCTGTAGCCTCCGCTGCCCCAGCCAGGGAGCTGTGTCCCCAGGCATGCTCGGCAGGTCTTCCCCTTCTGTGTCTACGGGCCTCCATTCTGCTCCGACTTCAGCCCAAGCACCAGTTCCTGTCATAATCCCAGTCTCGGTAAAGACTTTGCCACCTGCTTCAGCACGCACTCCTGCTTCTGTTTCTGTCCAAACCGCTGTTCTGGCTTCAGCAAACACTTTTGCCTCAGGCCAAGCTTCAGACCCAGCATCAGGACCAGTGTGAGGCCCATCCATTGTATCCTTGTTGTTAGCTCCAGCTTTGTCTCCAATCCCAGGGGTGGCCGAGAGGTTGGAGGGCACTGCGGGGTCCAGAAGCAAGTGAGCCTGCCTCATTGACTCATGATGACCTCCCTCAGCTGATGGGAACAGAGTGATGGAGAGGGAAATGGGGTGGATGAAAGAAAAAGAAAGAATAGAGTTTAATTAGGAGTTCTGGACAGCAGCATGATAGTGAGCAGTCTTTTACTCATCAGTCCTACAAGCTAGACAATTACTTTTATGGTAACTCATCACATTCCCGTCCATGCACATAAACACACACACAGCTGGAATCCTCAGATCATTAGTCCTCATAATGCCATCACAACTTTCCAGATGCCAGGAGATTTTAACTGTTTTGCTCATCACTGGGGAAAAAACACAAATTTCTCCCTCACTCTCTGCAACACACACACACACACACACACCTTCTCTTTTTTTACCCCTCTGTCTCACACACATTTATCCAAAGGGATTAAAACTGCAACTGTGGAAAATAGTAATAATGTCTAAAGTAGGTCACTTATGTTTTTAGAGGATAAAGCATAGGGAATTAATTTAGATGTTCCAGAGTGCATTAGGACACACACACACACACACACACACACAAATCCTAATCAGCTGTGATTTCACAGATACTAATCTGATCTGTTAGGTTAGCCGTGCTACGCGTGGCGTTATTATTCCTAGAACATACACAAGCGCTCAGCTCACAAGTCAAATGATGAGAAATATCTGTTTTCCAGGCAAAGTTTGGTGTGGCTTATTTTTAAGTAATCACAGTTTTATGGCGTCATCTTTCATTTGGTAAACATCAGATGATACGTGGAAATGGAGCAGCAAAGATAACATTCAGTCAAAGCATTTAGCTCCGGCCTTTATCTCCATTCTGTAAACTGTCTTCATCTTCTCAACAAAGCCTGAAGGTTTGGCAGAGAAAGGCGATCATCCTGCCTAATACATTCAGGCTCAAAGGCACCTTGCCTTAGTGGAAATGAACAATGAAGAAATACAAGACTGACCGTCTGATTGGCTTGCTGGACTCTCAGTGGGTGATACGGTTTACTGCGTTTGCTCATTTGTTCTGAAGTCAAAAGGTTTGGTTTTGGCCTCAATCCAGGTAGATGTTGCATGTTTTTGGAGTTTTTTTTCTTTTCTTTTTTTGGTTTTCAGCCAAAAGATTATAAGAGAAGTAAATCTGGATACATTTTTTTCAGCACACACTCATTTTAGCCTGTGTGTTATGTGTGCATGTGTGACGCACACTTCCCACGCTCCCCATGTCTCTGAGGAGGATTGGTTAATTAAAAGACTGTGATTCTGAGCAAGAGAGGCTTTATAGAACTAGCTCTGAGCTTAGCTGCTGTATATCCTCTGGACACCTGCTAGAAAGCCTTTCAACCACCACACTATTAACTACCACCAATCTGTTCCTCATTAAAGGATGTCATACTATAAATATCATTTAAAGTGGAAGTTAAGCTACTGCAATTTATATTGCAGCTTCTTTATGTGCTAAGCTTTATGTTATAGCAAGCATCCAGAGCTCCAATAGTGATCTTTGCTTTTAATTAACTTTAGTTTCCAATTTCCTTTCTTGTTTCAGTTTAGTTTTATTTTTTTTATTTTTCATTTTAGCTTAGTCTTTTGTGGTAGCTTTATTGTTTTCAGTAAATGTGAGGAGCGAGAATTAGAAACATTAGTACAGGTATTACAATAAAAAAGGAAATTATTAAAAGCAGTGGTGTCTCAGTCTTGTAGACGTCCAAAGTCTGAATGAACATGTCCATCAAAAACTCATCAGGCAAGTTTTGATACAATTTTGATACAAACTAACAATTCAATTCAGTTTTATTTATTCAGCACCAAATCACAAAAACAGTCGCCTCAAGGCGCTTTATATTGTCTACAGTCATATGACCCCCTATGAGCAAGCACTTTGGCAACAGTGGGAAGGAAAAACTCCCTTTTAACAGGAAGAAACCTCTGGCAGAAGCAGGCTCAGGGAGGGGCGGGGCCATCTGCTGCGACCACTTGGGCTGAGAGAAGGAAGACAGGATAAAAGACATGCTGATACTTAAAGGATATTTCTGCTCTGATTTTTATTCTATTTTAATCTGTGGCTCAAACAATTTACAAAATTGTTTGAGTTCCTTTACATTTGTATTTTATTTAACTAAAATGTTTTTTTCACATCTAGCTTTAGTTATTAGTTTAGTTTTAGTTAACTATAATAACCTTGAGAGGAATGTAATTAGTAAACCTACCCTAAAAGTTGACATTTGGCACATAGTTCTTGATAATGTTTAAAAGTAAAAGTGGTATAGAGCATATTATTTACTGTAATTTGTACAAACATAAGTACACAATACTTACTGAGGATTATTTTCTTTCCATAGTCAACTTTTTGTTTCTTTAAGTAGCTAACAGGAATCTGTTTATTTGAGTGGAAGGATGAATGGACATGGAATGAATGAATGATGGATGGTGTCGAGGATGGGAGGCCTTTACCATATGCATAACTGTTAGCAGTGATTTGAGTGTTTTCTCCGCCAACAGTTGGCCACCTGCTCAGGCTGAGAGCAACATATGCGACTCTACCATCAGACCTCTGACAAAACACTAGGATAGAAGAACCTCTACTGAGAACAAATATGGACAGGATGGATGGAGAGATGGATGGGTAGGTGGATGGCGGAACAGAAAATATGGATTAAAGATGGATAAATGTAGATTTGTCCAGACATGACATGCTTTCTCTATTTGGAAAAGACACACTGAACATGTCCATGTGAGAACATTCGGCTTTTAGCAGATTATGAGAATCATCACATGAAAATGATGCACAAAGCAGGCCGTTTAGGTCGTGCTATGTATTGACGATAGCGAGTTTCCAGCTGGCATTGTTTCTGCTGATGTCCCACTGCATCTCTGCAGATGCCAACACAAACCTGTAAAACCTTGCCAGGTCACTACAAGCTTTCTGACCACTCTGGCTTGCTATTTTCAGGTGCCTGTGATAATATACGGGTATAATCTCTTTGGTCAGGGCTTTGCCTTCCTCACTCCTGTATTCCATACTCAAAGCTTCCAGCCAACAAAAGTTGATCCATGCTGCCGCACTGACTGAGCAGGACAGGTGGTTAGGAAGTGTGAGAAAAGAAGTGAGCCAATTGGTCGTCAGCATGGAGAGAAAAACTGAGGAGGGGGAGTGTGGCAGCTCAGTCTGCCAACCAGCCAACTGGTGGCCAATTTTCATTCAGGTAATTATCACACATGCTGGATTAAAAAAAAAAAAAATCTAAATGTCTTGATCTCCACCTCAGAGCTGCAGGCAAGACTTGTCTATGTGACTACACTACATAGTACATCATCACCCTGCAGTACAGAAGAGTGTCACATTATGCGCACTAATGAAGACACTGCAGTTTCAACTCATTAGGCCAAATAAAATAGCATTGTTAGTAACAGGCAGAGCGTTTTTCACATACACAATGCAAGTAGTGGATGCGCTCACAATGCCAGCACCTTCAGCAAAAGATGTCATCATGTCACATTCAGCCTGGTGTTCTATAAAGACATTAAATTCATTTATCAACAACGACTGCGCAAAAGCTGCAAGAGCTGCTCAGGATGGTTTCAAGTCTTATCTCAAAGCCACACATTCATTCACTAATAGATTGGATTTTTTTCTTTACTCACTAGCAAGTGATGAATAGAAGCGAGGCACACTGAGCACTGCTGTGAGGGACAATTTTCCATTTCACTTTCACAAATTAAAATATGTACTTGAAACTTTGTTGTAATTATCAAAGTTTCCAAGGGATGAATTACTGGTGATCTAATTTATATTTTAGTTGGTCCACCTGAGCTAATACTAATGTATTTAATGTAATTAAAAACTAGCTTGCAAACTTCATCTTTATCTCTTAAATTAGCAGTGGTGAAAGCCTAAATGTTAACATGTTAACATTTTTATTGGAAAATTTTAAGAATTGGTTGGCATGACCTTTACCCTTGCTGTTATAGCTATACTATTTTTAATTTTTTTTTATTTAGTCTGTTTTATTTTAATCTGGTACTGCCAGCATGTACAGTTGTGCATTTACATATCTAGCTAACACAGAGCAAAAACAGCATTTAAATAACCTGAATATTTACTTTAACTGTTTAGTGAACTCTATCATATAAATGCATTTAATGAAAATCATCCATCTTTACCTTACTTACTGTTGTTCCAGACTGGGTAGTTACTGTAGGGTACATTATTTTAGCTCGTTTGCTGGAAATCAAGCTCAGACTGAATAATATGGTCTATTTATTTTGTTAACAGCTTATCCACTTATCCCAGCTGTCAAAGGGTGAGAGGCAGGGTACACACTGGACAGTTTGCCAGAGAATTACAGGTATATGCTGAATACGCAAAACAAATTTGCAACTGCCCTCAGAGCATGTGTATGTACAAATGATTCAGTTGAATTTAATCCAAATCATTGGCAGGGGTATTTTTACATTCATTTGTTGTCTAAGGCTTCAAGCTCACCAGTTGGTGGTGATCTTTCAGTTAAGGTAATTTCTAAAATGTAAGACAAATAGAGGTCACACTCACAAACAACATGCTAAGGGGCCAAATTCACTAATATGTGTGCAAAAGTGTTTGTCATTTGCAAACAAAACAAGCGTGCATGTAATGTTGTTCTTACAGGTTTGTTTAGGATAATGAAACAGATTTATTCTGGACTGCCTTCTGCCTGCTCTCTTTTTCCTTTTCCCTTTCCTCTCACCTCATCAATAGGCCACAAATAATTCCCGCCCCTGCATCAGTCTCATTCTTCTGGAGGTTTCTTCCTGCTAAAAGGACGTTCTTCCTTCTCACCGTCACAATGTGCTTGTCCATAGGGGGTCATTTGATTGTTGGGCTTATCTCTAGAATACTCTAGGATCTTTACCTTACAGTGAAAAGTGCCTTGAGGCAACTGTTATTCTCATTTGGCACTATATGAATGACTATTTGTACAATGCATACGTGTGTTTACATTTTGATCATTTGCACATACACAAACCGATGGGAGTTGCACATTTCTGTGCAGAGTAAGAACAATTTCATGGGACAAAAATGATTTTTTTGTGGACTGGTGCATGGTTTAAGCACCCATCTACATATTTGTCTCTACAGTGTTGTGAATGAGGTCCAAGGTCTCTGTGTAAAACAGCGAGACTGTGAGGATCATGAAATTTTTTTTCCTCAATGCTATTGTTTTTCCTTTTAAAAAATAAAGTGTTTGACTTGCTATCAGCACTCCCACTCTAACCACAAAGCACTGATGTACTCGATGTGGTACGAGACTCAGTGGGCGTAACGGTGGTCTCAAGCCAATAAATTCTGTCCAACACAGTGAGGCCGTCCAACAGGATGGACATGCAACCATTTCCTGGGACTATTCAGGACATCCATCTGTCTGTGTGGAGGAAAGAACAGAAAGCAGTTTGGATAGATTGTTGAAAAAAATAGATATTTAGGTGAAAAAAAAAATTAAAAAAAAAAAAAAAAAAATATCAGTCAGTGATAATGAAAAGAGGCGTACTAATCAAATACTCAAAGGTGGCTTTTATGTTAAAATTTGAGTTGCTGTCTTTAGTTTAATTCTTTAGTGATGTCTGCCAGCATATTAGTACGACCAGGACTGTTGCTTTGACAGGATCTGACAGCACTGAAGCAACCCAGACACTCCATCTGTTTGTGTGAGAAACAGCCCAAAATGTCCACCAGGATGCAAAAGAAAAGCTCATGTGACATAATGCAATTATTTAGGTTCTTGAGTGTTTAAAACAATCTGTCTCTCATAATGTGTATGTGCAAAACAAAAGTAATGCAGCAGCAGTTCTGAGAAGTTTATTATTCTGTGAAGGGGAGACAGCAGCATTTGGAAAGTGTGCCCTGTTCTCAGTATTACTGAGAAGAGCTGCCAAAGTGTAAGAAAACTGCCTGACAACAACAGCTACCCATTGTGTGAGCTGAGTGCAGCACAATATCACACCGACTAAAGAGTGTGATAACAGGGAAGTAGGCCTACTTTTTCAGGATTTATAGTTAAATTAATGTAAATATGTACTGTTTGTGGTTTTTTCCTCATTTACACCTTTAAGCCAAACCAAATTGTGGAAACTTCCAGAATACAACTGATCATTAAACATTTGATTTGATGTGGTGATCATATGCAACGAACCATTTAAGGCATCTAAGTTCGCAGGCAATTTTCTGCACATCTGCAACCTACTTTGCAACCCAGCACCACGTCAGCTCCTCTCAGCATCGGATCGAATGCCCGCCTCACTGCTCTTTCCACCTCTGGTTGCATTTTTCTGGCTGAACTGAAACAGCCGTTACATGCACACACAGTGCATTGATAGATTTAATGCACACATTAAAATCATGGCTAATGGTGAAGCTTTTTGGTTTCTGAAAGTTGCATCACTGAAACATTAGAAGAGGGCACGCATATCCGCGCGCACACACACACACACACACACACACACACACAGCAGCTTATCAGTGAGTATTAATGCAACGGCTGCTATTTCAGCTGTTGTCAATATCTGAATGGGTTACATTTATTCAGGTCTATTTTCATGGGGTAATGGACTTGCTACACATTTATAGTTGCACTGTAGTAGTGGCATCCATGTCCATGTGATCAATTCTAAAAATCTGGAGATTTGTGCACACAAAGTGGAAAAAACAGGAGGACAAATAAGCGGAAACTGTACCTGTAGCTTAGACATTTTTCCCTTTTATATTTGCTTCATAAATATTCTAAATTCATACATTATTAGTGCTGCCTACTACCCTTGTCCAAACAGTGGAGTATAACATAAATATCTCTGTTTTTATGAAAAGCTGAAAGCAGTAAATATGCTGAAACCCTCTACATATAATACGATTCTTGTTTTCCTCAACTTATCACTTGCTTTCTGCTTGTGACTTGTGAGATGCCATAAGCTAGCTGCTTTGGACTTGCCAAGGCTGTAAGCCTGCCATTCGAGAATATGAGATTAAGTTTAAATTGATGTTTGATCACTGCTGAAATATCCTACACTAATAAACTTCACATAGAAAGTGAAAAATAGCACTATCGAAACTATCGAAAAACACAGGCACCGGCTCATTTAATCCTGCAGCACTCCAGACATATTTTACAGTCCTGTGCCAGCATTCATTAATCTTTTCTCGGTAAGATTGCGCTTCATTTCCAAATATGGGCCAAGAGCTGTCAATCAAAAACACAAGGAATAAAATCTCACAGAGATGCTCAAAGCCTGAACAATAATTCCACTTGTTTTTCTATTGCTTTTTATCTTTTGTAGCATTACTTATGATTATTTTATGTCCTCGGCATCCTCTCCACCAGTAAACTCTAAATGAAAATGCAAACCTTATATACACCATATATTACATATGGATTGGAACTACACACTTACCCTAATTCTTACACCCCCCTACACCTTGATGTGATCAGCTCCATGCAGTCTCACTTACAGCTAGTTTAAATTAGGAGATACAGCTGGGGCAGATAACTGAGGGACACTCACCTTCCTTTAATAGGAACAAACTTCCAATCAGCATCTGCTCAATTTACTGAGATCATTCGGTCTCTTTAAAAAAAAGAACCTATTTCAGTTTCATTCAGGTGTTTGCAATATTTTCAAAATGGTCTCACTTCATTTTTTCCTTCTTGCTCTTTGCTGTTAGCGAATAAAAATAACATGAGTTATGAAGTGGCATGTAAAAAGACTACGTGCAAACATAATGGCGTTTATAAATGCAACTGATCTGAAATGATCACAAGGAACTCATATCTGTAAATATGTGGCCCAAGTTTGGTTAGTTAGCCAGCAGCGGTGCAGAATCAGCGTACGAAAGCTTTATAGCCCACTTCCACTTAAGGCTATCTGCTCTGGAGCATCACTTAATGTTGTGGACCCTCCGTGTGAACATCAAACGGACTGAAAATGAGTAGGGACAGGGTTTAGGGGCCAGACTGGAACTGCCCAATATTCCACTTCAAAAGCCAAGAAAGTGTGATCACTCGGCTAACTACAGACACTGACAGTCGGAGAGGTGCTTGGTTATTGGTGGGTCATATTAATATGTCAAAAAGTAAAAAAAAAAACAACAACAAAAAGTGTGGAGCCAAAGTGAAATTCAGGATATGCAAATAGCTCCAGTATTTGTTGTTGGGGGTTTTTTTTGTTCCAAATAATCTTATTATTATTATTAGTTGGCCTATTTCCATAATTGTTTTTATATATATTTATATATTTGCTGTGGGAAAAAAAAAAGTATATATAGTTTTTCCACCAATTCCTCGAGTTTCAGATAAATCAACAGGTAGATGGTTGATTGCAATCAATGGGACAGCAAGGTCTGACATAGACTGCCTTCACCGTGTGTGTGTGTGTGTGTGTGTGTGTGTGTGTGTGTGTGTGTGGGGGGGGGGGTCTTATGATGAAAGAGCACAAAAAGTCACAAAATGTCAAGCTGAAATGTCATTTCCTCACAGCTGTTAAAGTCAAACATTTTGGGTGTTTGGGTCAGTTCAGACCGGTCAATACAAAAGAATTACCCTGTCAAGTTTTTCTCCGTGTCAGATGGTTTGAACTGAGAGGTAAAATGAAAAAAAAAAAAAAAAAAAAAGAAGGAATAACTTTCTTTTTTGTCACCTCTGCTTTTAGGACCTGGGAGATTTTTGAATCGTCCGTGTTCAGTTTCTGTATGAGAACACATTCAGCCTAACATGGCTTTGATAACCTAATATCCTCTAAATCAAAGCGAAAGAGGAAAAAACATGGAGGAAAATTTTTTTATGTTAATCCGCAGAGATTCCATCTTATACATTCATGCATTAAAAGAAACTTACTAGACTTGCTTTCGCTACAAGATGTCAACCTTGCACTTCAAAACAGCGCAACAAAGTGATACCAAAGTCAGTCATTAGATGAAAAGAAGCAAAGCAGGAGCCCAAACCTATTTGAGGTAACAGTAAATCCACAGCCTCATTCAGCTTGACAACAAGCTTGGGCTGCCTCTGCTGCTGGGTCTCCACAGCAACCACAGGGATGCTGTCACCAGGGTAACCATTAGAACGGATGAAGAAAGACACAGAGTGTTCTGTTTTTTGTGACGTCTGAGACGTCTGTCGTGTATCACCTTGAACGGCAGCTGTAACAATAAGGAGCGATAAGGAAGTATGATGTTATCACAACAAACACAATAACATATTTAAACGAACAACTTCACAAGTGAGCAGAGCACAAAATGAACTCTTGTTTCGTAAACACAGAAAACTACACTGATAAGGAATTCATGCACCGAAAATATCTGCTGATAAATGAAGGCAAAAGCGAGCATGTTTGTGATGTTCTGCATTTTTTTGCTTGATAGACAGCCTCTGGCTTCTAGACAGAGTTACACTATATGATCACAGTCACCCACAATGTTTTACGGAAATGAAATCAAGGCCCACCTGCATGTCACAGTGGTGCCCTGCAGTTTCACGGCTTGGCATAAGAGGCAACATTAGACATTATTTTTGTTGGCAGGATGAAAATGCATATGAGGGCTTATCGTACTGTGCCAACGGTTTACAGATAAACAGAGCCATGAATTATCTATAATAAAATTATGATCACTGGGGAATTACATGCACTAGTTGGCTGCATGAACAGACCACTCAGAGAAAATAATATGGCTGCTTTGTTTGAAGTTATTTACTATTTATTAGTTCTGATTGAAAATCAAACTAATAGGATGACATGTGGATTAAATTTAGACCTCCAGCGGTTTAGCTGGTTTTTGATGTGAGAGGCCTATGGGCTCGTCTCCCTGCTGTCTGGCCTATATTAAAATATCTAACCCACCATATAGGAAGCCATCACAAACTTGATATTACTAGACATTACTGATGTGAAATACGCAGTAGCATTGTCTGGGCATTGCCGTGTTGGTGTTGTTCCTACGATATCATAATAACTGTAACTGATCAATCGTGATGTCTGAACTGTTCAGTTAGCATCTGACAAGAAAACTCTCACTTGGCTAACAGAAAACCTAACTGAATAATATGTTTGCTATATTGCATAAATTAACAAAGAAAACACTTGTAATGTTCACCATTAGTTCCAGAAAGAGGTTAGCATACAGAGTGATAAGTAATACATCGTTTTCATTATCTGTGTACATGCTATAAATGATCTAATCAGTGAGTCTGTCACGGACTGCGCTGGCAGACCGTGGGGATGAGGGGAAACAGGACTCAAATGCTGGACTTTGTGCGATGAAAACAGGGCATTTATTTACAGTGAAGTAAATTATACACTACAACAATAAATCCCCAGTCTGTTCCTGACTCCCGTGCTGTGTCCTCTTCCTAGAGTTAGTGTGTCTCCGCTCCTCCCTGTCCCAGCACCCCATGCTGGCTGCCCTCTCGTTCCCAAAATCCTAGGAAAACACAGAGGCAGCCGTCAGAACCACCCGTAACCATGGCAACCACAATGCCAACAATGCATAACCATGGCAACAACAATGCCGACAATGCGCAACAACAATGCCAACAATGCGTAACCATGGCAACCACCCTGGCAACCACCCGTAACCATGGCAACCACCCTGGCAACCACCCGTAACCATGGCAACCACAATGCCAACAATGCGTAACCATGGCAACAACAATGCCAACAATGCGCAACAACAATACCAACAATGCGTAACCATGGCAACCACCCTGGCAACCACCCGTAACCATGGCAACCACCCTGGCAACCACCCGTAACCATGGCAACCACAATGCCAACAATGCGTAACCATGGCAACCACCCGTAACCATGGCAACCACAATGCCAACCACCCGTAACCATGGCAACCACAATGCCAACAATGCGTAACCATGGCAACCACCCGTAACCATGGCAACCACAATGCCAACAATGCGTAACCCTGGCAACCACCCGTAACCATGGCAACCACAATGCCAACAATGCGTAACCATGGCAACAACAATGCCAACAATGCGCAACAACAATACCAACAATGCGTAACCATGGCAACCACCCTGGCAACCACCCGTAACCATGGCAACCACCCTGGCAACCACCCGTAACCATGGCAACCACAATGCCAACCACCCGTAACCATGGCAACCACAATGCCAACAATGCGTAACCATGGTAACCACCCGTAACCATGGCAACCACAATGCCAACAATGCGTAACCATGGCAACCACCCGTAACCATGGCAACCACCATGGCAACCACCCGTAACCATGGCAACCACCATGGCAACCACAATGCCAACAATGCGCAACCACAATGCCAACAATGCGTAACCATGGCAACCACAATGCCAACCACCCGTAACCATGGCAACCACAATGCCAACCACCCGTAACCATGGCAACCACCATGGCAACCACCCGTAACCATGGCAACCACCATGGCAACCACCCGTAACCATGGCAACCACCATGGCAACCACCCGTAACCATGGCAACCACAATGCCAACAATGCGCAACCACAATGCCAACAATGCGTAACCATGGCAACCACAATGCCAACCACCCGTAACCATGGCAACCACAATGCCAACCACCCGTAACCATGGCAACCACCCTGGCAACCACCCGTAACCATGGCAACCACAATGCCAACAATGCGTAACCATGGCAACCACAATGCCAACCACCCGTAACCATGGCAACCACAATGCCAACAATGCGTAACCCTGGCAACCACCCGTAACCATGGCAACCACAATGCCAACAATGCGTAACCATGGCAACAACAATGCCAACAATGCGCAACAACAATACCAACAATGCGTAACCATGGCAACCACCCTGGCAACCACCCGTAACCATGGCAACCACCCTGGCAACCACCCGTAACCATGGCAACCACAATGCCAACCACCCGTAACCATGGCAACCACAATGCCAACAATGCGTAACCATGGTAACCACCCGTAACCATGGCAACCACAATGCCAACAATGCGTAACCATGGCAACCACCCGTAACCATGGCAACCACCATGGCAACCACCCGTAACCATGGCAACCACCATGGCAACCACAATGCCAACAATGCGCAACCACAATGCCAACAATGCGTAACCATGGCAACCACAATGCCAACCACCCGTAACCATGGCAACCACAATGCCAACCACCCGTAACCATGGCAACCACCATGGCAACCACCCGTAACCATGGCAACCACCATGGCAACCACCCGTAACCATGGCAACCACAATGCCAACAATGCGCAACCACAATGCCAACAATGCGTAACCATGGCAACCACAATGCCAACCACCCGTAACCATGGCAACCACAATGCCAACCACCCGTAACCATGGCAACCACCCTGGCAACCACCCGTAACCATGGCAACCACAATGCCAACAATGCGTAACCATGGCAACCACAATGCCAACCACCCGTAACCATGGCAACCACAATGCCAACAATGCGTAACCATGGCAACCACCCTGGCAACCACCCGTAACCATGGCAACCACCCTGGCAACCACCCGTAACCATGGCAACCACAATGCCAACAATGCGTAACCATGGCAACCACCCGTAACCATGGCAACCACAATGCCAACCACCCGTAACCATGGCAACCACAATGCCAACAATGCGTAACCATGGTAACCACCCGTAACCATGGCAACCACAATGCCAACAATGCGTAACCATGGTAACCACCCGTAACCATGGCAACCACAATGCCAACAATGCGTAACCATGGCAACCACCCGTAACCATGGCAACCACCATGGCAACCACCCGTAACCATGGCAACCACCATGCCAACAATGCGTAACCATGGCAACCACCCGTAACCATGGCAACCACAATGCCAACAATGCGTAACCATGGCAACCACAATGCCAACCACCCGTAACCATGGCAACCACAATGCCAACCACCCGTAACCATGGCAACCACAATGCCAACAATGCGTAACCATAGCAACCACCCGTAACCATGGCAACCACCATGGCAACCACCCGTAACCATGGCAACCACCATGCCAACAATGCGTAACCATGGCAACCACCATGGCAACCACCCGTAGCCATGGCAACCACCATGGCAACCACCCGTAACCATGGCAACCACCCGTAACCATGGCAACCACAACCACAATCATTCTACTTTAAAAGATTTCAAGACAGAGCTTATTGTTCTCTGAACTTCCTTGTTCGCTGAACGGCATCTTTCTGTTTGTTTGCTTTTGTGTGTTTGTGTTTTCTCTAATGGGCCTCAGATGACGGTTTGCTCAAATTTGGGTCTCAAAGAATCTTTTTTTTTTTTTCTGCCTGTACTTTCCACCCCTCTTCTATTGCTCAGGTTGAAGCTGAATTTGCCCGTCTTACATCTGTTGACCTGAAAGGGTTCCTTTTTGCTGTGCTTGACCATTATGGAGAGGTTCGTGGAACTGTACAAAATCAAGAGCGGCATAGGAGGGCTAACTAGGCTCATAAAATGCTTCGGTGATGATGTAAGTGTCTCTGCCAAGTGATATTTAAAGACAGTGCTGGATTGAAGATTTTGTATTTTTGGACATCAAATATGATTTGAAAGACATCTCTAATGTCACTAAAAGAAAAAAGGGGTGTTTAAAGGAGATTAATGTCTACTGTTGGGGTTAAATTGTGGTAGGATAATGACATAAATTTAAAGAGTGTGTGTGTGTGTGTGTGTGTGTGTGTGTGTGTGTGTGTTTGTGTTTTTAAAAAAAAATGGTTTTCAAAGATATTTTTGGTGTTTTGATGTTGTCATTTATCGGTTTCTTTATTGTCTTTTTGAGGGTGGGGTACTTTACAGAAAAGAATGTAGGTGCTCAGCCTGTATGTATCACACTGAGAAATAGAAAAACTGAATCATGCTGTATTTTCACACAGTGTTTTTACAAAATAAAATTCAGATAAAATAAAATAAATATTAAAAAGGATAAGACTGGAAAAATGCTATATAAAGGAAGAAAGGCTGCAGATAGCCTCTGCCCCATAAAACACAGGAAGACTCGACTGGATTCACAACTGTGTATTTTGCTAAGTTAATGTGCTGCTTTAATAATTTTGAGGCGTTTTAGACAATATCAGTCATATTTATTCAGCAGAAACCTCGACTTGTAGAACAATAAAGAAAAATGTTTGTAGCAGGCGAAAAAAAATAAATAGGAATCTATATTTTTGTGCTCTTAAAAATACATAATACAAATACAACAACAAAACAAAAAAAATACATACCTTACTTTTTGCACACTGAGGACCAAATTTGTAGCTATTTTGCAGAACTGATTAGTTTTGCACATGTTGATATTTTGATCATAACCTGGGCTGGAGCCTGCTGGGTCTGCAGCTTAAATTACCTCCGCGATGTTTTCTAGTAAGAACTGAACCACCATCATTACTAATATGAAGTTGCAAATCCTGATGCATGGACACGCTTCTGGTTTCACAACACAGCTGAATGAGGAGAATGTGGAGGCCACTGCATCTTTCTATCCCTGCATTGGCCTCTATTTCCACATTCTCTTGGCATATTTGGTAATCCGTGCCCGATTTTGACTGATTCAATCATATCTAAAGGATTTCATGTGGAAATATGCTGCATTACCGAAGATAAAGGCGCTTTAAGTTCCGTTTCACTGTGGGTTTTAGCACATATTTAATTGGACAAATTGTTCTTCTGCGGTGAAGAGGATCAACAATACAACAACACACACAACAGACGGACTACACCACATCAACTCGTATCAAATTGGATTTCTGGGTTCAAAGGTTCAAAGTGCTTTGGAGATACAGTTCAAATGTTACACAAACTCAAATGTGCTAAAATCATAGCAATACATAATGCATAGCACAGTCACCCATAACCATTGATTGCATTTATCACATTACGCGATATCACTGTTTTGATGTAGTCTTAGCCTTGGTAAATCAACAGAGGTTTGACAGATTTAAAGATATTTGGGGAGCTCTATGTGCGCTGGTGCATACATGCATGCAGGATTTCTTTTATGTAGACATCCCCGTGGGCTCTAACAAGGTGTCTGGAATTTGTCCCGGATGCAAATCAACAGCATTTGACACCCTAAAATGAGAACCGATCACCTCGTCACATCATCAAAAACTACCAAAAGTCCATCCATCTTCTTCCGCTTATCTGGGGCCGCGTTGCGGGGGCAGCAGCCTAAGCAGAGAAGCCCAGACCTCCCTCTCCCCAGCCACCTCCTCCAGCTTGTCTGGGGGAACACCAAGGCGTTCCCAGGACATGCTGGAGAGATATAATCTCTCTCCAGCATGTCCTGGGTCTGTCCCGGGACCTCCTCCCGGTGGGACATGCCCAGAACACCTCACCAAGGAGGCATCCTTGTCAGATGCCCAAACCACCTCAACTGGCTCCTTTCGATGTGGAGGAGCAGCGGCTCTACTCTGAGCCCCTCCCAGATGGCTGAACTTTTCACCCTGTCTCACCACAACGGACCGGTACAGCATCCGCAGCATCAATCCATCTGTCAATCTCCCGTTCCCTCCCGTCACTCGTGAACAAGACTCCGAGATACTCCACTTGGGGCAGGAACTTGTCCCTGACCCGGAGTGGGCACGTCACCCTTTTCCGACTACCAAAAGTCATTAAAGATAACGTTGCAAGAAAGGGTGACTAGATGTCCTGATTTTGCAAAGAATGATTTTGCTACACAGTCAGTGTTTTTATCAAATACATTACAACAAGGATGTAAGCATCAGGATGACAAGAGCCAAAAAAGGTCAAAAGTGAAAGAGGTGTCAGAAGGAATGCAGGAAGAAAGTCAAAGTGCAGTTTTGCTGATTTAAGTTCTCCTTAAGGTAACGACACACTGTTGGTCAGTGTAAATACAAGTGTAAAACAGCTCATGGCGAGTTATTACTGCACGGTATTCGAGAAATGTCAGAAACTTGGCAGAAAAGTATTCCTAACGTTCCCTTGTAGACTGTTAGAAGATGCCAGGTGACTAACAGGAAGCAAAATAATCCAGGGCACTCAGTTGGGAAATCTAATTGCTTGATTCATATTGTAGCTGCCTGGCAGACTGCCTCTGTGTTGCTTTGCTTCTCATCAGGAATTTGGCATTGCCTTGCAATATTTAGGCTGCCTGTCTGCTACCTACACCTACTGCTTCGCTCCATGGGAATTGTTATTAGCCTGTTAGAATGAATGGATTGTTCACAGAAGGAGCCTCAATCTCAAAGAAACTGGTACTTTTATTTTTAACTTGTGTTTAATAATAAATTCACACTCATACCTGAAGAAAGCCATCCACACATTTATTTTCCCGAGGCTCGGCTATCGCTGCTCCCTCCTCTCTGGCATAAATGAAAAATGTCTTTCTCAGCTCCAATAGTTCAGATTTCACAGCTCAGATTCTCACTTTTACACAGCATGTGTCGATCCCCAGACTACAAGCAGAAATTTTGACCCTTTATTAGCCCGCCTCAGATGCTCGGGTGAGGCCCTTCGGCTATGCCAAAGTCCAAACTAAAAGCCAACTATGCTTTTTGTAAGGCTTGACTTTGGAACAACTTGCCTGGAGAGATAAAACTAAGGATCAGTAAGTTTCTTTAAATCACTTCTAAGAAGACATTTTTATAGACTTGCTATACACATTTAAGTGTATTTAAGTATTTAAGTGTTTTTATCTGTATGCACAGTAAATAAAAACATTATTATAATTATACTAATTATTCTTAGCATTAAGAATTAAGAGTACCAGCAAAAATGCACCCTACAAGGGGGTTTTACTAGGCCTTTAGCGCTTGTTTGCTTTTACTCATGTATGAAAACAGACATTAATCACTGTTATTAATCTCTGTCTCTCTTTCACAGCATGTCTTTATCCTGTTTTCCTTCTCTCACCCCAACCGGTCGCAGCAGATGGCCCCGCCCCTCCCTGAGCCTGGTTCTGCCGGAGGTTTCTTCCTGTTAAAAGGGAGTTTTTCCTTCCCACTGTCGCCAAAGTGCTTGCTCATAGGGGGTCATATGATTGTTGGGGTTTTCTCTGTATCTATTATTGTAGGATCTACTGTACAATATAAAGCGCCTTGAGGCGACTGTTGTTGTGATTTGGAGCTATATAAATAAAATTGAATTGAACTGAATTGAGTCATTTCTTTCCTTTAACTACAGCACTGTATACAGTGAGATGGCAAAATTAGTTAATAATAAAAACATATTTATTGCTGTTCTTTTTTTACAATATTATAAAATTACAGGCACTGTTAGCATTACTTTTTGATGAACATCGACACGTAATGTCAACAATGTACACGTAATACAGACGTAATGTCACCCTTGGCTTTGATATCAGCTACTACACAGTAATTTGTCTGAATTTTAGTTTTATAAAAAGAATTTCTAAAGTTCATATAGCAAATTTCATCGAGATCCCATCCATTCTCTGACGCGAGGGGGCTGGAACCTACCCCAGCTGTCTTAGGGCGAGAGGCAGGGTACAACCTGGACAAGTTGCCAGTCTGTCACAGGGCAAACACTTAGGCAGGCAACCAGTCGCACTCACATTCACTCACATTCTTATGGGAAATTTAGAGTTTCCAATTAACCTATCCCCACTAACTGCATGTCTTCAGACTGTGGGAGGAAGCCAGAGTACCTGGAGTGAACCCACACAAACACGGGGAGAACATGCAAACTCCACACAGAAAGACCGCAGCCTGATGCTGGAACTGAACTCAGGACCTTCTTGCTGTGACACAATAGTGCTAACCACCATTACTACGTGTGTCTGTGAGTTGCACCTATACAGCCTGCTAACTGATCCTGCTCTCATCTCTGCTGGTGTGGAAAAAACAACAAGGCAGTGACCAAAATATTAAAGACAAGATCTGAAAAACAAGTGTCCACAACCATCGTAGCTATACCCATGGAATCTATGATCTAAAGAAAGGTGTCAAACATGAGGTCTGGGGCCAGAATTGGCCTGCTAAAGACCCAGCAATCTGGAGAGGATTGGATTGTGAAGGAGTGCACACATTTCAGACTTTAACTGTGTTTCCTTCACAGCCATTCAGATGGCACAAGTTAAAGAGATGTAAATAAACCATCAAATGACAGAACGTTCCTGTTTTTTTTCCACTTACATCGACTATTCAAATGTATGAATAATAATAAATCATGAATTAATAACAAATGAACAATTTTTCATTTAAAACTACAGGCCAGTCAGCACATTGAGCTAAACAAACTTTCTGTAAATTTCCGCATTTATTTCTTACAGTTTAAGCCCAAAGCACTTATTGTTTTTGCATTAAAAATATATTTTCTATATTAAAATATCTGATCTAAAGCCAAAATAGTTGTTTCACCAAAGAGAGCAAGTGTATGTGTGAAAAATTCAGCTTGTCATTTGTTAAAGTTCATTTTGAAGTCTCGCTGTAAAACTCATTCTCTGGAAATTGATTTTGCTGTCTGCTCGGGTGACATCACTTCACAGCAACACTTAAGCACACGCACAGCAATCTTAGAGTCTGATGGCCCGCAGTTTTTCATTCTCAGCGACACATTGAATTTTAAGGAACTAATTGCATCACTGTGAGAAAGAACAAACTTTATTCAATTACGTCAGCCTAGAGGCATGCAAGATATATTGCCATCAGTAAAAGATTAGAGCACATTTTTTTACCCTTCAGCTTGTATTATGTTGTGTATTAACACATCTGCTCAATCATGAGAAATGATGCGCACCACTAAACTAAAATAAAAACCAAAGTAGCTGTAAGCAACCTAAATGTCTGCAAACACAAGCGCTCAGTCTGTACACACATCTTTAGAGTCTGGGAGAGGTTGGGTGAGGAAAGCAATAAGTATGCACTCATGCAATAATTAAGAAACAACCGCAGTTGGAAGGCAGCATGGCGCCTCATCTGTGCTGCTCTGTCGCAGAGTCCCTTGTGACTGGCTTACGCAGTCATGTGATTAGCTCTGGGGCTCTCAGTAGGTCAGCCAGTCTAGCATAAACAGAACTTGGGAGACATCCTGGGCCGCTGCACTGTGCATGTGCACACACAGACTTTAACTGAAGTGTACACTCCTAACACACACATGTAAATAGTCCAACAAGCCAGGAGACATTTTATTCTGAGACGCACAGGAAGAGTCAAGCACTCACAAGCACTGAAATTTTCAGTGGCAAAAGTAGAGGCACTATTCATACACCAATATAGCCAGACACATACATAAAACATCACTCTTTCTCCTTCTGTTCACAACACAAACCCATTGTGCTCATAGACAACCATGGCACTGACAAGCTTAAAGCGGGCTTCAATCAGTGTGAAAATACTCTTTTCAGTATTTGGATAACGTTAAAATCTTTCAGACTACAGGAATGAAAATGCATGAAGAGAACTGCATGTGACAAAGATCACAAAGCACATAGGCATGCTAATGAGAACTACACTGAAAACATGAAAGTCAGGAAGGTTGGCTTGAGTGTATTTCAAAGTAACATCAGTCTCCAGCAGAGCGTGGAGATGAGGCTGCGGAGTGAAGAAACAGGTTCTGCATACAGTCCTAAACAGTTGGCGGCACCAACAACTAAAGCTAACGCTGTAGCTGTGTGTGATAAAGACCCATCTGGCCCCAGTTTTTGCTTTGTTTTTTTCAGCTGCTATGCTGTAACCATCGTGTCTGACGACCACCTGAAATGCTACCCAAGATAGACTGACAACATGTCACACATGACAGAAAAGCAAAATATTTGAGAGGTTTTTGGGTTTGTTTGTTTGTTTTTTCATTTTGGGTTTAAGTCCTGGTTTATTATAGCATGCTCCACTGCAGATGTTGCATTTATCTTATCATTAACCTCCTAAGACCCAAACTCTTTCATGGCATGCATTTTTACTTTCTCTTTGCTATTTGGGCTGATTGGTTTTGCATTCATCAGGTCCCAAAGAATTATCTTTTTACCTGATTTTGCTCTACAAGGGCCTGATATCCACACGAGGACATTCGCTTTAAATTTCCATAGAACAGTGGCAGTATAATCTCCTTGTAAGTGGATATCAAGCCCTTGTAGGGCAAAATTTAGCATTGTGGTCTAGACAACCCAAATTGTGATGTCCACATATATCTGGATGCCAGGTCCTGGGAGGTTAAGGGGAAATGGACTGTCTGTCTCTGTCTTCATGTTTCTGTGATTTGTGGTCTTTTTCGTTTTATTTTGAATGTTAGTTTTTCTCTTACTCGCTGCCTTTTTCCCCCTCCTTTCTGATCATCTACCCCATCCTGATTAGAGCCACTTATTTTTAATTAGCTGTCTGTGCATTTACAGACCTCCCTTTTCTGTTTTTTAGTAATAAAGCCTCAAGTTTTCACTATTTGCTACATTAGTTTGAGCCTAAAGGCTGTTACAAACCCAACACGCTGCGATTTTGCAGCAAATTCAACCATCAACAGATGCTCTGTGAAAAAAAGTTGACTTCAAGCAATGACGAGCTGGTCCTGATGTTTCTAAACAAGACAATTAAGAAACTTCTCATTCCTTCCAGTTTTGACGAGAAGGCAACAGCAGTTAAAGTTTCAATGTTTGATCCAGGAGCCGCTTTCGTCCATATTTCAGGATGTCAGTGGCAGAGTTCGGACCCGTTACAGCTGCCGTCGTGGGCTGGGGTTCTGAAATGTAAATTTGAGTGTGCAGGTGCGCCTCCAGGAGTGGTGGATCCCGAAGATGGTGTGCCCGGATTGGATGATGACCTGGAGGCGGAGTATATGACAGCGCGGTTGAGGACGGCAATCCATCCATCCTCGTTTTTACCCCAACCAGCTGGGGCTGCAACATGCCCTGTGTCGTTTTGTGAATCCAGGAGGGAGTAGGGGTGGATCGCCTTTTCAGTTGGTCACAGTTTTGTCATGCTTTGTTAGTCAGGGAGGTAAGTGACTGTCGTTTGGTTATGTTTCTTTTGGGGTGAGGCAAGCAGTCGCTCCTCTGAGTTAATTTCCTTTTGTTTGTTATTTTGGCGTGGGTCCACCCCAAAGCCTGAGCGTCTCCTGTGAATTCCATTTTGTTCCGTTCCTGTAAATAAACCACTTCCTATTTTTAAACTTATGGTGTGATGTGCTGCTTGGGGTCAAACGGGGGGTGGATCATCCCTCTTGTTGCGGTCGGGTCACCCCTAGACCGGCCGTAACAGATTTCCATCCTATTTCCATCTCACTGTGTACACAGTTCTGGTGTGCGTTTTGAGCAACACGCGTAGTCTTTGCTAAATGCAGTGATCTGATTGGTTAGATTTGGTTATTCTGATCTGAAAAATCGAGCTTGGGTTGAAAGAATAAATTATATAAAATAAATTACAAAAGAAAAAAAGAAGACTTGTTTGCCAAACTGGCCTCTTACGTCTCTTTGTTTTGTTTAGAGAGAAAAGTGAAGCAAGTGAGCAAAATGAGGGACTTTTTCTGATTCAGTATTACTTGGCCTTCCATCAGTAGTGACAGGTCACATGACATGTCGTCAGCGATGTACTTTGTTGAACACTGAACCACATCCAGCAATGCTACAGTATCATGGAGTAGAAATTTAAACAATCTAGTATGATCATAATGTGAACTAAAAAAAAAATTAATAAGTACTCATCAGGTACTCCAGGTATAGAGGCAAGCATGGTAATCCCACAGCTGCTGGTTCTCAGCAGGACATTAAACATGCACAATTCAGTCAAATCGTGCAGCAAAATTCACTTAATACCTGCAGAATACTGAGAATTTATTCTGTCTGATACAGCAGCTGAAAAGTTTTTCTGCACTTAAAGTTATCTGAGCTCACTGACTTGTTCTGAAGCATCACATTTGTATGTGACTGTGCTTGAGATTGTGATTTTTTGACAAAGCGAGACCCTCTGGGCAGGGGCGGATCTAGAAGGGTGGCATGGGGTGGCAAGTGCCAAATGATCCCTTGCCACCCCAAGTGCCACCCCAGTTTTGCATATGACAGTGTTGTTTATTAAAATAAGATAGCATTAACAGTTTGAGCGTAGTTAGAGTCAGTGAATATAAATGCTAAAACTGAAGATATTGGATAGTGTTCCCCCCCTGCACCATTAACAAATGGTTCAGCCCATAGCAGGGACCGGCTTTTTTCTTGTTTTCAGTAGCAAGCGATGCTTATGATTGTGCCAGAGCACATTTTGAACAACACCATGGGAATTTCGGATTTTACACAGGTGGTTGGATGTTACACTCTGGAAATGGAAGGAAGGTGAGTGTTATTAACCCTCTGTGGTCCACGGACACGCTGCACCTCCAAATCACATGACTATGTTAAGCTGACGTAGCAACAAGCTGCAGCCATGCTGAGTCTCTATTTCAGCCCACATTGAAAGTTTGGACTTCAAAGTCTTTAAATTTTAATTACAGGCCAGTAAATCCAGAGTTATGATATATATATATATATATATATATATATATATATATATATATATATATATATATATATATATATATATATATATATATATATATATATAAAAAACAAAACAAAACAAAAAAACACCCAGCACGCCCCTGCGGGTCCTGCGCAGTATCTTACCTGTTCCCAGGACTGCGCTCTTCTGGACAGAGATCTCCGATGTTGTTCCCGGGATCTGCTGGAGCCACTCGCCTAGCTTGGGAGTCACCGCACCTAGTGCTCCGATTACCACGGGGACCACCGTTACCTTCACCCTCCACATCCTCTCGAGCTCTTCTCTGAGCCCTTGGTATTTCTCCAGCTTCTCGTGTTCCTTCTTCCTGATATTGCTGTCATTCGGAACCGCTACATCGATCACTACAGCCGTCTTCTTCTGTTTGTCTACCACCACTATGTCCGGTTGGTTAGCCACCACCATTTTGTCCGTCTGCATCTGGAAGTCCCACAGGATCTTAGCTCGGTCATTCTCCATCACCCTTGGGGGAATCTCCCATTTTGACCTCGGGACTTCCAGGTTATACTCGGCACAGATGTTCCTGTACACTATGCCGGCCACTTGGTTATGGCGTTCCATGTATGCCTTGCCTGCTAGCATCTTGCACCCTGCTGTTATGTGCTGGATTGTCTCTGGGGCATCTTTACACAGCCTGCACCTGGGGTCTTGCCTGGTGTGATAGACCCCAGCCTCTATGGATCTTGTGCTCAGAGCTTGTTCTTGTGCTGCCATGATTAGTGCCTCTGTGCTGTCTTTCAGTCCAGCTTTGTCCAGCCACTGGTAGGATTTCTGGATATCAGCCACCACCTCTATCTGCCGGTGGTACATACCGTGCAGGGGCCTGTCCTTCCATGATGGTTCCTCGCCTTCCTCCTCTTTCTTGGGTTTCTGCTGCCTGAGGTATTCACTGAGCACGTTGTCAGTTGGGGCCATCTTCGTGATGTATTCGTGGATGTTTCTTGTCTCATCCTGGACTGTGGTGCTGACACTCACCAGTCCCCGGCCCCCTTCCTTCCGCTTAGCGTACAGCCTCAGGGTGCTGGACTTGGGGTGAAACCCTCCATGCATGGTAAGGAGCTTTCTTGTCTTTATGTCAGTGGCTTCTATCTCCTCCTTTGGCCAGCCTATTACCCCAGCAGGGTACCTGATCACGGGCAGGGCGTAGGTGTTGATGGCCCGGATCTTGTTCTTACCGTTCAGCTGACTCCTCAGGACTTGCCTGACCCCCTGCAGGTACTTGGTGGTTGCAGCTTTCCTAGCGGTCTCTCTCATATTTTCATATATATATATATATATATATATATATATATATAGCGAAACCTGATTGTTCTCTCATTTTAGTTTTACTAATATTTTTAAATGGTTGTACAAAATGAAAATGCAGCAGGTGTATTGGCTGCATTTTTAGATAAATAGTTGTGTATGTTTACAAAATGTACAATTTATATTTGCATTTGAAGTTATAAAAATTTACTCAACATGTCTGTTTTTTTTTTTTAAACAGTTAAAAAAAAAAAAAAATACTACTAGGGTTTAAAGTTCTTTGTGTGATTTCAGATCAGTCATAGTACTATTAATAGTAATAGTAGTACTAATGCAGTATGTCAGTGAAAAAAAACAACTAAATTCAGTTGAGCTTAAAAGAATGATACCAAACAAGGCAAGGTGAAAAAAATAAAATGAAACAATTTGAGGGTGAAATACAAACGTAAACTCAAAAGGAGTCAAAAATGGCCGGTTGTATTTCAGACCTCAGTGGGTTAATCCAACAAATCATGAAAAATTAGGTTAAAATTTTTGTTCATGACAGTGCAGATTTCTGACATTTTGTGTAATTTAAGCTGTAACAATGTGATTGTTTTCTAATAAAAAACAGTGTGAAACTTAAGTTAGACTTGTGTTTGTAAATGAACCGCCCCATGTTGTGTAGCTTTCTGGATTTTATACTTATTGGGCTACATATTTATTTATTATACAGGCTATACAGTACATAACATCAAAACTCACATGTTTTATGTAACTAAAGTGTGTAATTATGTGGGCTACAGACAATAATTAAGTTATAGACTATATTTATATGAAAAACGTGTATACTTACTGCATTTGAATCATTTTAACCATATGTAACCACCTGCATGTGTGTTTGGAAAAAAAAGCCTTGATTTTGCCACCCCATTTGATTTCTTTGCCACCCTCTTGCCACCCTAAGAAAATTTCTCTAGATCCGCCCCTGCCTCTGGGATTGCATGCCAACCCCAACCAAGAGGGCTAAAGCTTATTTTCACCAGGTGACAAAAGTAGAGATCAATAGGCTTTTAGCATTGTACATTTCTACAGGTATTTGTTCCTACAGCAGAATCATTGTCACCACAGTGAAGCACTTTCAAAAGCTGACTTTGCTGTCGGCTTTGTCGTACTGCTTAAATAGGCTACTGAAGAAAGGAACTTTCAGGATTTGTACAAATTATTGTAATTTATTGTGCTCTATATAATTAGCTTAGCTGTATATAAAATGAAACGTGACGTAAAAGATGAGGCAAGATCAACTGAAGAAATAGCCGCTGATTTAAGGCAGACACTGAATTACAATTTCCTTCCTTCACTGACTCCTTTATGATGAAGCTGACCTAAATACTGTATGGAATATGACAGTCCCAATCTCCACACCCGCAGACTTTGAAGCGCCTTCCCGCTAAGTCCCACTGTCAAATCCTCAAGTGCATGTGGTCTCTATCGCACACATTTTGAGCCCCTCATGCACAGTTAACATAAGTCTGCCAACATTCTGCAGACATTGATGAAAAATTACCCACAGTGTGTAGTGTTGTGAAATTTAATGTGGAAATGTTTTTTAACACATAAAAAAAAAAAAGAGCTTCATAAAGAAGCCACCGACATCATTAAATTATACTGCTAACTACCCAGTGCTACCCTTCTCAACACATGTGGTCACATCCAGTTTTAAAGAAAACCAAAACAGTGACGATCATAATGTCAGACTTAAAGCTTCAAATCAGCCGACGCTAATGTCTCAGAGCAAAGTTAGTGGCGAGCTTGATGACATATTGTGTTTAGCAGTTGTTGGAAATCAAAACTGAGCTTAAAACAGACCAAATGTTGCACACAAATTCTTCATGCATTACAATAAGTTCCTATTCTGTGTAAAGATGGAGCAGCATTCAATATTCTCAGCAAATGTGGATAGCTTGTATAGCATGAAGTCATTTCTACTGTCAAATATATTACTACAACCTTTATGTTAAGTCAGTGGAGAGTGGGCATAAAGCTAAATCCATCCTATTCTGGACACTTAAAGGTCTAGGCTTATTTATTGTAGCTGTTTTTGGTTAATATTTTATTATAAAGCTGTATTTTTTTCCATTTTCACATCTACAGACAAAACCCCCCCCCCCAAAACTTTTACTTGTTGCTATTCATTGGTTTCTGGAGACGTGCAGAGTCTTCCTGTGGGCATTACCACCATCTCAGACATGCACAGAGGCTCACAAATCACTGTCTGCCAGTTTGATCGTCTTTGTATACATATGGTAATCCTGGACACAGTGGGGGCCTTCACACTTGCATTGAGCATATTCGGATTTTGAAGAACCAAAGCAAACATTGCCTCCTATTCAAATGTGATTCTGACCACGAAGCAGGGAGATTATAGCACTGTGATTCTGGACACAAGCCCCGAGAAGGCCAGGGCAAATTTTTAAAAGCGGAATACGTTTGACTTTACTATTATAAGCACCATATCAGAGTACACCTGATATTTTCAGCACAATTAAAGAATGGATTCAAGACCATTTTCTTATCTACCCATATTCAGTTTCAGGTGTGGATTTAAAGAGAATTTCTATGAAACAAGCCAAACCCACACATACCACATACGCTATAACCCCCTTAGAAGATGAGACCTTGGTTATTTCACTGCATGTCATTCTAACATTTCTGCTGTGATATTCAGGCAATCATAGGGTCACTGTCATTCAGGTTTACCACTAACTAGAAGGTTGCTGCTGGAACCCAGGCTCCTCCAGTCTGCGTGTCCTTAGCAAGATAAAAGACCCCAAATATGTCCCTACTGCAATGTTAATTTGTTATAGAATAATTAATAGAAGACGTAAATGTCTGTTTACTACCTAATAAAAGTCACATTTAAAAAAAACTTGACATAATTTTTGATCAAGACTATTTAAAATTAAAACAAGAAATAAATTAACGTAAAAATAAAATGGTAAAAAAGAGAATTTAATAATATAAGTAAGAAAATAGTGCATTTTTGACTCATTGGTATGAATGCTGTTATCACAACCATGAAAAATGAGTGGGGGGTTTTTCCCCCCCCCGATTCTGCAACCAGTTGCATGTAGTAGAAGACCTGGGTTGTGATTTTGAAGCAACCATTTCAAAGATGAAAGTTTGCACGTTCACTGCCCTTGGTTGCAATAATTTTGATGTTGCCATGGTTTCCAGCTACTAGACTTAAAGTCAGAGGAAGAATGCATCAGGGAAACCTTTCAGACAAATTTTACTACCAGATAAATTCTGTAGTCGTTAAGGTGTGGAAAAAGGAAGAAATCACTCATGCATGCAGCATAAGAACAAAGAGGTTCTTGTTTGTTTTGCAGGATTTTACAACCAAAAGATGCAAAAACATGCCATCGGCCAATGGAGATAAGAACACTGCTGCTCACCGAGGATCAGCTCCTGCTATGTCAGGTTACCCATACTCGCATTGGGAATAAACGCAGAATCCATACCACCACAAGCACAAACGCACAGAAGCAAGAGCGAAAGGCTGGCTGATCCGTCAAAGCGTCCCACTTTTATTATTCCAATATTATTTCATCTTAAGAGACAGGTTCATTTTGAATGTAATGTTCTCACAGCTAAAAAGCTCTCGTCTTTTACAATACCGTACTGTGGCATCAAGGAAATGTTGCTCATATTACCTTAGAAAATGGGAGCAGCAGAGGTCAATTGATTCTTTGTTATCCAGTGTGCTCTAAACCACTCCATAAATTCATCTTTCTACATGGCATGTGGGAATGCTGCACTGCACGGTATGTATTAGAGATACAGAAAGAAAAAAAAGCTAAAAGGGATTCGGAAAAATAGTTTTCTATATTTTCAGAACAAAACACTTTGGCACCAGAAATGATCAAACATGGTAAAATCCATCTCTAACATTCAGTGTCCCACCGAGTCCAGTTGTGTAAGAATAAACCAGAAACATTGTTCTACACCGATTCTTTGCTTCGGTGCTGCACTTTAAACAATTAAGGATTATGGTTTTACTAAGCTGAGCACCTTCCTGTCTGTTTTTGACAAGATGCATCCAATGAAATTCCCCCACAGAAACAGAAACAGAAACACACACACACACACACACACACACACACACACACACACACACACAGAACTCCAAAGCCATTAGCTTATGTGAAGCAACACACAAGGGGACAAAAAGTATTACATCATCTGCCTAAGTCCATTTACCCTTGCACAAACACACACAGAGCTACGCAAACAGTGACAGAAACAATAACACATCCAGACAAACACACCCAAAGCTGAACCACAGACAAGCGCACAGAAACCCTGATGTCACCGCACAACACACAAACAAGCTGTGACACACACCGCTGCAGACAAACTTGGAAAATAGGTCCACTGAGTCCCGACAGGAGTGCAGACAGAAGAGTCCGAACACACCCAAATTTACGCAAACACACACACACACACACACACACACACACACGTATAGACGCCAGTTCAGATCCCATCTCTCGCTTCATTTCCCGCAGCCAACCTGCTGCTGCTGAGGCCTCGCTGGCGTGACAGCAAGTCTGTGATGACGAATCACCGTGGAAACGTGCATATGAGTGCGTGTTTGTGTAGTGGGAGTGTGTATAAGATGGATAGATGTCTTCACCTTGTCGCAGAAACACTAAAGATACGAATTTTTCTTGCTTTTTGAAGAGATTAAATCAGCCTCATCAACCTCAACCCAAAAGGAAGGAGTTTTAATAAATCTAAAGTCTGTGCAGAAATTTATGGTCTCTTTTAAAACAAACAGGGAGCCAATAAAATACCAGGACAGATATGAGGCACACATTTGGATCTAGCCAACGATCTCGCAGTAGAACTGTAAAGCATGTGAAGCCAATCTACTGCTGGGTAACAATAAATCTGTCAGGCAACAAGGCATTGCAGATAAATTTATCACAATCCCAGCAGGCCATGATTTAGATTTTTTTAATGGATTAAAGCAAATGCAACTTAACAACCAAAGTGTAAACAACCATAATTAAAGCAGAAGGCTAGAGCTGCATGAAAAGGTCTTAGAAATGTAACTTGGTATAGAACATAGGGAGGATTTTTAATGAGCACATTTTTGACATAAAAGAGACGAGAATCAAATAACTGGTTTAAAAGCAGGGCACCAAAATAAACATTAACTAAGAAGAAAAGAGAAGTCCAGTGCATCATGGGTCAGCCCTCCTCACATCTGTGCATCCTCTGAAGGTGTATTTTCAGGCAGTGGGACAAATACCTTAGGCTCAGCAAAGCAACTGTCAACCATTTCAAAACAGACAAATACGCAGTTATGACTCTATTAGTGGCAGCACGGTGGCACGGTGGTTAGCACTGTTGCCGCACAGCAAAAAGGTCTTGAGTTCAATTCCACCATCAGGCCGGGGTCTTTCTGTGTGGAGTTTGCATGTTCTCCCCGTGTTTGCGTGGGTTCCCTCCGGGTACTCCGGCTTCCTCCCACCGTCCAAAGACATGCAGTTTGAGGGGATAGGTTAATTGGATAATCCAAATTGTCACTAGGTGTGAATGTGAGCGTGAATGGTTGTCTGTCCCTGTGTGTTGGCCCTGCGACAGACTGGCGACCTGTCCAGGGTGTACCCCGCCTCTCGCCCTATGACAGCTGGGATAGGCTCCAGCGCCCCCCGCGACCCTGAAAAGGATGAGCAGAAGCGAATGGATGGATGGACTCTATTAGTTTTCTGAGAGTAAGATTTTTAAATCTGTAAAATAACTTAAATCATAAAACTTGGTTGGTGCAATCTTGCCTTGTTTTCCATTCAGTTGTGCTCAATTTTTGCAAAAGATTAAAATTTAATCTCACTTGATACCATAACATTAGGCATAGATCTTCCTAACAAAGCTAGTCACTAGTGCAAGTGTTAGCCAACGGTAGCTAGTGTACCTTGTTGTGTATATATGCTCACACAGAGTTTAAAAAAAAAAACAAAAAAAAAAAAAAACAACAAACAAACTGAAATGCCAAACTATCATTGTGGCTATGTCCATCTAATGTATACAGTCTATTTTAACAGTAGACGATCTACAGTTTGCACAGATTCACCAAAATTAGATACAGAGGAGTGTTTTTCATTTTTTGCAGCAACATTCAGATTGTAGGCACTCAGACAACCTCCACAATCATCTGATCTCAATCCAACAGAGCCACTTTGGGATGTGGTGGAATAGAAAATTTGCATCATGGACGAGCAGTCGACAAATCAACAGCAACTGTGTGATGCTATCATGTCAATATGGACCAAAATCTCTGGCGAATGGTTCTGAAGGTACAAGAGGGCGAGCTTAATGCTGAGTTTAAAAAGCCACAATTTTACCAAATGTTTGTGGAGATCAAAATAGAGTTAAAACAAGACTAAATGTTACAGTTAAAGGAAGAAACATAGCCTCGATTGAATGCTCCACAACTGCTGGATTAAGCTGGTTTTTGACAACAAGCTTAATATATCAGTTTATTATATGTGAAGCTTCTAACTAATGAAGCTTTTACCAGCCAGCACTTGAGAGGTTTTATGGAACCATTCCTGCCCATCTGACAGAGCATAGCAGTGCCTACTTTACTTAGATTTAAATCTGGTGCTAGGAATGGTCACTGGTGGGAAATCATCTCCACCCACACAAAGTGCCAACTCTAGTGCTTCTACTGAACCGCAGTGGGAAGTGATCTAGATGAGACAAAAGCAGACTCCACTGGTATTTATTATTGAACAAAAAATATAAATAGATTCTGCTTTATGCAGCCACAGGCAGAACATGCAAACGTTACACAGAAACACCCCAGGCAGGTTTGAACCTGCAACCTTCATGTCGTCAAGCAACAGTGCTCAACTGTCGCTGTTATTTATGGCTCTTCACTATTGTTGAAGTTAACATTGGCTCTATTTATGAATTCTGCACAAAGTACAACAGCTGTGCTTTTTAAAAATGTTCAAGTCGAACTGAAAAATTGCAGCTGCACATCTCCAAGCTACGAGTGACAGTGTCTGATGAATCCAGGAGAACAGCAGGGCATGAGTCCCAGTAGTACACTCGGGTCATTGGCCACCCCCAAAAATACCTCTTAGAGGCTTTTAGTGCCCCCCCCCACACACACCAATTATTTTTATTTTTAGATTTCAATTTTAAACCCTGGTAAAGGTAAAATGGAGAGCCAGACTGATAGATTAGGTAGCGTCTGTTTTTTGGAGCAGAGAACTGTCACTAGGGGAATATACAATCTACTTTTATTGAATCAGAACGACAATATAAAAGCCACACAGCAATAAAAGAGTCTGAGAGTCTCCGTTCTGCTCCGCGGTGGCAGAGGCTTTGATTTTGCCTGATAAATACAGAGACTCAAACAGTGGAACTTCAAGTTTGACTGAAAACTTGTTTTGTGACGGTGTGATGTTAATAGGAAATTCAAGTACATAACTGGGGATGTTGTTCTGGGATATATTTAGAAAAACTCAGGTATTTAAAATGAAATATCAAAATCGTGTCACTTTTACATGTATCACAACAATAATATTATATTATATTGATATTACTGAGATTTTGTATCGTTTACAGAAGATGTTTCCTAATTAATAAGACAATAAATAGCTAGAACAGCTGGAAGTGAATTGTAAGAGATCATAACAACATGGCTCTACTTAGATTGCATGTTCAAATATCCAAACTGCAGTGTGTGCTTCTGTGTGAACAACACAAAAACAGTGTGTCACATAAAACTTCCAAACAACATATTACTGTAAGCTCATCTCACTTTTACACCGCTTTGCTTTCATTTTTGTTCCAGTTTCTAGCTGAAAATCTCATCAAGTTGTGTTTTCACACAGCTGTCAAGCCTTCGACAACTAAGCACAAAAAAAAAAACCAAAAAAAAAAAAAACCCACACATGTGAGAACTGTCAAATTGTTAAAGACAACCATTTCCTCTGAGGAACGTCAGAAAAGAGGACAAGCCTCTTTGTAGTGTGACACGCACACACTCGATGAGGGAGCTCTAATTTGCTTATAAATTCCTATTAACTGAAGTATACTCAAAACAGAACACATGACGCACTTCTGTCGCCACACAAGTGCACACTCATACACGCTCACATGCGCACACTTACACAAACACGTAATCATAGTGGACTGTCTTGGTACTTTGTGTACAGACTCACACACAGGCACGCAATGTTCAAAAAGCATCAGTGTGAGTGTTTGTGTGTAAAGCTGTATTGATTTTATACTGGGTTTTTTTTTTTTTTTTTTTTTTTTTTAAAAAAAAGGAAAATGAAATGAAAACAAGCCCAAGCTGCTGCAAGATGTACCATGTGACTTTGAGCAAGCCAATGAGTGAGCTGAGTGCTTCCGATTGGAGCACCTGATGTGCGTTTGCCCTTATTGTGTCCCCTGTGGTGGCACACTAGTATCCGTGTGAGTGCATAAAACACATATGGTGTGAGCACAGAGTGCCATTTCATTACCGGCTGTGGAAATAAGACATTAATCTGATTAAGTGTCCTCATCATTATCCTTAACCTAACTCCTATCAGTCAGTGCTTCCACCCAGCTATGATGAGGCGATGATGGCGTTGATGAAATGAAAATCTTGTATCTTTCAAAGAGCTGCAGAAAGAGAATAAATTGTGCGCTAATTAGTCATCACTTGTTATGTAACGGTCTGAACCATATTACACAGACACCCAGAGCAGAGTTCAACATCATCGCTAACAGTTTGCCAGTTAAGAAGACTGAACAGACGTCTAAAGTCCCTAAAAAGTGATTAGAGCACTAGTCTGAATGACGGCACTTTACTTTAATCCTAAAGTGCAAAACACACAAACCAAAGATATGGTGCTGCACTGGTTTCTCCTTTAATCACAAGGATCTCAGTGCTCACAGCGAGGCGCTGGTTTCATAATGCCTGCTGCTAACTAACCTCTGATCTTCATAAAGCCATCCGAACCAGCGGGAGCACTGGTTTTTAAATATTCCCTGCTCACGAAACTGGAATCTAATCTGGGTTGTTGAGACCTTACAGCTCGCTAACACCTAAACTAGGTCTTGAACAGCATGTCTGATTATGCACAGTTATGAATATTTTATGTAGATTTTTTTCTTGAGGCTGGTAAACAGATAGCAGAGTGTGCACTGGGGTCAGAGCCGTGCGGTTTGACTTTGATTTACCCAGAGGGAACAATTACCTTTGTCATCGAGAGCAATTGTTCCGTTTACACAGCAATCCAAGTTCGGTTCACCAGGCACGCATAATGAAGAAAACGAGCTGCCGTGTGGAAATGGATTCCCCTAATTGCAGCCAATTGTTGAAATGAAGTTGCTTTTGATACATGCGGAGGAATGTATAGTATTTTTTTAATATGATGTCCAAACAGTTTTGATCCCCGTGTTGAAGGCACTTAAATTTAGCTATTTACATAAGAGACAACAGACCAGAGGCTCAGGTCAACTTCAGGACACTGTTTATGTGCATCTTCGTATTCTCGTCACATATGACCAAAGAGAATATTTCAAACATTGCCATGGAAACAGAAAAAAATAAAATAAAAAATGTAATCCTATAAATATGAGATTATGTAACAAGAAACTTCAGGTACATTCAGGCTAAGCCCCTCACACTGAATGTCATATATACTGCTTTTTAATGTTAAAAAAAATAAGTGTTCATTCAAAGAAGATTCCAAATATTATTGATATGCCAAAAAACGTTATTTAAAAAGGAACCTATATTTTGTGTTATGATAGGGGAAATGGCTTATTTATCACTTTTAGATCATTTCACACTATATTTGCAAGATAATGTCTGTTGCTGGTGTAATGCAGGAGTGTGCAGTGGATGTATTTGATCTTTAATCTCCAGACAAAAATGCGGTACAAAGTGGAGGGAGATTTTCATTCTTGGCTGCTCCTCGTTGAGCCTGTTTCTGCCAGAGGTTTGTTCCTGTTAAAAGGGAGTTTTTCCTTCCCAATATCACCAAATGCTTGCTCAAATGGGCTCATTTGGTTGTTGGGGTTTTGCCTGAATTATTGTAGGGTCTTTACTTTACAGTATTAACTGCCTTTAGGGGCAACTGTAATTCTCATTTGGCAATATATAAATACACCTGAACTGAATTGAGTTGAACTGATTTGAATTACTATTTGCATCCTGCGTGTATGTGTTTACATTTTCATCATTTGTACATACACATGGTCTGAGGGCAGTTCCTGATTCTTGTCCTGATTCTCAAAGGGAGTTCTTTCTCCCCACTGTTGCCAAATGTTTGTTTATAGGGCACCAAATGGGGTTCTTTCTTTAATATTTCAGGATCTAACGTACAATACAAAGTGCACTGAAATGACTGTTGTTATATAAATAAAACTGAACTGAATTAAACTGTGATGGATGTTTGCAATATAAAAGTTTGGGTAAGCGTTGTGCCCTCAATTTATCATCTAAACAGGTTTGGCGAACTGGGAGGTTTCCTTAACATCTGTCAGCTGACCACCCTTTTCTTTTGGCTGGAAACTCCAGATCTCAACAATTAACACGGTGAATATCTTTGCCAGATGGACTTTGGCCACAAATACAAAAGTACGTTATTGTTCTGTACGGCCACTTTTCCAGGATTGCTCAGACAACAGCTGAAGTGAATGAAGCTTACTAAAGGGCAGAACGGCATCCTTAGACATGAACAAAATGTGGCTGCTACATACACATCATTGGCTTCAAGGCCAAATGACACATCAGAAACACAAATGGAAAGGCCCTTGCATGTACACACAAACACACACGCACAGAAGTGAGTGAGTGATAGGAGGGAGGTGAGCAGCTGGAGTGATACATGGTGAGTTGAAAGAGGGAAGGCCAAGCAGCTATAAATCCAGCCCTCTCCCAGTCAATCCTTAAGAAGCACAGGCTGATTAAATTTTCATTCTTTCGCCCGCTTTGTTTCCTCTCTCCCCATTTTTTCCCTTTTTCAGTTGCTACAGCAGAATAAATCCCTGCCCGTCTGACGGTTTGGAGCCTGAAACAACCTCCTGCAGTACAAGCAGCTCGTCAACAACTTGCTAAAAAAATAAATACTGTACTAGTTTATCTGAACAAATTGATTTCTCACGGATATCACAAGCTGGATTGCATTTTCTGCGCAGTTGATTTTAAACAGAAAAGCAAACAAACATGAAGACGATGGAGTGGGTAACGGCGGAAAAACACAGAGGCCTTTGAAGGCACACTCCACAATCAGTCTGGTTGCATAATATCCTTACAGGAACAGCAGGGAGCGTGGACAAAAGCAAAGTAGTTTGTACATTTCATTTTAGTGACGGAAAATAAATCTTGTTAACAAGCCCTGAGGCTGACTCTAAAAGTAGATGTCAGATCGTTTCTTCACTTTCTACCTTTTGCACACGAGTTAAATCTTTTGCTTTTCATTCTTATTTTCATTAGATGATCATTACAGTCCTAATGATGACAGTGCTGCTAATGACGGTGGTGTCACGCTGTGTCACATTTCCCTCACAAGCTAAATCGAGTGAGGCCATCAGCCGGCGTCATTCCCTCTGTCTGCCCAGATTTGATGTTTTCTCTACCATCACTTGATATTTAAAAAAACCTGTTTCCATACTTGTCTGCTGCCAAGTCCAGGGGGGGGAAATTTCCAATCTCAGCACTTCCCTTTCATCTCTTCAGCAGGGTGTGCTCTCCATCGAGAGGCAGTTTTATCTATTTGTTGCATGTACAAGGCTTCGAGACCTCATGAAACTCGGCGGTTGATGGGGTCACGCCACATGTGTTTTATTTTGATCAGTTCAATCATGCTGCTATACAAAACCCCTAAAGAAGTAAACCTCCACCAGCACTCAATATTTCTCTCTGGCTACTTTTACTAAATTAATTTCCTGACCTTGGAAATCAGAAATGGGATCTGGGGACAAAAAAATCCATTAGTTTCATTTGAGGTATGAAATACTGACTGACATTTCATATTTGGATCATTTTCTAAATTTACTCAGTTGTGAACCATGTCCATCAGATTGCTTGCAAATGTTTGTTATACTCACCTCACGCCCTTCCCTTTGATGTTCAAGGACATTTTAACACCTGAGTGTGCAGGATGCTACAAGCTCCTCTAATAGTTTGTAAGCAGTGTTAACTCTCAGCCCAGTTTCCACAGAGAAGCAAGTGTTTTAAAAATGTAATAGGTGTCGGACCCAAAAATCTAACAAGCACCACATGGCAACAAGAAGGTGAGGTATGATTAGCATACAAGCATATTACCTCCGATAAGGGAGGTAATATTTTTAGTGGTGTTTGCATGCAAGTCATCATTCTGTCTGCAAACATGATAACTGGAAAGGTTTTGACTTAATTCTGTAAAATTTTGTCGAAAGCTGACACAAAGGCTTCTAACTTAGAAACTGTGATTCTCACAAATGTGGTGTGTATTGTCAGCATGTAGAAAGTAACATGTACAGATTTCAAATATCATGTCACATTTGACCTCTGACCTCTCCTCCAAAGTCAACCGATTTATCTAAAGGTCAGTGATAATGCTATTTAAAACTGTTTCTTACCGTCTTTGTTTGTACTGAGAGCAGACAGGCACATAGGGAATGATATATGTTACAACTGCCTTTGTTTCAAATTGACCCTAAAATGTGTCAAAACAAAGAGAAAGAGCTACTAGTTATCCAGGTCTCCTTATTGACAAATCAATACTTATTGTCCATTACATACTCCTATATAGTGTTTGTGTAATCCAAGTAAACATCTCTCATGCTACTGATTCACCTGATTTTTTGTTTCATTTTTCACCACAAACATCTAAAAGCACCTCCAAAAAGAATTAAGAAAACTAGATAGATAGATAGATAGATAGATAGATAATCTATCTATCTATCTATCTATCTATCTATCTATATCTCTCTCTCTCTCTCTCTCTCCCTATCACAAATTCCTATTTCCTTAAAAGTAAATACTGTCTTGTGAGCTGCCTTGCTGGAGGTTTGTGCTCTAAGTGCTACAGTACCGACTACTACTGGCTCATTTTTTGAGTTGGCTTCATTTTTTTAGCCCTCAGGTGGCTTCTTGATCTCTTAAAGTTACAGACACACACATGTTGGATGTATGTGTAATTTGGGGAAACTGACCAGTTAACAGTTGTCGTCTCTTACTACACACGCTGCAGAGATGCATTACGCAGCACGAGGCAATCAATATGCAGAACCTGTCCCACATCACATGACCACAAGGAGGAAGCATGATAAGCACGCTGCATGATCACACAGATGTCTCTATTGTAAAGAGGTGTAAAATCCAGAGAAGATGAAATAACTTAAATCAGTGCAAAAAGGCTTGTTTTTAAGCAACAAGACATTTCTTCTTATGATCCAACTTTTCAGGCTTTTTCTATATATTCTATTGTTAGAAGATATAAGTTGCTGATCTTTTATTACTAGTTTTGATTATTGTTTGAAATGTGATTTATGTAAATTATAAAGCTGTTTGATCTTCCTTTTCACAGGAACAAACAAAAGCCGGCAGAACGAGGCTCAGGCAACCATGTGAGGGAACCAGTTGGGGCTGCAAATAATCCCGGAGACAGATGCTCAGGCTTCAAGCAATTTTTCTACTCTTAGCTTTGCATGATGTTAGTGACTGCTGCTATCCCTAATATAAAGGGCTGCACCAAGGTCAGATGTGAACACATTAGTCACATTTGTGTGCGGACCAAAACAACCGCACCGAGACCCTTTGGAGGACGTGGTCTCAGTCTGGTTCCTAACGAACTCTAATGGGGTTTTGGTTATGGTGTATGTTGTACGTTGCAAGTTTCAGCTAAGCATCTCCCCGTAGGCACATATATTTTACAGTCTGGGATGTGGCACAGTACCACAGATGTAAGAAGTTGAGTAAATCCTCCGGAGTCTCTAACAGTCCAGAACCTTCTTCCTGTGTTTACTTTTTTTTGCTCCCGCCACATACACTTCTGGCCACTAAGCAGTCTGATCATTTTCACATGGTTTGTAATGACACATTTTGGTTCCCTCGGAGATTGCTTGGATTTTTCCCCCCCCAAGTGAAAAAAAACAACAACACACAGGAAAAAGCTACACGCTTACAAACTGTAAAAGTAAAGTAAAAGAACTAAGTACAAAAACACCATAAGGATAATTTTGAACTTTGAATCAAGCAAAGCTACTCTACTAGATTACATGGATTAAAAAAAAGAATCTTAAAATGAGCAGAATAGACCAACTTTGAAAAAAAAAAAAAACAAACAAAAAAACAAACAAACCACAAACTGCAAAAGCTTCTGCCTACCCATAAGATTTCAGAGAGAGTCCTTCCATGCATAATGTGTTTAATATACAAGCTGAGGCAATATTTATGGTCGGCCTATGAAGCCCCTCTCTCTCATGTCAAGTCACTCTTCCTCCCTCGAACATGCACACACTTGCGCTCTTTCCTGAAATAGATTATTAACTTCAGAGTGCTGCAGAAAGGAGCTGTCTGCTACACTGATGCTCTGCACTGAATGTGACTTTGTGCCACTGCATGTGTGTTTGTGCATGTGTGTGTCAAAGAAGGACAGATCAGATAAGGACTCTCTGTGAGAGATGTTTGGCCTGGTTAACTTGGTCACAGTCACAAAAACACTCGCCAGAGCACAGCTAAAATAGAGCTGCGTCAGTCATATCATTAGAGTTCATCAGCACTTCCTTGAAGCTGCGCTGCGTTTCTGCCTGGCAACAGTAAGAGGTATGACAGCGCAGCCAGAGGAGACGTTTAACATGACAGCACACATCACTACACACTCTACCTGCACTAAAAAGAAGCCTCAGTGGTGCAAAATAATCGTGAATGACAAAAAAAATAAATAAAAAATCTAAAATGACTCACAAGAAAATATTTTGGCAAATTTTGGCATTTTACTTTGAAAAATAATGCGATCAGTTTTTAAAACTCTGCTGGCTTTTTAATCTCATGATTTAGTGACCATGGCGCTGGTTTAAATCTGCGTTGTGTGGAAAGCCAAACTTACTCCTGTGAGGGGGTTTTTTTCTCCTTGTCGGTGTGAAAAGCTCCAGCAGTGCATAATCAGAGAAGCACAGAATGGAGTGCAGCCAAGCAGAGCGATGCAAAATGAACCACTGCTGCTTTAATGCTGAGAACATGTGCTCGGATGATGCAGTGACCCCACTCCCCCACCCAACCTCCACTCCCACACCGCTCCAGCCTCTGGGACCAAATGCAGGATCTTTGGCCTTGGATCCATTGCAGGCAGAATCCTCTTCTTAGATGTGCTGCCACACCTCTGATCACCTGAGCCCTTCAGATACAGGGGGGGGGAGGCAGAGCAGAGAAAAGCTACTGTCTCATTATGATGCAAAGAGAGCCAGCTAGGGCCTGAGCGTGAGCAGCAGCAGTGTTAATTTAAGCTACAACTCAAAACTTTTCTCCTCGAGGCCAGAGGAGTCTTGATGGCCCTGTCCTCCATGTTGCGAGTTGGGTTTCTGCTCCAAATGTTGTCACTCATCTTGATGAAATATCTGCTAATACCTCGCAAAGGGCTGAAGTAACTATTAACATCGAAGCCTCTGCTATTAAGGTCATCTCGGGCATACAGCTCTGACAGTGAGCTGAGAAGCCCCACCCACCAGCCTTTACAATAAAGTTGGCTCAAAGGGAGGATGTCCTTAACATTTACATACTGTTCCTATTTCATGCCTTCATAGTGTGGTCAAGGTCAGCTTTGACCTGGGCTAAGAAAAACCTACATATATGTTACTTAAAGTTAAATTGGCAAGAACAATCTGGGACTGTTGGGATTTCATTTACAACCATGTAGACCCGATGCAACCATCTTTAAATTACATAATAATGGCCGTTTTCATACTTGTCATCATGACTCATCCACTGCAGTGGTTTTCAAATATTATCTATCCCCGTTTGGAAGCAGGGGACATTTTTGGTACTTAATGATGGAAATTCATTTTACTTATGAGCTAATTTCAGAGCTTTTACACAAAAAAAAAAAAAAAAAAAAAAAAAAGGAGGAAGCCTCTCTTGCAGCATTGACCTGTCATCCACAACAGCAGTCCCCAACCCCCAGGCCATGGGCCGGTCATTTTGTACCGGGCCCCAAGAGTTGAGGCTCAGGTGTGAAATTCATGGTTTCCAGGGTTTTTAGTGTTTTTTTAATCGTTAACTCTGTTTCCCTGGGTCTTTTCCCATGTGTTATGAATAAATCTTCTTTTTTTGGGTACCAGTACGGGTTTTATTTTGTTGTATTTATCCACGACACCTTAAAGGCCAGTCCGTGAAAATATTGTTGGACATAACCTTTTTCTGTGGCGCAAAAAAGGTTTTGGACCGCTGAACTAAAAGTCAAAAATTCAATTCAGATTTGCTTTTAAGGGCTTTGCTGAGTTTCTTTACATTTTGTTGATGGTCATCTTTCATGTCAAAAGTCCATCTTGTAAAACCAAGTGGCAACCGTCCAGGAAGAATGAAACCAACAGGAAGCGTTAAAAAAGCTTGAGTCCCATGTAAAACTGCAACTTCACACTGTCTACATCCATCTTTTTTATACAGTCTATGAATAAGCTGGGTGTAAGGCTATCTAAAACATTCCCTCCGACCTCCTTACATCCCTATCTATAGATTATGGCTTTTGTTATAACTACAGGATTCAAAACCCTTGGAGCAAAGCTGCTGAAGCACCGGTTTTCATTTCCCCAATGTTTGGTTACATCCCCTTTTTTAATACTTCTTATGAGACATGCTTTGACACCAAATAAATTGAGCAGAAGTGAACTGTGCCTTTGCAAACCTCTTTGGATTGAATCTTGGAAATGTTATTTACTTGAGAGCTGAAGAGGACACATTGGAGCGTGCAGCGCTGCTGTTCATTTGATTTGTCAGGGTTTCTAAACGGATGAACCGAGCGATCGTGTGTGAGCAGGAATCCTTATGAAGCCAAGTAACTGGCATCAAATAGAGCAGGTTGTAGCGCAGCAAGCCTTCTCATCTGTCAGCCGTCATCAGAGTTTCAGAGGTATCGCGTCCGACATTCCCCGTGCATTAAACACGAGCTCGGAGCTTAAGTGCTCTGTGAAGCTGGCGGAATTCACCGCAATTATGAGTAAAATGTACTAAAAATTGACATATGCAGAAGAACACACGGTAAAGTCGTTCTCCTTTCACATTTGATAAAGCTACAGAAATATTTATAGATTGTATCCTATTTATTATTGAGTGCCACCACAGATTTAGTATGTGTCATTGTTACACAGTGGGTAACGGGGCTGCAAAGCTCTGGCAAAGTTCACTGACATAAGTGAAGCAGCAGTATGCATAAAAGCAGTCTCTCCATCTGAACGCTATTCTTTGCTTTGAGCTGAAATTGCACTGAACCTAAAGTCACATTTAAATCAGCCTCACTAAGTGACCGACTGATTACCCGCTCCTTCTCGTTCTGTCTCGTCTTTCCTTTGCAGCACCACAAACTTTTAATCTGATTGTGAGGGCTCTGTGCTCAGCCAGCTCCTCCTCCTCCTCCTCTCTCTGAAGCCACAGGAGGCAGGGAGGAGCCCAGTTTCCCTCTATGTAATCAGCACAATCGATTGCTTTAATTGATGACAGCAGATAAATGATCAGCAGCATCAGGATTTATCAATCACTCTGTGGCCAGACATTCAATTCCTCACAGTCCAGCTCCTGGTTATTAGATTTCCGGGCTTTATCTGATTCAGCTATTTATAGACCAAAAAAAATATAAGCATGCCATCTAATGCCCAAGTCACCAAGATACGACGTTTTACTAAAGATCCGAAATTACCAAGCAGCTTTTCGTTTTCTGAATATTTGTATCTGAGCAAGCAGATTAAAACTCCTGATGGGTAAAGTTAATAACACTGGTCGTTTTGTTGCTGCTATGTAATATTCTGATGGAAAAACTCTGATCCTGATCACATCTGTTACTTTGACACATACTATGAATTAAAACTCTGCTACAGGCCAATCAACCCATATTATAAGGTGTGTGATTTTAATCTTCTTAAGAAGATGTCACACTTTACAAGAGTTGGCTTAGATCCATCTAAAGGCGAAAGGAACAGCCACCAAAATTCACCAAGCCCTGCTGTGAAAAAGGTTAGGAATATGTATCATAATGCCATAACGAACAAATGAAGCCCAATCTCTTAAGCTGCCTTCAGTCCATGAAACTGTCTTGTGTTTAAAAGGCACAGCTAACTGACATCAGCTGTCACGTTGCTGTTTGTGAAGCATCCTGAAGTGAAAGAGATTCACAGTCGCATATGATGTTAAACACTAAGAAAACAACAGCAGCAGGATGCAGTGACTCAGATGACCAGAAAACCGGATGTTTAGCAGCTGGAAGCAGAAGGTTTGAGTTGATTTTGAAACAGTGCAGCACGGGAAGCGTTTCATCTCCGCTGGTGTGTCATCAGACGCCGATCATTAGGCAACAGACTCTAACCTGGCACTTACTCAGATGTTATTTTCAATCCCTGAATGACAAACACAGACACACAGTGAGAAAAAGTACTAGCTGCAGATCTGTTCCCATGGTAACGTGGACCAATAGATCTCAGCTATTGACTGAGGATGAAGATCTCTGTAGACCTATTAAAGAAAACGCCTACATTCACATACTGTATGAGCCTGCAGAGACACACACACACACACACACACACACACACACACACACACACACACCAGCTGGGCATCAGCCTTCAAAGCATCTTTTTTCTGTTCTAAATGCAGAAAACAAAAATACAATGGGAACATTTTCTCTCTGGAAAAAAAAAAAAAAAAAAAAAAAATAGAAACAGCCAAAGGCTTGAGTAACCAGGTACGAGAGAGAAAGGCAAATCTCTGAGCCATTCTGTGGAACAGCTCACTCTTAAGTGGCACAGCAGCATGACATAAAAGAGGATATATCATCCAGAGCGAGTGGGCGATTTGCTCTGATTTAACCGGGGAGACTGGGCAGATAAACTCTTTTGCTAAATACTTTGGCAATCGTCTCCATTTTCTCAAATCTTCACCCAACAACAGGTTTATGCATCTAATGAAGATGTGCCTATCACAGGGGTGCAGTCTCTCTTTATTACCCTCTAATCACACCCTGAGTAGTGGCGGCATTTGTTATTAATACGAGCCCGAATTTCATTATTTTCCAGTTTGATCGGGAAGTGAGGTTGGTAAAGTGGCACTGAGACAGAGGAAGAGAGAGAGACAATCTTCCTTTAACTACATGGCACTGAGTGTGCAAGTCAGTCAGACAATCGCTTAAATTATTATGCAAATATAAACCAGCAGCAAGCCGACAGAGCTGCTACTAAACTATTCCATTAATTCACACCTGTCCTTTAATTACTCGTTTTAGGGAAAAATGAGGGAGAGGAGTGTGCCAGGGAATGTGCTGCGTTTTTTTTGTATAAAGTGATGTGAGACGTCTGATCTCCCATAACATCACCATATATGTATGAACACGTATGAAGTTATCTTTTCTGATGCACTTAGACCAGAACAGGTCACTCCTTTAGAGCAACACTGTCAGCTGCAGGTGTGGCAACATGTCTGTGGAAGTGAGACAAAACCACTCACTGTATATAAAAGATGGCAGTAAATCCTATAGTCGTATAATTTAAGTTTGATTGTTTGATTTGTGTGGTTTGTTTGAGGCCTTTGTCGAACACAGGCTGTCAATATAGTCTAACACAGGGGTGGGCAATCTCAGTCCACGAGGGCCGGTGTCCCTGCAGGTTTTAGATCTCACCTTGGGTCAACACACCTGAATCACATGATTAGTTCGTTACCAGGCCTCTGGAGAACTTCAGGACATGTTGAGGAGCTAATTTAGCCATTTAAATCAGCTGTGTTGATTCGAGGTAGAGTTGGCTGTCTCGAGACCGGTCTTGGTCTCGAGACTTTTACGTGGTCTTGGTCTTGTCTTGGTCTCGACAGACTTTGGTCTTGGTCTCGGATTTCTCGGTCTTGTCTTGGTCTCACTGTCTCGGTCTTGCTGTCTCAGATTGACATAGTGGTCGGGAGATTTGGAGTCAACAGTATCCATGACACACAACGTAACGTTCGATAATGTGTCATGCGCAAAAGCATCAGCTCTAAGAGCGGTGCTTAGAGAGTGCTTTGTAGTGAATCAGAAGAGTCGACTCCCATTGAGCGAGAGCCGAATCCTCATGTAATTTCCTTTCGTTGCTCAGCTCTCACACAGTGGCTCAGCTATGCTCCAATCCCTCCATATTGTGGCCAATCACATGCAAGGATATAGGATAATATCATTATGTGAAAAACAGAGGGTGAGAGACAACAGTCAAGTGGAGCGTGAGTATGTCCTCTCAGTAAGTGAGTGAGACAGTAGACAGCGGTGAGGAGGGCTGTGCGAAAGCAAAAACACATAAATATGCCTGACACAGGTAAACAAAGCAGCATCTGGCTGTAGTTTAAAGACTTTTTTGTCTAGTTCTCGGTCTCGTCTCGACTTTGTCTTGGTCTTGACTCTGTCTGTCTTGGTCTTGGTCTCAGTCTTGGTTTAGGTGGTCTTGACTGCAAGTCTAGTTCGAGGACACATCTAAAACCTGCAGGGACACCGGCCCTCGTGGACTGAGATTGCCCACCCCTGGTCTAACTTCTTGAAACTCTGTGAAGTAGAAGCTGAAGGCAATTTTCACTGCCGTGATTCCCATGATGGCGAGGCTGAAACACCTTCTGCACAAAATACACTGGGGCTTGAATACATTTGCAGTACTTTTTTAAATCAAATTTACACTTCATACTATTTCTTTATGTCATTGCTAGCTCACAGACGGAGCAACCTGGTCACCATTTTCTCTCCAAAAGGAAAAGCTTTTAGGGCTTTGCTGGTTTTAATAATACAAATTGTTGATTTTTTTTGATCAGAGATTTAAATGCAATTACATCTAGCAATCATTGCTGCATTTTGAAATTTCATTGTTAACAATTTGGCTGCTGCTGTCAGGGGTTTTTGGAGCTAGAAACAACTGTATATGTGGAAAACAGGGTAAAGTGCTAAGCAGAGATGGGCAGTAACGCGTTACTTGTAGCACGTTACTGTAATCCGATTACTTTTTTCCAGTAACGAGTAAAGTAAGGGATTACTATTGCAAAAACGGTAATTAGATTACCGTTACTTTCCCGTAGGAACGCTGCGTTACTAAAACTGATTTTTTTTGCGAGAATGTCTCATGACAGTGACATAAGCGAGTGGGACGTTCATGACAACAGCTGTGTGCAGATCAACAATGGATAATATATCGAGTGCGGGACAGAGTGTAGCATGCAGCGTTTAAAGCGTGGAAGTACTGACCTTACTTTGAGTTTGATTCCATAAAATGTGACAAAAACATTAGTGTCCGTTGTGCGTAGGAAGAAAACTTCTTTTTACAGCAAAAAACCCCCTAAACTTCCAAGCAAGTGGCGAGTGCGCTACGACATAATGGGAAATTCACAGAGAAACTCGCGGATTCTTCCACTGACCGCTGCAGCACACCTGCACCAGGGCAAACCTCCACCTACCCCACTCCTGCTTTACAGGTGAAAATAGAGCAACAGGACCGCTGAGTCTTGGATTTTATTTATTTTCTGCTGTGTTTTACTTGCATCTATTTGAAAGAGTGAGTGTAAACACAAAAAAAAATTTTATTTTATGTGCTGGAATGTGCAGAAAATAGGTTTAAATGTTAAACAAATTTCTTCCAGTCAGAGAATGTTGCATATAATTTAATTTTTGCTTGATGCATAAAGTTAAAAGATTAAAACTAATAAAACAAGTTTTAAAAAGAGACGTTTCCATTTGATTACATTTTGTATGATGGATTATGCAGAAAAAGTAGAATTGGGCTGAAAGATCTATCGCTTTATCACCTATTCAGGTTGTAAATCGTGTTTTTAAAAAGTAACTAAGTAACTTAGTAATTAATTACTTTTGAAAATAAGTAATCAGTAAATGACAGGAATACTTTTTGGGGGAGCAATCAGTAATTAGTTACTGATTACTTTTTTCAAGTAACTTAACCAACACTGGTGCTAAGTTATCAGCTAATGTTTGTGAGTTTTTTTTAGCAAGCTATGTCCATAAACTATAGATCTGTAATTCATACACACACAAAAACAAATGGGTAACAGATTATTATAATATTATAATTTCACTCACCAATATTGCAGAACAAAAATATGCGAAAAACCCCAACCTAACTGCAGGTGCTTCTCCTGACACACCTGTCAAAGTACCCGTAACTTTATGTGTTTTATATCTAAATGTACAAGTTCTATTTGTAAAAGAATTTGTAGCGCGCTGTAAAACACACATTTTAATGATAGTATTTAATATTTTCCCACAGGAGTTTTTTCCCCACTCACTTTTGGAGCCACCCTCAAGTGGCCATTAGAGGAACTGCAGTCTTTGGTGCTTCAGTGCTACCTTTGCTTTTTAGACCTGGATGTTGTCATTTGTACAAAATACAGAAACAGAGGTGCATTGAGCACTCTGTCGTTACCCACGCATTGCACCAATGGCATCTGATTCATTAGGTCCTGAGCCATGTAAATGAAAATTAGGGTTTATATACATGTTGGCACTAATTGTGTAACACTTCCTACGTAGCCACTAAAGCAGAGAAATAACAACTACATGCCTGTTGCCCGCTGTTGCACAACATTTCAGGGAAACCTGCCATTCAAACACAGAAACCGCACCAAAACGTTGCACTGAATGTTCACATTATTACACCACTGCACTGCAATTTGGCGCTTTTACATTGGCATCGTGTCCAGTAGGCTTACTTTATATTGTAATATTCATGGGACATTATTCCCTTTCCATAATGGCAAATATGAACAGATGAATAATACAGTTCAAATAAATTTGCAGCTGCATTTAATTATAACAAGAAGCATATTCACTTTGTATTTGTCTGATGTAATATGGTTGGTACCTCAGAAGAATGAGTTTATCTAAGCTGAAGCTCATTTATTCCTTATCTTTTTTTTTTCTTTTTTTTTAAACTGTCTTTTCCCAGATAGCATGTACACTGTAGCAGTATCTTGGCAGAAGGCTGACATATTTATTATAATTATTCATGTGTCACTTTAATTGAAAGTTTGAAAAGATATTTTTAATACCGTTTTCACCGGGGCTGGCCACACTGACTCATTATTCCTGGAAAGCGACAGGACATTTGACATTTTTGCAAATGTCACCCTCGGAGCTGTGAGCACCAACAATAAACTGCGGTTCAGACAGGCTGTGTGTTGGCACATTTGTGTTTTATTTTAACAATATTTATTGTGCACAGGCATTTACATCTCAGCTGTAGCTGATACATGTGTTGAGGATTATTCCAGCTGAACAGACTTGACTTAAAGATTTGAAAGCTCAAAAAAAAGTCTGATTAAATGAGAAAATATGTTTTGCAAATTGGAAGAAATGGCTGTTTATTTCCCATCTCCACTGGACCTGACTGAAGCAAATAAATTCTAATTGTGTTGTTTGGGAATTTTTTAAATCACAGCTTTGCAGATTTCTCCCTTTATCAGACAAGGTTTACTGTTGCTATGCATCCAAAGTCAGTGTCTGTGTATTTAATTCTCTTCTTTTATAAGATTTTATCAAACCTGTAATCAGTGTAAACATGACTAACAGACGAGCAGTGATGCCTGCGCGGTCGTTCCAGCCAAAACCCAGGAACATGTCAGCGATTGAAGGCATTCTGACACAAAATGACCCAACTTAAGGCCTGAATTATTTCCTTAAGAAAAAGAAACAGCATCTTCTTAAGGGACTGAAACAGTAATTTCCAGTATATGTATATCCCAAAGGATTACACTGAGGCTTTGCTGTCAGTATTAAAGTAACAGCTTCCTGCATTAATTATTGCTTCTCTGAATGAGGACTGGTGCTGTTATTTTTTGCTTTTTATCCTCGGATGTCTGTGAGCACAAAGAGATCCTAAATTATTCATTTGTGCCGACTACGAAACGTCCCCTATGGATCTTAATCGAGGCTGAAGACCTCGGGGCCCAATTTTCCATGAATGAATAAAAAGTTTCCTCCTTAACGCAAAGAAGCGGCCGCGGTGAGCGCAGCGCTGCGGTCCACAGTGCGCTCCGGCTGCCTGTTTGGGGCCGTGACATCGGTTAGGGCCTCTGTGACACTACACCGACGGTTCAAACGCAAAATAAAGAGATTTAAAATCAGTCAGACAAATAAATCAATACGGTAAATGTATAAACAACAACAGGAACCCCTTCAGAAATCGCCACAACACCTCCGGGTGCATTAACATAGCTGCTGCTTTTGCAGCTCGTCTCTTGTCTAACAGTTTCATTAGGTCTTCCTCTCCACTGGCTCTTCATCACTGTTTTCATGGAGCCAGCTCGATAGTGGATTCAAAACATTAGCGCGACTCAGGCGGCTGATCGCGTGGTTTATGCTTTATTTACGTGATTAGAAAAAGAATCCAGGGCTCCTCTCGGTGACAGGGTAAAGACAGAGCATCGGGGTCTTACCGTCAGCGGCCAGGGAGCTCTGGATCATCAGCATCAGCGCCGCGCCGATGGTCACAAACCACCGGGCCACCATTCCATTCAGCACGCGCGTCCTCTTCCCGATCCTCGGCGAGTAGACGGCCACCATCCCCGCATCCAGGATCCATAGCGACGAGGAGGAAGAGCAGGGGTCTTCTTTCTTATTTACCCCTCCGACCCCGGGGCCACCGCTGCTGGAGAGGCGCGCATGTTTGGGAGCCATTGGTCAACCAATTAATCCTGAATGGGAAACATCTAACGGCGCTGCTGGGATGAAAGGCATCCGATCAACCTGCCCCCGGTTCGGACAAGCAGGGCTCCGCTCTCCATGAGCCTGCTGGAGGCTGTGAAGGTCGACGAAAAAACAAAGAAGCGTTAGTTTTCTCCTTTTGCGCGTCTGGCTGTGTCAGTTTCTGTGTGCGTGCGTGAAGTCTGATGTCCCTACTGCGTCCGCAAGGCGCTCTCCATATCTGATGGCAGCTGTGTCAATGCACAGATACAGAACCGGAAATCAACCCAAGTTCTCTTCAAAATAAAACCGCGTGCACTTTGTATACACGAGCTATTCTTCAGGCTGTGAACCAGATTAATGCAAGAATTATATGCTGCCAAAGTTTATAGGAGAACAATATTTTCCGTCAGCCACAATGCTGATTCAATAAAAAGACTAGATGATAATTCTGATAATGCATTGCTTCAAATGTGCCTGTGAAGGTTCTCAGTCATCCAGGTCATCGTAGTCAAAGGAGTTTGCAAAGAAAAGCGTCTGGACTTGCTTCAAATGAACATAAGTCCGAAGTAAATATGAAATAAATATGAAAACTGATTTTCCAATCCATGTCTTGCAGGTCTGTAAACGGTTTCTGCCCTGTTCCTCTGCATTGCTACTACTCCTGAAAGTTTTGACATCAATGTTTGCAGATGTTTTTCTTATACAAGCTGCCCATTTTCTTTGTACTTACCTCAAACATAACGCTTTCAACTAGCCCCCTGGCTGTCGCATCTGTTCACAATTAAACCATCACCATCTTCCTGCATTTTCATCAACCACTCCTCGCCAGACTATTCCCTTAGTTGCTCCTTAGTATTTCTTCTAGTTCTTCAAAATGTGATTTATCCCACTTCTTGTTTTGTGCGAGATCTACTTACATTTAACAGTTCAGAATATCTGGATTTAATTTTAAATCTTAAATGTCTGTATTAATTAGAAGCAGAGGATCTAGTGATGACATTAGCATATAACAAGTGTAATGTTACTACCTTTTCAGATTTTTTTTTTTTTTTTTTTTTTAAGTCAATTTCTGACATTTTAAATTGATCCTTACTCATTATCTTTATCATGCATGAGTCACTCCCCTATAAAGTAATCTCCTGGATCATAAGTGGCTAGAAGCAGTCTTTTTTATGCAACTAATTTTGGTTACCAGCAGCCCACTGCACTTGTCGTGCCACAGCTTTTTTTTAAAGTAAGAGGGAGATGAAACAACCTGAGTGACTGAACTCCAGTAATCATTTTTAAACATAGAACAACTGAATGAGATTTTAGTCACCAGTGGTAAGCTTTACTTCTACAAACATCAACAAATTATAAAAATCAGAGGGTTGGGATGTTCTGTGTCCGTCTGACTAACGAGTGCACACTCCCAAGTTACCTCACAGGCCAGAAGTGACCTTTTCCAAAAGGGTGACATCCAAATGTTTTGCACTGCAAATTGTTCCAGCTGTCTATTGTGCATTATTATCTTAGTGGTGCATCCACTAATATATGGTTCTTTTAAGCACACTAACTCACCTCCACACTCACTGTGGGCACCTGGCACTGATCTGTGGATGGTTTTGTGTGTTTCACAGAACATGTTTAAGGCAGGTGTATTTGATTGTGCTTCCACTTTAGTCTACTTATACTCCACAATCCAAACACTGCTGTCACCGTTTCCTTTTTCTTGTGCAGTAAATGGACTTATTCCTATATAGTGATTTTCCTATGTTACTTGAGCGTTTAAGACACTTCATACAGAATGCCTCAGTCACACATATTTACATTCATACAAACACCTTTTTTCTACGTCTAACTGATCGCTATTGAATTGGGAGCAACTGGAGTTTTAATATCTTACCCAAAAATACTTTGGCATACAGACTGGAGCCGCCAGGAATCAAATCACCAACCTTCCAGTTGGTAAATAACCTGCTCCAAGACATCCCAACTGCAGGTATGCCCTATTGTCCAGATTTAAGAAGGTTTTGATTAAAAGCAATGCGTTTATAGTAGATATTCTTTTGCTGCCCAGTTAAGATTCAGCAGAATACTTGGTGAGATTTGCTATTTCCCTCTGCAGGTCAGGATCTACTTGATGCTGCAGCCTACTGGGCCAGCCTACTCCATACAGGATAGAGGGTATACTGAAGATTTTCAGTGCACTAGAGTGTAGCTCAGTTCGCAATGGACCAAGTGTTCTGTCCCTGTAGCAAATAAGACACCAGGCTGTTTCCCCCCTTAACTTTTATGCACATTTGGATTTTGGAGTTTTGTCTATTAAATTGTAAAAAATTTCCCTTTTATGTATACATTCTATTTTAAAAATTGCATATTTTGCCTAAAGCTCAGAGTAATGGTCAACAATCTGTGGTACAAACATACCTCAAATGCATTAGATCCAAATAACTGAACAGAAGTCTGCATTCCTGGGAGATTCCACACATTAAACCTACCTTTATTAGGCGGTTGCACCCTGAAGTTAAAATGGCCTTCAGAGACCTTTTAGGAGAGCAATGACACTCAAAGAATCCTGAATTGAAATGTTTTGGGAAATAATTTCCAGAGTGAAGAAAAATGTCCTTTTACAAACTTATTGGTGCGGGAAATCAAGAAACTTTTAAAGAGGTTTATCAGATTTTATGCGTATCTATATATAATTAAAGCGCTTTGGGGTCCTTAGGGACTAGTAAAGCGCCATACAAATACAGGCCATTTCATTTACCATAATTCCCAATGACTGTAGAAATTGATAATTCCCTCGAAGCACAGGCAGACGCAAATGGGTTTCCGGTGTTCCAGATTAACTGGCGTCGCAGATTAACTGGATTTGGTCGAACAGATGTGTGGCAGATTTGCGTTTCACGAGCTGCTACCGACAAACCAGCAAAAAAAAAAACGCCAAATGTGTCATCTGAGACACTTGTGAGGTTATAACTATACAGTATTAACAAATTAAAACTCAACGTACGACACATCATCTAAAATAAACAACAAAACACGATAAATCAATAAATACCTCGTTGGTTGCATGCTCCAAAAAGGGAATTAGCCGCCGTTTATCTAAAGTCCATCCCACTTAACATGACTTTCAATAAAGACCATTCTTGCTGCGTGCTTACAGGTGTTTTCTCCTTTTTTCTCCCCAAAAAGGAAAACCAGCGCCACTTTTAAGCAAACTTGACTTTCAAAATAAAAGCACAAAAACTTTAACTACATAAAATAAAATAACATAAAATAATGTTCAACTTAAACAATTTACAATGATGACATGGACCTTGAAAAGATAAAGAAATAATCCAAATTATATAAACAATGTCATCATGCCAACAGCTACACTATACATGTATTTTTGTCATATGCCAGATAATTTATATACTTCTTGAAAATAACGGATTTGTTTATTTTCATTATATTTCCAAATAATTACATATAATGAAATAAATAAGATATAGCCAGTTTAAGTCAATGGTATGACAGTGACAAAGTAAACATAATGTGTATGTAACAAGAAGAGAGTTCCAGAGATGAAACGTGGTTCTAGGATGATAAAGCTACAATTTCCTTAAGGCTTACCTGGTCCAGCTGCTCATTTAACACTTTTTGTTCTTGTAAAACCAGTTTATACGAATTTAGATTATCCGAGACGCTCACTTCCGGTCGTGTTTTGCTAACTGCGGCCACCTTGACGCATCTTCCTGCAGGTAGAAACAGCCTGTGTGTTTAGTGTAATTACGCTGGAAATGACAGGAACACACTGGACCTAACAGACTAATTATCCCTCCGTCTAAAAACTGAGATGAGAGATGAAACTCTTGTATTAGTAGTAGATTAACTCCCGCATTATTCCGAAAGAGGAGAAAGTGTTTGTGGCTGAGCTGAATTCAGCTGGAAGCAGGCGACCCCTGGTGGCAGCCGGAGGAAGGGCCTCAAAGTGAACTCCATCGTTACACAGTTCCCTCTGTGCCCAATTCGCTGTAATAGAAATAATAGTGAAGTCATTATTTTAGTGAAAGAGCTCCCGCCATACTCCAGGACCATGCATTTGTATATATCATCATCTAACCCGCACAGATTGAGGCCTGCAGAGAAGCTACCTGGTAGGCCTGTTTGCACACAGCTCAAATCACACAAATAAATAAATTAAAATTGCAACTGCTGGCTTTTTTCTGACAGTGACAAATCAAATGTTTTGTTCATTCTGTTTGCACACTTTTGCACCTTTATTAGAAAATCAGTGGGGTAACTGTGGCACTTAAACTACAAGGAGTAGGGAAAGGAGATATCCAGAAGAGACAGACACTGATATAAACTGCTAAGTTTTATGGTTTAAGAGACATCATCAGTTTAGAAGTGAGTGATAACTCAGTGCAAAACTAGCTGCATTTACAGAAACCTACAGAAATACAGCAGCCATTATGGGTGATGTGCAGAGCTGTAGAAACTACAGAGGGCATGATGCTGATGAAGTTATGGGAACTTAAGGTAACACGACAGGTGATAATCAGTGACCAGTAGTATGTCTTCGTTTCATGATAAAGGCACTACACACATGATGTTTGCTTTAAGAGTATTAAGGCAGAAGTACAGAGAAGGTCAGGAGGAGTTGCGCTCTGTCTTTGTGGATCTAGAGAAATCATGTGATAGGGTCCCAAGAGTGGATCTGTGGTGCTGTATGAAGAAGTCAAGTGTGACAAGGAAGAACAGTATGTGAGGATGGTGCATTACATGTTTGAGGGCAGTGAAACACCAATGAGGTGTAGAAGTGACAGATGTGACAGCCCCTTCTTATGATGGTGATAGTCAATGTAGCTGCTGAGGTCATACAGGAGTCGCTGATGTTTGCAGGCAACATTGTGATCTGTTGTAAGAGTGGGGAGTAGGTGGAAGAGAGACTGGAGAGGTGGTGGCATGCTCTGGAGGGAAGAGGAAGCAACCCAAAATAGATGTGTTTGAATGAGTGTGACAGGCTGAAAGGTGAAGAAGCAGACGCAGTGAATGTAGATGAGTTTAAATGCCTGGGGTGAACAATTTAAATCAATGGACAATGCAAAAGAGGCAATGTGGAGTAGGTGACAAAGAGTGTCGGGGGTGATTTGTGACAGAAGGATATCAGCAAGTGTGAAAGGGAAGGTTTACAAGATGGTAGTGAGAGCAGCTAGGAGGCGGAGCTGAGTGACCAGAATGGTCAGGATGAGAAACTCAAACATTCATTCAAACATATTAACTAACAGGTCGAGCAGTTAGTTAATAAAAGTTAATCAAGAGGCGATGCAGAGATGATGTTGAATATGGACTTTCCAGGCAGGAGGAAAAGTGGAAGACTGCTAAGAAGATTCATGGACGTAGTGTGACAGAGAGGACACTAAGGATAGGGTGAGATGAGGCAGATGATCCGCTCTGGTGAGCAGCCGAAGAAGAAGATCTAATTGGGTTCAGTAATAAAATATTTTCACTAATGACGGCTTTTGTGGTCCAGGTGACAAGTTGAGTTGTTGTAGTGGAAGTGCACCATTGTTAGTAATGACAACATTTCCACAAATAATTCTTTACAGCAGTTAATCATATTTTTAATCACATTTTTTCATTGGTAATTAGAAAAAAAAGGGAAGGGGATATTTGTGTGTGTTTGTTTGTTCTATTTAAATTTTTTCCTAATAAAGTCAGCCATCGTTATTTTGCCAGTTTTACAGTTAACATTTTATTCCCATGCTCTCTCCAGATAGGCATGTCTACTATTTTTGACGAAATGGGATGCTGTCCAAACCCAAAAGCCACATATTTCCACCATCTCCAGCTGAATTGATCACTTGAAGTCGTGCTTGGAGGGGACATGTCACAGTAGTGTCAGAAAGAGGATAAGAGGATAAATGAATGGAAATACAACTAATTATTGTTTAAAACAGGAGGTTTGGTTTGGCACAGGGCGCAGGCTCCGTGGTGGGCTGAGATCTGATGCTCTAACAAATACCTGCAGAGTTGCATCACATAAAAAAGTTCTGTTTTAGGCCAGCGAGTGTTCTTCTGCTTGATAGATGGAATCCTTGTTGTGTTGTCTGCACAGTATCCAAATGTCAGCATGCACTTTGCTTTTCCGGATCAAAAAAAGAGGCAGAGCAACCAACGAATTAAACCAGAACATGGACCGAAATGCTTGGAGAGGTGTCAGAAAGAGTTTCAGGCAGGGTTACTTGTCCACTGACAGACCTGGCTTTATAATTACATGAAAATATAGTTCATAGTTATTAAAAATAGAAATAAACTATTATTGATATAAAAAGAAAAACTAGAATACCAGCCAGTACAGGTTGGTTGGTGTTTTTGATTTTGATTTTCATTCAAAAAAACAGAACATTAATCAGAAATACTCCATATATAAAAATAATTATTGGATTTATTAATCAATAAATGCTTATGAAATACCTACGTAGTTCTGCAGAACCACATTCTCATCAACCATGTCTGCTGTGTTCTACATTGTGTTCACTAATGCAACTTTATCATGTAAAACGGCTAACTGACTGTTGCTATCCATTCATCTAGTTATGGTAATAAATGAAAACTGACATTTATTTCTCACTGAAATTGTCAGAAATTTGATTTTTCCATATAAGCAGGTGTGTCCTGCTCCCTTCAAAGGACAGTGCAAAATGGGAGGCTCTGATGAAAAACTGAGCGAGAGGACAAGTATGTTAGTCTTCAATCTGAGACACGGGCGTCACACAGGTCTTCAGCTTGGCAGTTTCTTCAAACAGAACATCAGTCTCAACATCAGCAGTGAAGAGGAGACTTCAGCATGCTGGACTTAGAGACAGAGATGCAAAGAAAACCAATATTAGAGACAGACAATTAAAAAAAAAAAGGCTTGAGAAAGGAATGTTTGGAAGACTGAACAGATAAATCCAGCAGGTACTGGAACATTTGTGAGACAAATGAAATGATGCGGGAGGAAAGGCTGACCCCGTCTGTCTGGCCTGAAGGAGAAATGTGACAATCTGGGATGCTTTGATGGTGGCAAAGTGGGACATTTGTACAGGATAAAAAAGATCTTGGACAGGGGCACCTATCATTTTATTTTGCAGTGCTATTCCAGAGTGTTGGGAAACAACTTTATAGGCGCAAATTTCCTCTTACAATGCTCAGAAGCACAACTCCAAACTATTCAAGAACTATTCAGAGAATAAACTGGGACTCTGTTTCTAATGGAGAGGCCAGCAAAGGGCACCACAAACCTGCTGTGAGGCCAGTATGGCCATAAAAACAGCCCCTCAGACAAGATGTCTCCAGATTATTTCAGCAAACTGACTGAACTACAGTGCCAAAGGTCTGCAAGTTTGGGTCTCGTGCAAGAAAGTCTGAGAATGTATTTTTTCACAAATACAAATTAAGTTAAACTGTCCTTTGACGTTACTAGCACGTTTGCGAAAATGCCATATACCATAAAGTGGCTCACAATATTGTATTCCCTAATACTCTATAGACAAGAAACACAAACTAAAAATGAAACTACATCTACTGTCTCAACCCCTTCTGTCCAGAACACGATGAAAACTTTCCATTCTGAGTCTTTCTGCTGCAATGAGTGCAACACATCTGCAATGTGTCTCTTTGTAGTAGAGGACTCAACTGAAAAGATTGCTCACTGGTTGTATTCTGGTTAGATTTTTATATATAAACAAAGTTTGACATTTTGAGAACACTACAAAGTAATTTTTTGTGGAATAATATCTGCTTCAAATCATGCCATTTTGGTCAATTTGTCACAATTAATCACCGTAATAACACCAATTGATTAATCCAGTTGAATCATAAACTAAAAGACTGTTAGATCGATTCCATATTGATGCTCTGATACAAAAATTGACTCCATCTTGTTGCTATCACTGCACCAAAATTGCTTTGAAGATGTCAACTGACATTTTAAAAGCAACAAGTTAATAGCACACGATCACACTAATGTTCCCCGTACTGTGATCTCCGCACACTGCTTCATGTTACTGTGAGGTAGTGTTGACCATGTCTATAAAATCAGAAGGTTTTGCAGTTTCCTGGTCTGAAGCTTTATGATGTTTGTTAACACAACTCTAAAGAAGAAAGTCATCAGCGATGACCCTGGAGGAGCAAATGCTGCTACACATCAATCTGGGGAGAGTTATAAGGCCATCCATCCATCCATTCGCTTCCGCTTATCCTTTTTAGGGGCGCGGGGCGCGCTGGAGCCTATCCCAGCTGTCATAGGGCCAGAGGCGGGGTACACCCTGGACAGGTCGCCAGTCTGTTGCAGGGACGGACTACCATTCACACCTAGTGGCAATTTGGATTATCCAATTAACCTAACCCCACAAGCTGCATGTCTTTGGACGGTGGGAGGAAGCCGGAGTACCCGGAGGAAACTCCACACAGAAAGACCCCGGCCTGATGGTGGAATTGAACTCAGGATCTTCTTGCTGTGTGGCAACAGTGCTAACCACCATGCCACGGTGGCATGGTGGAGTTATAAGGCCATTCCAAAAAACTCCAAAGTCCATCATTCTACAGTAAGAGAAATTATTCACAAGTGGAAAGCATTCAAGGTAGAAGCCAGTCTTCACATTAGATTATTCACCCTGCGGTTGGTAGTTACACAAGCCAACTGTTAAGCACGGTGGTGGAGGAGTGATGATGGGTTTGTTTTGCACAGGATCTGTGCTCCTTTCAGTCACTGGCTTCTCCATGAACTCCTCTTGATACCAAAGTACTCTAGAGTCAATGCAATGACCCAGACAAAGTTCAGACCTCAACCTGATGGGAAACCTTTGGTGCAACCATAAGAGAGAGATGTATAAAGATGCATAAACAAATACGCCCAAACTTCAAAACACTGAAGAAACATTGTAAAGAAGTGTGGGCTGAAATTCATCCATGGTGATGTGAAACAGCAATGAAATCATACAGAAAACCACTGCTAAAAGTTTCTCTGTGCTGCTGTTTTTCAGGAGTCACTTGGGGAACATTTTCAGGACCAAACATCTTGACTTTCAGCCATGTTATCTATGATAGAGATGCAAAATTATTTAATTATTTTTATAAATGTAAGGTTTAGCCAGGTTTTTGCTGGTTTAGCCAGCAAAAACTATAGAATCTGTAGATTTTGCTGGCTAAACCTGAACAATCAAATTGAAAATCAAGTTCAAAATGTAAATTTGAAACAGGTTAACAGAAAGCTTGAAACATTTATTCTGACAGGGAATCCGTGTCTGAGATTTGAATGTTTAACCTTAAAGGGCTGTTTTCATATATGGAGGCAACTGGATTGTGAAGCATTGAGTTTCATTTTTGATTAGTGCATCATCATAATTATTCTGGCACCAAGCAGCGATGTGACTTGTGGACTACTGCAGGCAAAAAATAAAACTTCCGGGCCTTCTTTCAAAGTAAAAGTAGTTGTGGGAACCTGGCAAATGCTTTGTTTCCATCAGCCTTTTAAGAAGCTAAAATAAATAAATACATAAAAAGAGTGGGTGGTGTGCTGATTGAATGATAAAACCACTCTGTGAAGACAAAACAAAGCTATAATAAATGTCCACGTGCACAGACATGCACACAAAAACTGCGTGACTCCTTGCTGGCTGTAACTCACCGCGCGTGATCACCTGTAATGTTCTTTAATAAGACAGACATGTGACCATTCTGATAGCCGTCTGTATCTGCAGGTGAATGAGTGAAGCTACATAAACATTTAAATTAGCATAGCTCACCAGCCAAGAAGCATTAATGTTTCACAGGCGAGCGCATCAGCTAACAGAAAACATCAATACAAAAACAGACATGAATCCTTTGAGTGAATGTAGGGAAACTATAAAATCCAAAACAAAACAGAAAAAAACAGAAGAACAGTGGCGTGCACTGAAAACAGGGTGCCCAGATGAAAACACCAAGCAGGCGCCTGGTGATGTGACTGTGGAACCACTGTTGGAGCAACAGCGGCTCGTTAAAGAGCTCATAAAAGCTGTGATTATACGCGCCTCAAGAGAGGCAAAGGTGCCGCCGTCTGATGAGATGCAACAGCAACTCTTCGTATCTCTGTGGGCGAAAATTAAGGGAAAAGCTATTAACATCAAACGACATACAGTGGAAAGTCTGGAAAAAGCCATTTTCAAAGACATTCAGAAGCTGGTGGAAATTCCACCAAATCTTGTAATAATTGCGCCAGGAGTAGCTCAGCCGCACCAAGAAAAGGTAATTTCTATATTCAAAGATCGCCTCCTCCAAAAGAAGCAAAATCTACTAACAAGGCTATTTGCATGGTGTAGAAAAACTGAAGACGATGGAGACCAAACACCAGAAACTAAAAAAATCTCCCAAACACTTTCACAAGAGTTTGAGGATAATATATTTCCATTACCGGAGGAAAAATCCAAATCTGGCGGTAGTAGGACATCTCATGATGTTGAGGTTAAAGAGTGTGTGAGCACACTTATTCGTGATGTGCTCTCACACGCAAACACGTCCCACTACAAACCTTCAGTCGAACTGCACAAGCGACTCTTTGACAACGTGGTGTCTGATGACCGCATCAAAGACTTATATATAGACAAAAATAAGTTAAAAGGTCTTCACGAGGCCATTTACCAAGAGACAAAACATTCTGTAAAGACAAACATTTGATAATGTTATTGAATGACATGGACCCGGTATTGCAAAACTTGACGATCCAGATAATTAAAAAACATTTGATCAAGTCGATGGAGAATCCAGCCCTTAGTGCGGCTGAAGAGGTTCAAAAATACAGGTCTTCTCTGGAAATCTGTATCGAGGACTTGGTGAAGCATGTCGTCGAAAATGCCGACTCACCCTGCTCTTCTGAAAAAGCCGATGCCATCGCCAAACGGCTGTTCAGCAAAGTCTGGCCTCAAGTGAAAAATGTTCAAATCCCTGCCGAAAAAGTGACATTCCTCAGTAACATGGTGTACAAGTTTCTCATAGAGAAATTGAAAGACCCAGATGTAATTCTGACATTCACGTCATTAGACCACTGATTCGTTCATGGGCTCATTATTAAGGTCTTCAAAGAGCTGCGTAAATATATTGGAGTTTCATCAGAAGCTTCTTTTCCTATGTGGGTCGAGCTTCGGGGTTCACACACAGACAAAACAAAATGAATGTTCTGTAAGCAATCCATCAGGATTGCCTGTAAATATTTGTTTAAAATTATTAGGACAGTTTAAGTCTATTAGTTGACATCAAACTCTTTAATTTGGCTAACAAGTCATTTTAAAAACTCCAGGACCGGCCGAGGCAGATGGCCGTCCTCACTGAGCCTGGTTCTGGTTTCTTGCTTTTAAAAGAAAGTTTTTCCTCCCCACTGTTGCCGAGTGCTTGCTCAGATTATTGCGGTTTTGTTTTTTGTCAACTAATACATAACTTATCTTATTGGGCACTCTAAATTGAGTCTATTAATTTAGAGTGCCCAATAAGATGAGTTTTTATTAATTTTATTAATTTAATAAAATATTGTGAATATTGCTTGTTTCATTGTCACACAAATGTCTACATTTTCATTTTGTGTGTTTGTCATTCTATTCAAAATCAAACATTTTAGTAGCAACTATTGTACATGGCAGATGCTTTACTCTGATTGCACAAACCTTATGTAGGAGTAGGTCACAGATAACAGGTATTCATTTGTAAATTTGACCTCTGATCTCACATTGATACAGAATGACAGGATATTTGTATGTAAACTATAATGTGATATGTAGAATCCACATATATTGGTATATAATCTCCCAAATGTTGCCAAAACAAACAATGGCAGTAAGGAACATAGCTCTAAATAACATTAGGATCTTTTAGACCCTCACTATAGTCTAGATGAGAAGTCAAATAGACAGGTCGGAGGTCAAATGTGGCATTAAATCCTAATGCGGTACATTCTTATGTTGACAATACACACCACACTTGTAAGAATCAAAGGTATAAGTTAAATTATAAGGCTTTTTATAAGGTGTTTCATATGAAAACAGTTAAGATCTTTATGCAAATACATAGGAAGGCTCTTCTTTGTATCTGCCAACAGAGGCATTATGGTCACACTTTCCTTAAAGCAAGAAATTCAGGTGCTATTCTTTTTATTTTAATGTTGAAAGCACCAGTGTCTGGATCAGCACCCTAAGTAGAATGATCAAACTTTCAATAACGAAAGAAAGTAAAGCATCTGTCTGATATAATCTATAGCAGACAATGGTTCCCATGTGGTGCAATTCCCAGGTCTATAATGACCAAGACAGTCACATGAATCCGCATTCTGTTTATTTAAAGATTTAACTTGTATGTTCTTCTGTAGGGTGTAGCTGTAGGAACCCCAGAGTGCACCAAGACGCTCCAGTCCTCCAGGTGAGATTAACCTGCCGGCGGCTGATACTTTAGTTTGTCTGTCTCTGCATCCATCCATGTTCAGAGTGTGAAAACTATTACTGCAATCTTATATTTCCACTGTAAACATGTTGGCTGTTCTCTGTGCCTGCACATATTACTCTGGTACAGCTGAGTTTATTTATAGTTCATGGTACTTGATTGCCCTGATAGTCATAAATATTTTTCTCTGAAATGGTCAGAACATTCTTGCCATTTAGCAAGTGCACACAGTACGTGATACTAAACTGCGTATGTGCTACGTCTGGTACCGAAGAGTGACTCTTTATGAAATGGACACAGAGATTACATTTTATTTTCTACCATTGCTGTATCATTTTAAAAGATCGTGTCACTATAGGATATGTTGGTTAATCTTTTGTAGGTGGAAAGAGTAGTGGAATATTTGGTGAACCTGAGCCTGCTGCTCAACCACAGAGACCCATACCTCCAGGTGGACCAACCAGCAACATATTTGGGCCTGCAGTCACTGCACCTGCACAAAGTCCAAGCTGAAGCCACCCAAATAAGCCAAAGGTAGGCTGTAACATTACCTTCCTTTCACTTTTTGACTTGTATTTTATGAGTTGCAGAACATTTTTATTCAAAGCCTGTGCAACAAAAGGACTCTTCAGTGAGGAATACATAGCATTGCAACAGGCAGCACTTCAATAATAATCTCTAATAAACAGACACTAACTAAGCCCCACCCCCACCTGTCTGTGCCTCCAGTGAGGCCGGTGGTATAGTAACCTCAGAGGTGATCTCTCATTTGCATAGATAGTGACTGCAAACCTGGCTGATGTAAATGGACTGGTTCTTATATAGCGCTTTTCTACTCTATCTGAGCACTCAAAGCACTTTATACAACTAATTCATTCACCCAATCACACAAGCACGTTTTTTTCTAAGTTGTTAAGTGCTCACTGTCTAACATTCATACACATTCACACTGATGGATTCATCTGAGAGCAATGTGGGGTTAGTATCTTGCCAAAGGATATTTGACATGCAGACTGGAGGAGTCTGGGATCGAACCACCAACCTTCCAGTTAGTAGCTGACCTGCTTATGTCAGCCTGTTATTGTAGATGTCTGTGATTACTAATCAGCAAAGGTGTGTTTAAGTCAGCATGAAAGCCTGGAGTCACCTCTAGCTTTAGCTCATTGTTTAATGACTCAACACAGATCCTGATGTTGGTAACCTGTCAGTTGTAGGTACTGAGGGTCATTCAGATGATTTGCAAAAGTAAACAAAACATGTAGCAAATATAACCACCATGACCTTTAAAGCTAAAGAAATTTACACAGTCATGTATAATAATTTTACTTTCTTGTCCTGTTCTCATGTCCATCTGATATGCATTTTTATGCCCATTTACTCATCTGTCATTTCAATAAACACACCATCTAGAGAGGTTTTAAAGGACAAGCTGACATTAAAAAGAAATGATGAGTTTGCGCTTGCAGGTCACTGTCTTTGTGTTGATTTATTTTTTTCTTTTTTTTTGCAGACTGAGTGGATTTACCTTTATTAACATTATTAATTGCCATTTTAACTGTATGCAGTAAAACAAGAACACCTGTGCGTTTTATTTTTTTCCTTATCTTTACCTTGTTTGTTTTAAATACAGGACAATCTAAGTGTGGGACCTGAACCTGAATCACCAGGTTTTTCATTGTACTATTAAACTACGTCTGTTAAGCCTTGCTGTTCAGACAGATCAGATTTAATCATATTGTACTGTTTTCTGAACTTTAGTTTTGCAACCTAAACCTTTAATCAGTCTTCAGTTAATAAGAGAGAAAAAGACATTTTGAGTCTATTTATGTTCTCATCTGTGCATTTCCACTGCTTAACTGCATATAGCTCCATGCAAACAATGAAAATATGTGATAATCTCAATAAATTGTCCTCCATCTCTGCATTTTCTTTTTTACGCTTATTAGTTCCAGTTAGATCTCCAATGTAACAAATATGCGATTTAACCCTCCTCTGTTACTTAGTGAACTGGACTTGAAAATGGCAGGGCTTGTGGTGTCTTAAATGAACTCAAGCTTTCTGGCTTTAGATGATAATTTGGTACTCCACGCTGTCGTCTAATTATGATCACTTCTGGATCCAAAAAATCAACATGGTGGTGTCCGTCACACTACACACAACACAGAGTGCAATAACCAGGGGGTGAGGTCTCGATGGCTGTGTCTAATTTGACATCACATGTCAGCGTGTTTGTTTCAGTTCCTCAAGCTCCCGAAGCCAAAACCAGCCAGCCTGTGGTGAAAGAAGAAACAGCACGCCCAGTCGATGCACCAGCCAAGGAAGAGCCAACCACTGCCACTGCTGCTCGGGGCCTGAACCCACGCCTTCCTCATTTCCTGATGACACTTCCCTGAAGAACCACGAGCCCCACCTGGGACCCAAGCCTCGCTCCCACAACAGGGTCCTCAACCCTCCTGGAGGAAAGTCTAGTGTGGTATTCTACTGATCTGCTGAGCGTGCCACCTCTCCCAGTTTGAGCCCATAAACCTCTTTGTCTGCTCCCCTGTTAATCTTCTCTCATTCCTACACTGCTCTTTTGATGGCCATGTGGTCTGTACACCTAAATACAGCCCAGTTATTGTTGTTGTTCACACCTGACGTCTGGGCTCATAAGTTGTCCTCAACATCTTGCACTTTCAACCCCCGTTTCTGACTCCCTGCTGTCTGTCTTCTCCTCCATATTCTTCTATAATGAAACCTGCATTCATTACAATCACCAATGAGTCAGCTGAATGGCAGCTGTCACCTTAACACTTTAACTGTAACACTTTTTGGTCTCAACTTTGCAGTTCCTGTTTTCATCGTTTGTGTTACAAGCATTTTAAGTGTAATTTGATTGGAGGCACAATCGTCAAATTTTGTGTATGTGAAAAGATTTCTGCATCTCAGGAACGGTTTAGAGTTTGGACTACTTGCATAATTTTCAGCTTTAAACTGACCTGCAATTTGGTTTGGCTAAAAGCTTCACAGCAGACATTTGCCCAAATTTCTGGGAGCTTTCTGGGGTGAACACAGCTTCTCATCAGTTTAAGTGGCAGATCTTAATTGGATGACCACTTAATTTCAGAATTTAAGAAACAATCTATGTGACTGAGGCCTGATATCAGCTTGGCATTCTTTCATCTCTCTAGTCTTTTTGTTAATTATGCCTTACTAAAAATGTGTACAACAGATAAACAGCAGGGTCAACTGTAGTGTTAGGCACTTTGTTTCAGATGGAGGTGGGCGGATCGAGACAACTATCCATAGCATCAATACCAACGTTGGCATTGTATCAGATTGATACAAGTGAGAGAGGATCAGTACTTTGATTATTTGCACTAGAGAGAGGCACATTTACAGTCCAACTATCCATCTTCTTCCACTTATCTGGAGCCGGGTCGCAGGGGCAGCAGCCTAAGCAGAGAAGCCCAGACCTCCCTATCCCCAGCCACCTCCTCCAGGTTGTCTGGGGGAACACCAAGACGTTCACAGGCCAGCCGAGAAATATAATCTCTCCAGCATGTCCTGGGTCTGCCCCGTTTACATTCCAGTCTCCAAAATACCCATTTTTAAGATACATGAAAATCTGTGATTTATTAAAATGCAGTCAGAATTTGCAAACTAATGAGGAGTAATCTGATAAATCACGACACACTGCTCTCCCCTACATAATTGGCCTTTATATGCAATAAGTATCAGGATCAGCACAGGAAATACTTACCCTGTGTTGAATTGGTATTGGATCAATGCTGATATTTGCAGTATTGCTCTGCACTAATTTAAGACACTGGATGAACCAAGAGGCAGCACAAAGCCCAGTATAGGAGAAATGAGGAATATTGTCAGTCAGGCCAAGCCTCTGTAGTACAGTTCAGGGATAAAAATATGGAACTAGAAATGAGCACAATGGGTCCACTCCCAACACATTTTGTGTTTTAATCCCTGTAATAAACTTTCACGAATCATCAGTGTACAATCAGAGGCAGACACAGACTGAAGCAAAAGATTTTTTTTTTTTAATTCAAAGTGAATCTTGACATGGTACACCATCATTTCATAATTTGACACTCACCAATAAGAGTCACCAAGAAGGAACCCGCTTTTTGTGACAAAGTACAAACGGCTTGGTCACACTGAAACTCACTGAGAACTAGAGGAGGGGCGAGGGGCAGGAAAACGACTGCAAACTGGTAAGACACATAATTACAACCAAACAATTATCATTTCCCCAGTCCTCAAATTGATGTATATTGCACAGTGCAGTTGCTACATGTCACACTAGTGTAGCATTTAAGATAAAAAATAAAATCAAAATGAAAAATCAAAGCCACACAAATCTACACACATTTAGAACAGTAACAGATTCAATTTAGCAATCATGTCTACATAATTGTGTCCAAGTACAACAAATGTTAACCCGATAATTTCATAGGTGCCATACAAAAATTCATGTGTTCATACTGTTTATTTTTCAGCCCATATGAGACATTGAGAAGATGTTTGGTAGCTTTGATATAATCGAGCGCTAATAAAGGCAGGCCTGGGTTCCAAATTTTAGTGTTAAGAGTGGAGCCATTTTTGGATTATTGCTGTTTTGTTTTTGTTTTTGTTTGTTTTTTTAATAAGGGGGACTCAGTAATTACAATGCCTATAGGAGGAACTCTGTCACAGAAAGTTCAGGTTTCCCCTTGTGTTTCATTGGTGTCCGAGCAGTCCTCAGGCCTGCTCGAGGATGCTGAGCACCAAGTGCTTTTGGATCCTGGGCCGTGCAACCCCTCTAGTGCCTTTGAGATTGTTAACCTCAAACGGAGAGGGAGGGAAGGGGGGGGTTGTGGCGTGCGATGTTGCTGAATTTGGTACATCTCATCACCTGTGCGTGGCTGACAGAAGAATACACACAGGGGCTGCATGCCACAGGATTTAGAAACTGATTTTCCTTGGAGTGGAGTACATGTTACGGTGCAGTTGCACTCCAAGCCAAACTGCGCACCATCACGCATCGCTTTAAATTCATCAACGCGGTAGAATAGTAGACAAAAAAACCAAACAGGATACACCCATTAATTAAGCAACATAGCAAAAACAAATATGATGTAATACAATAAGCAGATCAGGGTGGTATAACTTTGGAGCTAAACCTTTGAATATTAATTGATAGATAAAGCCTTTTGAAGGAGCCCCTGACTGAAACACATGATGTCTGCCTATGGTAATAGCTGCATATCAACATCCCAATCACAAAAAAAACAAAAGAAAAAAAAAAAGCTGTGCAGCCAACAGAAATGCAACAACATTTGAAAAACCACAAACAGATGTCGAGTTCCACAAATACATTCACTGTTTGAGAGTAAAGCTTTGCATTTGTGTATGTTCAGGCCCTATGTTCTGCAGTACTGCACAAATACGGTGAGCACGATGAAACATTCCCTGACTTGAACCTTCTTAGGATTCTGTGAAAAGAGGGATTGTTTTTAGACGACATGTCGGTCTAATAAACAAACTTTGGATTTTTTTTTCTTCTTGTTTTGTGAAAACAGGATCTGATCCCGTTAGAAAGAAAACTAGTCTTAACGCGTGACTGCTTTGATATCGATGCGAGACGTCATCTCTCAGCCACTCGTATGAAGAAAGGCACTAGTTGTACAGTACGAAGAATTGCGAATACAGTCCGATAACGCAAATAAGAAGAAAAACGATAATACGTCAAGAGCACACAGAATCAAAGAGTGAACCCAGCCTACGCTTGAAATACTGATGCTAAATACATACGCACAAAAAACACACACACACACACACACACACACACACACACACACACACACACACACACACACACCAAAAAGCAACTGAATTTTTAAAAAAAAAGGGAAAAAAAGAGAAAAGGAAAACTCATAACTTCCATTACAGCAGTTTACAATCACTTCAAAACAACAAAGCCAATATACAGAGGCACTAGCATATAGAGTAGCATTCAATATACTCTAGGATCAAAATAAACCCCACTTCTATTGTATCTAGCTGTCAGAACTACAATACAAGAGCGAGAATGCAGGCTAGAATGAGATTAATCCTCGAAATTCACAGCTACGAAGTGGCAGATAATCAGTACATAGCAGCTTATTATCTAATACATTCCAAAAAACAATTTGCCAAACACAGCTCAGAAAAAAATAATAATAATAATAAAACCTCAACCGAAACACTCAAAATAGAGATCTCACAATATATTCCAATGTTGACAACCGCAACAAGTATGCTGGAGGGGAAAAAGAGAGAAATATCGTCGACCATGCTTCAGAAATTATTAAAAACAAACAGTCTTTGGTGCTGATTGGAGTAAAATACCAGCTGATATGACGGGTAAAGACACAGCTCTACTACACGGTGGGGGGAAAAGAAAGTCGAAAAACACTAGAAACACACAAATCAAGGCTATGCATCCACCCTGAAGGAATGTATCAAAACTGACAACAGGCTTCAATACATGGACCAAAAAAAAAAAAAAAAAAAAAAAAAAGGTTCGCCTCACATGAATAATTTCAAACGATTATAACTCTAATACTCGATAGCCCAGCACTGATACTGTAAGTTGATAGGTTATTTCAAACACTGAAAAGCAGTTTAAAGTAAAAACATAAAAATTCATGTTTTTTTAAAGTCTATGCCACTCCCAAAATCTAGAACGTAAAATGCATTAATGCAAGTCTAGCCTAAATGCCAAATAATAAAAACACAGCAACCCAGAGTCTATCTAGATTGTATTGCAGTTACAGTAAACAGTGACAATACTGTTGTGAATTAAGTATTATAGTGAATAGAAAACGATTATCAAAATATCAAATCACTCTTTATGTACATAAAAAGCTCATTCAGTCAAAGCCCTATGTGTGCAGCCTCTAGCTAAAAGAAATCCATACTCTGACTTAGAAAGCACACCCAAGTCCAACGTTTGCCAATATTATAACATAAAAACAAGGATTAACCTCATATGTATCCAATAAGCCCATCTTATTTAAACTCTGTAGGTTAAGTGCTGCAAGACTATTTAAATGTACAATCTACTGTATAAGCTCCTGAAGTAACGTCAGAGACACTCGTTTTAAGGCACTAAGAGAGGGCAGCAGCCCGAAACAAAGAGGGGCTGGGGGGGCTATCAGCGGTCGTCGATACACACTGGGATGGCTTAACAAACACAATCTGACCGGCTTGCACATGCTACAAGGCAATAAGGATAAAGGGGGAGGGAGGCTGGGCCGCCTGACAGCAACAACTACTGATTTCCAGCCGTGAATTAGATCATACTCTCTGAACAACAACCACTGATGGGAGGTAACATGCAAAGGACACATTCTTAATTAAAATTTCCTTATTGTCATATGAATTCATTCACTCCTGTTGCGCTCCCTTTAAAGCTTTGTGGTTTTAATCTATTATTTCCTCCGTTAGTCGTTTTCACGGAAAGTCTTTCAGAGCTCACGATGCTCCGACAATCAAAACATAATCAATGAATCGGGATTACAGGCTGGGAATTTCTTTGTCCTCAGAACTTTAACGTCATCTTCGGCATTGTTACTTTTTTTCTTAGTCGGTCCACTATGATACATCGTTTTCCATCTTCCCATCTTCTTCTTGCTCATCTTCATCATTACATGCGTCCATTTTGTGCTCTGCTGCTAGCTCTCCCGGCCCAGGTTGATGCCCCTGTCCACTTCCCGTGGCCCTTCCTGACCAGAAGGTACTGCTGTGGCCCCGCCCTGCTCTTCAGATATAAGAGAACTGGGGGTGGTGGCTGAGCTTGGTGGGGCTCAGAGGGAAGCCTGTGTAGGCAGCTGGGGAGGCCATGTAAGGGTGAGGAGGGGGCGGTGGAGGAGGGAAGGGAGGCTTGAACTGGTGGGGGTGGGTGGCGTATCCGGGCTGATGATGCGGGTGGATGGTTGGGGAAGGGAGGAGCCTGTGAGGGTGGGGAGCGGGGTGTCCAGGGTGGTGAGGGTGGGCGCTGATGCTCAGGGTCACCTGGTGAACTATAGCGCCTCCTTGGGGGTGGGAAAGACCGTAGCCATGCTGGAGGAGAGGGGGAGGAGGTGGGCGAGAGGGCAGGATGGGGTGGGGATGGTGGGCGGTGGTGAGTGGGCCGCTGGGAGGGTAAGACAGCAGAGTGTGGGGGGCGGCTGAGGTGTGTGTGGGGCTGAAGGTGTGCGTGTGGACAGTAGGGGGAATGTAGGCATGCGGCCGCAGAGGCCCATAGTTGCCGTTCCATTCTTTGCTGCTCTGGTTTGAAGCGTATGGCTGCACCTGAGGGAGAGGACAGACAAGCACAAAGAAGACTCATTTAACACCAGGCGCAACCCACACAGGAGCAGTCTGAGACCTCTGATATATGCGCATGCTCTTCTCTCTCAGAGTAAGACAAGAACACTGACATTACTCGTGTCTGTTGCTGTGAACATGAGCTCATAGCTACACAGCCTAACGGTGCTGTGTTTTCCACTTCACTAAAAACCTCTTGTTTTATTTTCAACTGGCAGTAACAAAAATCAATATTAGAGATTACTGATTTAGCTTTTTGATTCACAGGTGAACTCTGGGTGATATCTGAAAATGCTGGAAACCATTACTGGCCTGAACAGACCAGTAGCCAATCAACTGGCTCGACAAGTTTTTTTTGCTGGCCCTAAGCCACTGGTTAAGTCATTTCATGAACAGAGATTGGAAGACCTTAGAAAAAGGAAACAAAAACTTTCAGCACCTCTTTAAGTAATCCATCGCATTCAAGTTTTTCCCGGTACACAATTCCCCACATATACATATGTACATACATATATATTAAAGCTTCAGAGATGCAGATTATGTTACCGCCACTCAGAAACAGCAGTTTCCTGGTAAACAATGGCAGCATAAAAGACAGATTTTTGAGTACAAACATACAACTGCACAAGCTGACAACATCAGAATCAGTATATGCCATTAATCCTCAGGGTGGGTTGTTTAACTTTGTAACATGCACTCAATTCAAATCGGGAAGAAAAATGAAATTTACAATTGGTAGTCAATTAAAATCCACCTCACTCTTATATTGAAAGTTCACTGGCTTCTTACAAGTTGGTCCTGATCCCTGGTTTTCCCTTCCAGCTGTTCACTGTTGTTACAGCCAGCCTCATAGACAAACACACAGTACCACATACAGAGTGTGGGAAACAGAGTCCTCCTGGAATTATCTCCTCTAAGTAGAAGCAAACCTTAGTTCAAACCTCCTGTTAACGGCCTATATATTAAGGACACAAACTGACCTGTCCAAAGCCCAGAGGGTGCTGCTGCTGCCCAGTCACCTTTTGCTGTCGGGACAGCAGGGGGGCGGATGGGAGGAGGGGGATGGAGGAGGGAGTGCTCTGTTGTCCTACGAAGCTGCATCGCCCTTTGGACCGGGACCAGGACTCTAAGACTGGAACAGACAGAAGACACATTATTCAAACAAAAGCATATACAAAGCCAAAAACAGACTCCAGGTTTAGTCTGTGTGACTAAAAAGTAACAGCAACAAGCACAATGACTTCAAACAAGAATCCACACCAGAGTGACAGTAGGTTTCTCTGTATAAAGAACATGAAACTTGGCATCTCAAAATGTGACCATTAGTAATTTAAGTTAACATGACATATTTTAACCTGTCATGACTCGAAATGTTTAAAACAAACAAACAAACAAACAAACAACTTTACTCCTGAATATATGTAAACAGCTGGGAATCTTCACATACAACACAGAACCATTAAATAGATAAGAAAATCCATAAAATCAGGCAAAGGGGAAAAAAAGACGATGGACACTCAGAAAATGGCATCTGAGCAAAGTTGATCCTCAGACTCTGATCTGTATCAGTTTTAAACTCACTGCACAATTAACACATTTATAATACACAATTATATTATGGGAATAGAAATTGATCTGAAACTGATCTCATGTCAGTGTCTTAGGATAACTTTTGCTGCACAGCAAGAACCAACGGCAAAAACTCAAGCTCTGGTCCAGTACCAAACCAAATGCATCCTCCTTTCCCCCTCCGTATGTAGGATCCAACAGAGTATCCTGTCCTGTCTTTATGTAAACCTTTAGAGTCTACTGTAATATAATGTGGATCACTGATGGAAGACTCTATGCAGAAGAAAAACTTTCTTTGAGGAACGCTTCAACTCTAATGGAGGGAAAGCCATAACAGAGGCAATGTTAGCATTGCCTATGATGGATGCATCTTTTGAGGTCTTAGACTAGAAGAAAGTCTTCTGCTGTTGTCTCTTGATCACCTGTTAAAGCCTCTATGACCCACTAGGGGGCGGTAAGCCCCTACTGCTTCCAAATGACCTGTAAAGCAAACACCACCAAAGCACAGGTGACAGACCACACGACTGGGCCAAAAACATGACCACCACCATCACTATTTCAGGTGGGTTGTTTGAAATCTCTACTTTTACACACTTTTTAAAGAAATAAAAAAAAAAAAAAAAAAAACAGTGCAAAGCTCTCTGTACGTCTAACAAAAAACAAACAAAAAGATACAATAAAACAAAAACAACCTCAGATTATAATTATACACATAGACAAACTTTGCATTGAAGAATCAGTTTTCACTGACCGTTTCTCTGGACACGCTCCTCTATCCCCTGAGTGTTGTTATTCTGCACTCTCATTGGTGGAACTACCATTGTCCTGATGCCACGTGGGCTCCTGCCCTGCACAGTAGGCGAAGGTAGTGGCGCTACCACAGCAGCCAAAGACGGGTGGTTGTTGTGGTTACTGTTGTCAAGGTAACGATAGGAACTGTTGCCGCGAGGGGAAGTCGACGTGTCGGATGAGGGGGAGCCTTCCACTGTGTCACAGCCGCTCTCGTGACCATCATCCTCAGACATGCTGAATGGGAGGGGAGGGACAAACAACCATAAAGAAGATTCAAGCAATACTTAAAAGTGTGTTCAGTGTTTTTCTGTTGAGCAACTTTTTTTAAGTTACTGAAGGATGTAAACTGCTACCTGTTGGCTCTCTTGCATGGTGAGACTGAAGGGCTGGACTGAAGAGAGTTCGAGGCAAACGAACTGGTGCTGAGGCTGCTGTCGGGGCTGCTCAGTGAGCACACTCTCTCCATAGACAAACTGGTGTTTCCGCAAGCCTCACACACACACTTCTCTTTGCACCTGAGGACACATTTTCATATTTTTTAGTCTGAATAGCTGAATTTAGAGGTAGTCTCTTGTATAATGCAGGGACTTCCAAACAATGTTGTACATGAAGCTGACATGTTTTCCTTCATAAGCAGGGTGAGCTTGAACGAGTTTATTTTCCTGTTTATACTCACTCATTCAGACGGCACCTCAGTGGTTGTTCCTCCCCACCCTCGTCCTCTGCATCTGTCAGATCACTGCGGATGCTGATAACGCTGGGAGCAGGGCTCCCTTCAGTGTCGGCCATCAGAACCGCCACATCTCGCTGCCTGAGCAAGTCAGACTCTCTATTAGCGTTCGTCGCCACCTCTTTGAAGCAGCTCACTTCCTCCTCTGCATCATCATCATCCTCATCTGTGTTTTGAACTTGTGGTTGCCTGGTTTCCACTAAAGGCACCTCCCTTTGACGCTGCTCCCTTCCTGCCACTGCCTGTTCAACAGCATCAGCCATTTTGGGGGTCCGACATCCAGTGATGTGGACGTTGCTGGAGTGAGACAGGTTCCTTTAAACAGAATTATTTCATAAATGTTTAATACATCAGTGACAGAGAATTTAAAATCCAAAGACGTGCACAAGGAGCAGAATCCAACCTGTTGTGACTGTGCCTGTTCCTTTTATTGGTTGGCTGTGGCCACACAACGTGAGCTATGCCGATGTTGATCGGCTGATGGGCCGAGAGCGCTGGCATCTGATTAGTCAGGAGAGGTTGTTTGATCACTGCGTTATAGTGGCTGTTGTGTGGACGCACTTTCCTGTTACAGATTTTAAGAGTAAAAGGTGTAGGAGAAACATGAAGCTCCATATTTTGGGTAAAAGCATAAAGAGAATAGAAAACATGCTGTGACATGATAAGAAAAACAGTTACAACTCATGACAAGAACTCCAATACTGATATTTCAACCCTGCTTTGCACATAAATTGGTAATTCCCAAAAATAATCTTATCATTTTTGCACACATGCCAATAAAGAATTTGACAGAAAAATGTTGACCAGTATAAGTCTTGCAAGCAGGGACTTTCCCCAGACTTTAAGTCTTTGTGACTCACCCCCAGTCGCTGATCCGCTGTGGTCCAGCTGTGGTCTCGTTGGTTAGGGAGGATGGTGGTGGTGGTGGTGGGTGAGAGGGAGGAGGCCCTACTGGAGTCATCTGCTGCCAGGCTGCTGGGACAAGGAGCTGCTGCCCCCGGTTAGACCAGGCCTGCTACAGGCACAAAGGAGTCAAATCATAGATGTTATGTAATCTTCTTTTGATCTCCATTGGCGTCAGAATGTGGTTTTTGGGGAACTGAAGCTTTTACTCAGTGACGCATCAGCAGTAGGGCGACAGGAGCTGAGAGTTACTCAGGGTGTGTCTGCCACTGCTTCTTTAACAGTTCAACTTATTGTTGCATGTAAAGAGCTTACCTGAGCTATTACACCAGGCCTCACAGGTAAGGGTTGTATAGGAGGTGCCTGAGTTGCCATGGGGACAGAATAACCTGCTGGCTGATTAAGGTTGCCTTAAAAAACAAAAACAAAAAAAACAAAGTAAAATTTTTTTGTTACACAATAACTACATTTAATACCATTTTGGTAAAGTTACTTCTGAGAAAATCTAAAATGAATGTTGTGTAACTGCCAAAAGAAGCTATGCACAGTCTATATACCTTGCATGGTTGGAGGACAAAGAAGGAGGGCAGGTGGGAATGAGTCACTGCACCCAAACTGACCATTTCCGGTTGTCAGAGCTATCCCTGGATGCAACACTGATGGAGCAGACTGGGTGATAGCCTGCTTCAGGTACGTGTACACAGAGGCAAAGGCAGAGCAGAGAGCAGTGGGTGATAGACAGAAATCAGGTGAGAAAGTAGAGGAGAAGAGAGGAAATGAAAAGGAGCGGTGACAAAGAGAGACACAACAAAGGTTAGCCATGAAAAGAAGATGATGACAGCAGTGCCAGTGAAGTCAGTGTGACAGAAATATTAAATCCAGTTTACTACAGTGATGCATTACAGCAACTTCAGGTCAACAGTAAAGAATATGCTAACAGAAACAATATGTTAATTAATTATACATGTTTGGAGGTATTTAGGTACTTGCTGTGCTGAATGAGAGACTAAACCTATTCTACCACATTCTCACCTGAGTGTGGATTGGTATGTTGCTGTAGCCCAGAAGGCCAGAGGAGGCAGGGGGAGCTAGAGGTGGTCTTGAGAAATGAATGGTGTTCTGGTTGAGAGCGTCAAAAACTGCATTGCTGGACCGAGTGTGGCACATGTCCATGATGCGGAAAGATGACTGCACACTGGTAAGGGTGAGAAGGGAAGCTGTATGTTTGTGGTTCACGAGTATATAATGTATTTTTACCATGCCGGTGTGCTCTAAGTTAGACAGGAGAAAGGAAGCATACAGGAATGTGAAAATCAACACATCTTGTGAGCTGTCGTAGCCTTACTGGTTGCTGTGAGGGTAGTCCAGTAGATGAGTCATAGTGAGGAAGGGGTGACTGAGGACACTGGTGGGAACAGTCCTGTCTTCGGCATCGATCAACAGCATGCTCTTAAGCAGAGACACAAACTCCCGCCTGTCTGCCTTCTCTGCTTGCATGTCAGCGTTATCAGGACTCAGCACCAAGTTCACCTAATTGACAGAGCAAGTCACAGCCACAAAAACTTGGGTTTAAATATAAATTTTATGAAGGTAAGACTTGTATTGTAAGGTGTTTTATTTGTGTCTGGTGTGGTTTGAAACCTATCCAAGTGATTTGGTTTATAAAGACTCACGTGGGCTATGTCATCCAGACAGCTGAAGATGTACTTTCTGGCCTCTTTGGATTTAAGTCCCGTCTCTTTCTCATGCTCCTCTGTTGTCTGGAGGAAGAACAGGATCATGATGATAAATATTTCAGACACATAAATGTAATATGTTAAGACTTTTGTATAAGCAGGGGTTTGCATCTCTGTGTTTTGGAAATTACCACTGGATTTGTTTCAGAGATGAGGGATGAAAGGTTAGAGTATTAGACAAAGTATACAAGCAGGGAGAGCAAACTTTACACGTCAGCATGCAAATCTGGATGCGCAACTTGTTCCAACTGAGTTTTGCTGGAAAGTACACGTACAGATAAACATTCGGCTTACATTCATTTAAACTGTATTTAGAGTCAGCTCAGCAGGTAGTCTAAACACAGTTTCACATTTCCTTCGGCTTTCCTCCGGGTTTGCCGGCTTTTTTCTGTTTGGAAAAGATCATGCAGCTGTTTCCTATTGGGAATGTACTGCCACTTCTTATTTTTCCCTGACTGCAAGGATCTTTCACTTGACTTTTTTTTTTTTAATTTTAATGAACAATTACTGACTTTTAATGACATGTGGTTGGCAAGAAGAGGCAAGACATTGTGTTTGTGTCATATATGTGTTTATTTTTGTAGGATCTGAATGCACATACTTTTAGTCTCCATGATGTATAGGGAGAATCTGATTCTTTGGAGAAGAAACGAGAGGTCTTGGTCCCCTTGTTGAGCAGCTGCTCAGGAGGCAGGCCTTGAGTCTGAGAGATGTACCGGATCTGAGCGGTGCAAGAAAGCAGACGGGACGCAGCGAGGAAGAGGCAGAGGAAGGGAGAGGAAGAAAATAACAGGAAAGTCACAATCAGTCACAACGACTTACATAATCACAGCATAAAACCACACAACATGATCATCATGAATGTAATGAATTTTACCCAGTTTCTATATTAGTTTAAATCAGCTGATGCACTCTGCTTGTGTAAATATGCATATGACTATTCTTTAAAAAGAACATAAGGTAGATTGAAACACTTTCTCCAACATGTACCCCCTAGTGTTCAGCCGTTCAAACCATTTTATTAATAAAAATCTTCACCAACAAAATGTAGTCAAAGGCTCAAATGTTAAGCGACAGATTCAAATGTTCTCAGTCCATATGTAAGCAAGGATGGCCACCTTTTACCCTTTCCCTCTCGCACTAACAAGTCCAAACTTTCTTTGTAGTTGACTGCAAGAAATCACAAAGTTTAACACAGCTGAATCATGTAATTTCACAATGTTTTTATTGGGATGTACAAGCCTCTATCTGATGTTTATTTAATGAGCATGAAAATCCATTTCTATTTATCAGTCAATGCTTACTTTTACTAATTTGTGAGACATTTTAAAATGCCACTGAAGGTGGGATTACCTTCACAGTGTGATAACAGAGAAGTAAACCATCTTGCCCAGATGTAGGCTGTCTTTTACCAAGAATGGTTGAGCTGACCCCCCAGGCTTGATTAAACATCTTAAATACTACGATACTCCAGAAATTCCATGAAAAACACAAATCCTACAGTAACAGTTTTACAGTGTGTATGTGTGTACATGTTGTGTCTACGGCCTAGAACAAATACACTGACTTGCCAGAGAGCACTGGACTGAGAACCTGCTGATGGTGCACTGAACGCCAACCACACTGTCTATGTGTGCACAAGTGTGTGTTATGTGTGCACGTGAGTGTGCGCACTTGTCTACCATCAGGCTTATGTTTATAAATACATTTTGCTGTGTAGAGTGGAACTGCAGTGAGCCTTGGCATAGGACAGCATGCTTTTGGGGACTCGATGTGCACGCGTGAGTGTGTGTCCTGGCATGGCCCTGTGATACAGAGCTGTCAAAGATCAGTGGAGGACTATCAGCTACTCTCTGACTGATGACAGTTCAAAGCATTAGCTGCTTTGCCAACCAAGCAATCGATTCTTTAAAAAAAACAACAAAAAAAACAATTACGTTTCATTATTTGATGTTTGAAATTCATGTCAAAACACACAACGGTGTCCAACTTTTTTCCCTTCAAATTTCTAAACTCATGATGGCCTTCATTCTGGACCTCGATGAGTTGACTATGGTCAAATGCTGGATAATCCTGCACTAGTCTGTGAATGTGTTATGGGCCTGTTCCCATGCTCCCTCTCCCTTGCCGGGGGACTCCATTTAGGGTCCCTGTTGTATAGTTTAGATCGCCCAACCCTGTGGGAAGATAATCACACACTGCCAGGAACAATTTCCTGATTCACTTAGTCCAGATTAGTATTAGGTGGATTTCATCAAGGATTTGTTGGACCACAGTCATAAAGCAGGAGAGAGATTGGGAAGCAACAACAAATGAAGGTTTACTTGTGTAATAAAAATACTATCGTTGGGCTCCTGGGAAAACGCAGCCAAGAATGAATTATACACACCAAATGTATTTTCTGCAAAAATGGGGTTTAATTTTATTTTCTCCACCTTATTCCGCCTTCATTTATGAAAGGTCTCCCTCTTCAGGCTTTCTGTCCTTGAGAGTGTGCATGTGTGTGCACGTTTGTGTGCGTGTGTGCGGGAGGGGAAAGTCACCTGGTCGTACTCCAGCGCTCCAGGGTAGAGAGGCCAACCCAAGAAGAGCTCAGCTATCACACATCCCAGCGACCACATGTCTATGGCCTCACAAAATGGCAGGCCCAAAATAATCTCTGGAGCCCTGCAGAGAGAAAAGACAGAAAGAAAAGGTTACGCCTGGGAGTTGGTCACCAAGTATAATCACAAACAGGTCATACTGACACAACCCAGAGAACAACAAAATAAGTATGGATTGACAGGAGTGGAAAGGCTGGGACCGCTGCAGCTTTTGTTGGATGGAGCTCAAAAGAGGTTGAACAGGAATGTTTATGGGGAACAAAAAGGTAAAACAGCTCAGCAGACACCAAGCATACACCCAGGGCATTAAGGACAGCCCAGGGACTAGTGGATGAGAAACTTGCACTTCTGGACTTGGCTGTTTAGTTGCATAATTAACCGTTACATTTAGAACACAATGAAATGTTCTGAAACTAAGACCATTGTGGCAATGTGGGTAGACGGAACCATGAAAACCATTCAAGAAAAATGGATTATTGTAAGAACTTGGTGCATAATTGTTAGATTGAATTTGTTTGGAACAATTTTCTGGTATTTCAGCAAGAAGATCTCTTATGGCTGGTACCCATTTTTAGCATCGTTGATGACAGAACTGACCTACAGGACACAAGGACAGAAGCTGATTTGCCCTGGCATGTTTAATTAAGACATGGTTGAAAACTTTGTTTCAACAATGCATCTTTCTGTATTATACATAAGGAACATTATGAATACCACCATGCTGCGTAGTATATGACTGTCAAAAAGGAACCAGTTACCATGTTGTCAGCAGGATATTCTAAGAACTTAAACCAAATACTACATCCATATGACGTGCATTCATTCCGGCAACAAAAGAACTAAATCTCTTTCAAAGAATGGACTTTGCCACTTGCGCAATTTACTGGGTCTCGTAATCTTGCAGTAGTTTCTTGAGCCGGTGGATGAAAACAATGCTCTATCAGGCCTGGACACAGCAGCTGAGAAACACTGCTGCAAACAGCAACCACTGCTGTGACGACCACAGGGAAAATGACTGTTGCCAAGCAACAACTGGACGCAGGACGATAATGTAACTGCATTACAGGGTGATAAATGGGGCCATCAGTCATCGCTCTGTGTGTACATGTCTGTGAGAGTGTCTGCTTGTGTGTAGACACACAAATGCATATGTCAAGTTCATTTTTACAGAGCCCAGGCTTTCTGCCCTCCTTGGCTTGCAGGAAATTACACTTTGCCATTTCCCATTGCTCATTCAGGAGGAAGAAGTTCAGTTATGCAACACCAAAAAGAGCCTTGGGGTAGATGGCCTCAAACATTTACAGAACAGTCCTGTAGCAGGGACTAAGACGGTGATTGTGGGTTTCCTTGTTCTAAACATGCTGGAAGTGGTTGATTTTATCTGACAAACCAAAAACTAACCATTTTTCTCACAAACAGAAAGGCTAATAAAATACTTTTAAACTCTTTACTAAAATAATGTATTTAAAAAAAAAGATTCACACTTATTAAAACAACAAATAAAAATAGATGCATAAAGTTCCTTGTTGAGAAACTGCAGTCATAACATAAGACAATGCTGGCCAGCTGCTCAAGATTACAAAAACCAGTGTATTATTCTGATGTAGGAAGAGGAAACAGTGGTTCTTGTTTTAACTGTCATCACACCCATTTGCTTCTGCTGTTTCCTTAAAATCAAGAACAGATCACATGGCAGCAACTCAATGCATTTAGACATGTACACACAGTCAAGTTTAAACTGAGCAGCAGAAAGGGGAAGACAGCAGAGTTTAGTGACACTGAACGTAGCAGTGTCCCACAGCTGGTCTACTGGGATTTCCCCCAACACAGCCATCTCTAAGTTTTACAGAGAATGGTCTGAAAAGGAGAAAGTACCCAGAAAAATGCTTTGTTAATACCAACAGAGAAAAACTTCAAGACTGTTTCATGCTGATAGGAAGACAACAGTAACTTAAATAATCACTTGTGAAAGTGTTGAATCCGATGGGCTACAATTTGTATAAACTCACCAAAAACTAGACAGTACAAAAACATTGCTTGATCTCCTGAAATCTTAATTTTTGCTGCAACATCTGCACAAGCAACATGAGAGTATGGTGCCATCCTGCTTTGTATCAACAGGTCAGTCCAGTGGTGGTGTAATGCTGTGAAGGTTATTTTCTTAGCACACTTTGGGGCCTTTAGTACCAACTGAGCATGTGCTAATGTGTAAATGCCACAGCCTACTTGGGTATTGTTGGAAACTATGTCAACAACATAACCATCTTCTGATGGCTACTTCCAGCAGCATAATATGCCACGGAACACAGTTCAAATCACCTCAAATTGGTTTCTTGAACATAACAATGAGTTCACTGTCTAATGGCATCCACAGTCACCAGATCTCAATCCAATAGAGCACCTTTGGGATGTGGCGGAACAGGAGGTTCTCATTGTAAATGTGCAACAGACAAATCGTCACCAACAACAGCTTGTTCAAACTATGCCACAAAAAACCCCCCCCAAAAAACCCAAAAAACAAAATCAAGGCAGTCCTGAAGGTAAAAGGGCATCTGTAAAGGTACCAGTAAGGGGCACTGAAAAGTCTGTGGTGACTGTATACATTCTTAGCTGCTATAAAATCTAGAGTCAGTAGTAATGATTTACAGTAATTATAAACTACCCAAGTGTTGATGCCAAAATGGTATGGTAAATGGGAAAGACTCCACTACACATGAAAGTGATTCCTCGAGGCTGACATTTTGAAACAGAAGAGTCAATCTCTCTAGTTTAGACAGTACAGCCCATGTTGGTAAGCTTCAACTACACTTAAATTTTAGTCAGTATTAAGACCACTCTGTCAATTTATCTAAGGAAAATACAGGATGATATTCTCCACCAACTACACAAGCAAAAACTCAGTTCAGCTGTGCATTACAGGCCTATAGCAAAAATAAACAGTCCACGTGCGTATGGTCAAGGGAGAGAGGGACACACACAAAAATAAACCTGAAGAGAGGAGTGTGTATGTGTGCGTGCATGTGTTGTTGTTGCCCCCAGAGCAATAGCGGCAGCCTTCCAGATCTATAAAAGCTCATCACACCACACACACACACACAGGTGTTTGGCAGGCAAACCAGGTTCCAGAACTAACTAGTCTCACTAGAGAGCAGCAGCTACGACATGAATAAACAGTGCATACAGTATGGCAACACACTGCTGCTGTGTTCAGAGAACATAAATAACTACACACACACACACACACACACACACACACACACACACACACACACACACACACACACACACACACACACACACACACACACACACACACACACACACACACACACACACACACACACACACACACACACACACACACACACTCTGGACACGTGTTTAATTGATGTTGATGTGATGGGACTTGGTACAGGACACGTGAACCCTGTGCTTGAACAAACTGCAAGCAGAGCTGATTCATCATGATTACATATCAAACAACTCCAACCTGATTACTAAACCCTAAAGCGTGAGGCAGCATCTCATGTTGCAGGAAACACGTCAACCAGAGCAGCAACGTTTGAAAGGAATGATCACCTGAAAGACCTGAAGAAATGCAGTGTTAGCATGTCTTTACTTTCTGTTGCATGTTTGTAACAATTCCTTAAGGCTAACTGATCTTTGCTTCTAATTTGTAAATGTTAAAAAGGTAGTAACTAATATGAAGGCGACTCAATGAGTTCTCAGGCCACACCTATTTACAAACATGCCTGTGATTCATTGTGACGACAACTAACACAGGGTAACATATTGTTGGTACTTCCTCCTTCCATCAAGCATCTCTGAGGCCATATTTGTGATACATGCACACGCACACTTAAGGCCATACTACTCACACAGTCGCTTTGTCCTACCTAGTGACAATATGTACACAATTTCTGCACAAATGTGTGGGTTGGTGATTGAGTGGGGATGAAGTGGCCCAATGCTGGTCAGATCTTGGACGAAAAAAAGTTGGATCAGACTAGGGCTGCCACGATTAGTCGACTAGTCACGATTATGTTGACTATTAAAATCGTCGACGACTAATTTAATAGTCGTCGCGTCGTTTGAAGCTTTGTAAGATCCCAAAAGACGCAGGAATAAGTAGTAGTATTTAAGAGTGTAATAACGGACTGAAACAGAAGATGGCAGCACTGCATGTACAAGGATGCCAGCTGCCGTTAAACCCCGAAGAAGAAGAAGCTGTGTCCCAGAATTCATAGCGCGGCCCAGCGCAGTTTTCAACAATGGCGGCAGCTAGTTAGTTTTAATATCGCTCTTATTATTCTTTTTGGATCACAAAATAAAGTTTAACATATTTTCAGGCCAGAATGTAGCTGTTTAACCTCAAATATCTGCTCAGTTTATCAAGACATCACATATTTTCAAAAGGACTCCGATGTTTTTGGAGACGTCTGTTACCCACCAGCTCGATAGCTAGCCGGGGTTGAAGGCTCACTAGAGCCGGTGAGAACACCGGACTCCCGGCAAATCGTTTTCAAACCCACCGCTGTCTTTCGCTACTCAGGTTAAACATGTAATATAAGTCACTTAGATAACTTAAAAGTGTTATTGTTTGGCTTTTTTTAGTATTTTATTTGTTCCTGAGTAAATCGGTTTGGCTGAGAAAAGTTATAGTTTTTACACAGCTGAATAAACGTCAAGCAGACAACTGATTATCAGAAGTGTGAGATGCTCGAGAGTATACTCTGGTGTCCTGTTAAATTTTAGATAGCAAGGAGCAGACGGCTGAGTTTATTAAACTCCACCGAAACAATCTGCAAATGTCATTAAAATTTAATAAATTATCATCTTGTCTTTATTTTTAGTTAGCACATACCTTAAACACTTCAAGCTGTAAGCTAATGATAGTTATATAAGAGCAGATGCATGCTGGTGCAATAAGCTGTACGTTTTACGTCCAATGGATGCATGATCTGATTAGTCGACTAATCGCAGAAATAATCGGTGACTAGTCGACTATCAAAATAATCGTTTGTGACCTAGATCAGACAAAACTGACACTGAGGTGATCTGTGGCCAATCCAGTATACTGTGTACTACACCAAATGTCAGCAGCACAGTGGCTGCTAGAGGGGAAAGTTAATGCAGTGTAAAATAAGCTAATGAGCAAAGTGACAGCAGCTTGGAGGCATTTCACTTTAGCTACACCAAGTTTTTATTTGTATTTTGTGGCCAAATGATTGACATGACTGACTTGTACTCGATATAAGCAGATATCTTCAGCCATGGTAAAGGTGTGGTGAGTTTATGGCAGACTACATTACAGGATTAGTAAGGAGGAAAAACAAACAAATAAAATGTGAATTATATTATTTAGTCATCCAGATCAGCCTCAGATGTATTGAATACCGTGTCAACAGCAGCTACCTAACATTTATTTTCCTGTTCACATGATTAAATTTCACTGTGTTGTATGCTGTAACCTGTATACTGTATCATTGTTTTACTTGATCATTAGCATATAAACACCACACTGATTTGCACTTAGACTTTGTTTACTATGTACACAAACTGCATGTGTATGTGGCTTGATTATAATAGCGCTCACACTAACACAGTAGCCAGTTTTTTGCAAGCGTAGCCACCCATGTCTTTTTTGTGCTCCAGTCACTGAATTAACTGTTGTTCAACATGTATTAGCTTCAACTGTGATATGTGTTCAGCTTTGTCAACATTGTTTCAAAGTACATAAAGATGTGCAACACTTTCTGTTGGATTAAAAATAAATAATAAAATAAAAACAAGAACAGTATCCTAGAGTATTTCATTTTGAGATTTATTTGAGTGGGAGTGATAAAAAGTACTTAACCTGATACAGTTGTAGAGAAACTAAGTTATTAAGGGGATGGGTTTGTTTATATCCATTATGTTAAAATTCTCCATTAAGGAACGTTACAAAAATGGTGCTAATAATATCAATAGCCATAAGAACAAAACTGATCTTATTAGAAATATAGTGTAACAGTTTAGTTGTGCTTAAGTGTAGCTCTGGATACACCAGTTTCACATTTTTGTACAAACAGCTGCTTCACCACACAGTAGCATAAATAATCCATCTGGAGTCCCCAGAAAAATCAATAAGCTTGCTACACAGATACACAGCTATGCAGATTAGGTGTGTGTACTATCATATATAATACAGGTGTACAATTTTACGTGATAAAAAACTGACATATCACAAAATCAGTGTTACAGAGATGCCATGTGTTTACATTCCCTAGTACCCACAGAATGTGATAAGCCCAGGCATGTCAAAACGATGATGATTTAATACCAAAAAAGGCAGCTACTTAAACAACCTCTAACAAAGCAAACAGTAACTAAGTCAGTTAAGTACGTTTGTTTTTATTTCTATAGCATCAGAAGTATCGTCACAAAATTCATTCAAATATCTTGATACAACTTTGAGTCTATGCTACCCAACCCTAACGCAGATGTGTGTACACATAAGCACATACACACAAAAACAAGAGCACGCAAGTGAAAAGGGGGTGGTATATAAAAAGAAAAAAGTGCAGGTAAATTAGGAACCAGAAATTTACTGTGAGTATCATATATTATTCACTCAAAGTACAAGAAACGTATCATGGAATCTGGTATGGAGTTCACTGTCAGGTTTCCCTGCTGACTAAATGTCAGTTAGGAAACATGACACCAAACACGGTTACAACTGATTTCCACAGTTTTACTTCCACAGAGAACAGCAAGTAAATTAAAATAAAACAACAACAAAAAAGTCATCTTCTAGCCCTACTTTGTGAAACTGTGCCAATGTGGGTGAGGCAGCAACTTAACTCAACATATGGTTACTGCATTTTGAATAGAAGCTCAAGATCTGCCCGGGACTCTGTCAAATTAGACCTCGACGAAGACACACATCTGAATATCTACATATAGAAGATGTATGACACTAGGCGCCAAAGTAAAACATCACGTCTGTGGCAAAGACATCACACCTAGCTGAAGGAAGCCTAGCACAGCCTGCCCCGAGCTGTAACTGTGCTAAGATGATAGCCGTCTTTACTTCTACCTGAGCTGCTTAGCTGAATTATTCACATAGCCCAAAGCTCCATTTTCACTGTGGGAGGTGGTTTTACGTCAACAACCCCCACAGCACAGAACAGTCACCTCACTAGGCCCTGCTGTGTCATGCTACCATGGCAACACCACATTAGCACATGATGAGCACAAAGGTTTCAGCTACAACTGTCTAGCTACAGAGCAATGCTTAGGGGAAATCAATAAAGTTCAAGTTCATACCATCACCCTCTCAACTCGAGCACGGTGCTCACTACCAGATAAACCCAAACTATGTTGACATATTGCGCCTTTGACGCCGACAGTGAAAGATGAAATAAAATGTACACATTTACAAATTATGTAAAATGGATGTGATAATCTTTATAAGAATATAATTTCCGATCCTATAAAGTCTATCCAACTTGAATGCATATTCCCTTACAGGCTTTTGAACATGCAAACAGGAGGATCAAAAAACCCAACCTTTAATTACTGGACATGCTACCACTTGAACCACAGATTACCCAGTGAGTCATAAATTTTGGTTAAATTACCAACACAATTAGCAACATCATCCAAAAGGAAGTTCAACCTAAATTTACACAAAAATTGCCAATAATGGCCCAATATAATATCTCAAATCACTATAATATCTAAAATCACAATAATCTTCATTTACTCGTACAAAAGTCTCTGTATAAGGTTAAGATGGACAACACTGAAACTATGCATTTTTGTGTAAATGTCCATACAAATTTAGGCTAATCAATCATCCTAATCAAATCACATTAATGACTTGTGTCACATCATTGTTTGTTATGCAACATTCAGGAAGGATTATTTCATATATTAAAAACTTAAATGCTAGGCTTTTGGGGGGAGGGTCCATCTTTGGTTTTCAGTCAGCACTGTAGAACTTTAGCTCTGTTTGACTGAAATGATACTGAATATTAAATAAGCTAGTCACAAAAGGCCCTAACTTTACATTTAAACAAATGTACTTATACAAGCAGTTATGGCTATGCTATTTGTCTGCCCTCACTTTGAATGCCTTGAAACTGTAAGTTCTTTTCAATGAGTGTCTAATATGATTTATGGTCAGTGCTCTCAGCACTAGAACTAGACAAAACACCAATCTGTTCATTTTTTTGTGGATAAATATAGACGCTTTGTCATGCCAGTAAACACCAGGAACAAAACATTCATACTGGGCCTCATTAAAATGACCTCAGTTTTACTGCCATTTTTGGTGTTTCTGTGTGTTTTAAAAATCTGAATTCTCATCAAAGCCACACTGTTGGCAATGCCATTATTCATGGTACTGGAAAATCCAGGGAAAACCCAAAAACGTTAAGCAAAAAAGCAGAAAAAAGAAAAATCCACCCAACCACTGTGGTGAGGCTGTATCTATTAAGAGCTTCGCTATGGTAACAATACAGCACAGCCATTATGTAACATGAGCATGGGAGATGATACACTATATCCTTCAAACCACTCTCCACATAACCTCACTTACAAACAACGTAACACTCGCACAGAGTGAGCTGACTCATTGAACTGGGTCTTGTATAACAGCAATAAGAAGCAACAGCTACTTTCATCTGCTCCACTATTAACACGGTTAGGAAACAAAATGCACTGCAAAATATTATTGTGACCTCTCAGTTTGAATACAGACAATTCCCCTAACCAAGCTGACATACATGCTTACCAGTGCACACTGCACAACTAGCATATGCAGTACCAGCTATCATCATGGCTAACCCAACTCCTCCTCACACAAACCCACAGTGGAAAGGAGGTGGGATATACAGCAAGAGAAGAAAGCTATGAAGTACTGGTTTATTTAAAAATAAGACTTCTGTGTCTGGAGTCAGCATATTCTTTCAGCCATACACCACCAGCTAAGATAAAGGCCAAGTTAAAAGGTACAAGTCTCAACATACAAACGTTGAATACTCAGCAAAGGTCCTGTGTGACATTCATGTGGCATTATTGTTAGGCATGTTAGGGCACATTTTATATCCAGGCTCAACAGCTGTTCTATAGACAGGGGCACCACATAGGAACACACCCAGACACACACAGGAATGTCTGAATGTTTTTTTTCTGGATCTAAATGTGGGTTTTCACATACCACATTCTTCACTGGCCTGAGTGACCTCTCCGAAATCCACCAGCAGCCCATTTTAACTGCACTATGATCTCACTTTTGCTGCTTCGAGAAGAAACACACACACAAGCACATATGAACGCACGTTCTACACAGTTATCCAGGTCAAATGAGGAGCAAATCCTTTATGTTATGTAACAGCTGTAGCTCCACACTAAACCTCAGCTCTGGTAGAGGAGGGGGCTGGGGAGTGGCTAGATTTCTCTAAAATAGAGAAGTTGCACACAGCTATTGGTGGAATGTTTGTGCTCTAAGGCTCACAGTTTTACACTTACATGTGCGAAGTTTCTTCACCTCAGGAAACCCAGACTTTTGTATCCCCATTTCAACACCACTACCAGAAACGCTTTTGAAATAACTGATAATTTGCTACGTTCCTTACAGGGCAATAAAATCAGAACTGCAGAGAGTGTAATGTTGGGTGTGTGTGCTCCATTAGCTGCTGACATACCCCTTATCCCAGCAGCCTCTGAAGAATTGCACAATGAAGAGTTTGCAACAGTTCACCCGACCCAAATGACCTGCTTGCTGAAACTTGCTAGTCGGAGCGGTGATGAATGAAATTGCCAGCGTTCTGTCCCATGATTAACAAAAAGGAAATACTTTTGCTTTGGAAAAAAGCTTGGATGTCATTATACGTGTCACTAACAAGCCTACAAGTCCACAATGACTCAGCTATATACCAAAGAGAGACAAGGTTGTTTTTTTTTGGGGGGGGGGGGGGGGGGTTGTTATTTGACCTTGTGGTCTACGTTGTTTTTAAGTACAGAAAGTCCTAAATTTATTGTGTCATAATGGGAGCATATAAGCTTACAGCTTAACAATTTAATTAAGTTCTAGATTTCAGTTCAACAATGTGTCCTGAGGTTGGGAAAGCTGTTTCATAAGCACGTTCTTGCTTTCGCCGAGGCCAGAAAGACAAGCCAAATATTTCATGACGCTGTTCCTCATATAAACATTTCAGTTCCTCTGCACATTATGCAAGATCAGCCAAGTTAAGGGCGTGATGCACTGAGAACTACTCAGATGTCCGTCCAGGCATGTACATAAAAAAATGCATACAAATAGAGAAGGGGAAAAAAAAACAGCTCCCAAGACATGTCAATGAACTCCCAATGAGAGTGTGCAGGTTGTTACAGACCACGTCATATTACATAACAGAGAAGGCCTAAACACACAATGCTCAGGCAAGACTTCACTAAGCCCTGTGAGAAACACGGAGAAACACACAAACAACCATTACCCATGGGAATAAGTCAAATCACTGTGCTAGCATGTTATGAAGACAAATACCATGACATTTCACCTCGTGACATATCTGATCTTCCTAAAAATATTCTACCATGTGAAGCTTATTCTGAACACTTTGTACCACTGGAAACCAGCTGGGTTCAGTCTGATGCATGCAGTGCTTGTTTTTTAACATATTTACGTTTCTTTTGACAAATGTGAGTCCTATTCAAAATTTTAAAAAGCCAGTAATTCCAGTAAAACTAAAACTTTACTTGTCACATTACAGGAAATAAAAATGTTTACCATGAACATTTGTCTCAAAATTAAACATCATGCTTCTCTTAGGATATGGCAACTGATGACACTGCATTAAAACTACTGGGAGTAGTGAGGGCTGCATTCTGATCTATAATAACAAAGCAAGTTTACACAGCAAATTATTTTAGAGCAGCTTCAAAATGTCTTGCAAAGTATGAACAGGAATGCCTATCATATCATGCCACACCCACTGGTGAATGACTCCCATGAGTCTTGATGAACGATTTAGAATTGAGTGAATGTGAAAGCACTCACCTGTAGTATCTGGACTGCAGATAAGTGGAGCAGACAGCCTTGGAGACATGGCTGGCTGAGCCAAAATCAATGACTTTGACTCTGTAGGGCTGTCTGGAGGGGTCAACCAGCATGATGTTCTCTGGCTTCAGGTCAGCATGAATCAAACCCAAAGACTTGAGCTTTTTTAGGGCTGTTGCCACCTGCAGGAATTAACATAAATACAGAATATGATTCAATATGGTGCTCTGCATTTTTTAGCCCATTAAAAACTAGGTGTGTTAGCTCTAAAAGCATCATCATACAGATCATGCTATATGTCCTGTATCTTATGTGTTTCTATGTCAGAAAAGCTGTTTTACCTGCTGCAGAATAGGCCTGATGATTTTGAGTGGCAGTGGGCTGAACTTGTTCTGTTTAAGAAAGTCATACAGATTTTGCTCCAACATCTCAAACACCAGGCAGGTGTGGCTGCGGTGCTGGAAGCACTCCAAAGCACGCACCACATTGTGCTCCTCTGCATTCTCACTGCTCAACCGTGCCAGTATCTCAACCTGGAACAAAAGGAAATAACACAGGCTCAGACTATCAGCTGTTAAAAGATAATGAGAGAGAGAAAAAAAGCCAAACTGAACTGTTTCTGTTGTTCGGTTCTGGTGTGATCCTGCAACAAAATTGTGGTCATGCGAAGTCATGCACAGAGCAACACAACAGCAGATTTCAGCCAACACACTGACAACAGACAGTAATTCACAGTTCCTCACCTCAATCTGTCCCTGACGTGCATAAGATGGATGGTTCTTCAGTATTTTAACAGCCACCACTTCACTCGTTCCCCTCTTCCAACACTTTACCACCTGGCCAAAGGTGCCACGACCCAGAAACTCCAAAACCTCGTAGCTGTTCTTCTGGGAACACAGAACCTCATGCTGAACTAACTGGTAGTCACCATCTCCTGACCCAGCTCTAGTCACCGTAGCTCCGGCCACTGCCTCGTTACTGCCATTTGGCCTGATTTCAGTTCCATCCACCCTGATTCCAATGTCTGTCACACCTTCCACCCTGTTGTGTTGAGCAGGCATCCCTCCACCTCCTAATCTGACAGTGTCTGCAAAGTTCCCAGTGCTGGTTTGCAACATGGCCACCGGAGGAGGAAGTGAAGGCAGAGCAGATACCTCCTCCACTATCTGCATGGTTCCGACACAGTTGTTTCCCTGCAGTTGTTCTCCACTTTCACCTGTCTTCTTTTCACATCTCTGGATGGCAGCTGTGTCTAAAAGTTTGGTGTATCCTCCTGGCCTCAGTGCTCTTCTGTTTCTACCACCGTCCTCTTGCGCTCTGATACAGGCCCTACTCAGCAGCCCACAGTCCAGGCCTCCTCCTACTGGAGTACCACCACTGTCCCTATAAAGCCTCACTTCCTGTGGACCTCTGCCTCTGCTATGGCAAAGAGAATGCTGATCCTGGGTCCAAGCTGGACCTTCTCCAAGGTTCTCTTCACTCTGTATTCCTGCAGTCTGCAATGCCCACAGCCCCCCTTCTCCGAGCTGTATTCCTGCGTGCAGTCTTCCTGAATCAGCCCCGACTGAGGATGGGACAACGTTGTTGGGATATGCAATACCGTAGTTGACTCCGATCACATAGGTTTTGGGTGGTGGTCGGTGCTGAAAGGCTCTGCTGGTGTTATTACTGCGGTGGGCTTCACCTATATGTCTGCTGGTACCACTACTGCTGGTTCCTAAGGCACTTGTTTGAGCTGAGTGCATCTGTGATGGGTAGACCAAGACTTGTGAGGCCATACCTAAAGAACAGAGAAACACAAGACACATTGAATCATTTAAAGCATAGCAAAACAAACTCACCAAAATGCTACATTCAAAAGAGTAAAGAGTAGAACCAAAGTTTTTTCTTCTCTTTCACCATTCTCTCATGCCAAGATTTTAAACAAAAAGAAAAACAAAAAAAATACCAAAGGACACTAGAGCAAATACACATTAACTCATCATTTCACCATTACAGGAAAGGGGAACTGGCCTGCTGAAATGAGAGACGGGGGAAGCCTGCAGCATCTCTGGCCTGTCTCTGCATGCTATACTCAAGGGTCAGTTTCACACAAGTAGAACCACACTGCAAGCAGTATTGGAGGGGAAAATAATCCACCATAAAGGCAGGATGAGTTATCAACCAGTGACATTTTACAAATATGGCAATGATATTGAAGTAACAGTGCTTATTTAGATTAGCATCAAAACCAAAATCAGAAGTAACACCATCTGTAAGAGAGGACGCTGAACTGTAGTAGCTTCTGCTTTACTTTATGGCCTTTGCAATGCTGTAGTCCAAATGATCTAACAACGACTCTTCAAATACTTAGATTGAGGCACACCTCTCTCAAATCCTAGAAGTATATTATACCAAAACATGCATTCAAGCAACTTACACGATGCAGATACTCATTTATACTTAAGGTCTTCATGTCAAGCACTCACTTTTCTATTCAATGCTTTCTACTTTAGGTAGTTGTCTATTACTAATGTTCATGTTTTAATGGAAACATTTGTTCAGCATACAATGTGATCTAAGCTGTGAAAATGTAAGAGTTCACGTTTCTAAAGTCAGAACACTGTGGTAGCACACCAGGTGTATACTAGCTACAGTGTGATAACATGGTTAGAAACAAATGTGACAGTGTGGGGGTCATGATAACTGTGTATTGATAGTATTGAAGTATTAAATATTAATGTCATGCCTTTAACACACATAGGCTTTCTCAAACTGTTTTTATGCTTTTGTAGAGTTACAGTTAGACTCATCACCTTCATCCACTTGTATTTCAATTTTAATTTCCCAAAACAAGACAACAAACACATTCAGTTATAGAGCTGACTAAAAGAATATTGACTTTTTTTTCTTAAAGATTTTCTACAGATATCTTTTTTGGTGAGTTTCTTTTTTACCAAAATAATTGTGGAGTGAAAATTTAATACTGTGATAGCCCTGGAGCACAATCTACAATGTTTATTAATGTTACATGACTTGTTGAATTGGATTACAGGTTTCAAATCACAAATCACACTGACAGTATACACCAATGTTTAGGCCAGTTTTCTCAGGTGACAGTTCAAATCAAATTCAAATTAGATGTAGGCCTATTCAAACAACATGGATGTGTACTCAGTGTTCACAAAAAGACAGAAAGGCAGTATAATTTTATGGAAATCTAAAGCATAAATTTCACTGATGGTTTTTATTGGTTAACTGAATTTATAAGAGATGGGGTATGGGCAGGAGGCTGTTTTGGGGGAAAAACAAATTTCAGCAAAGTGTAATTCAAGTTGTCTTGATAGGATTAGGACTGTTCCATGACTGGGCTCTGACCAGCCAGTATCAGGTTTCTTTTAGACTAGATCAGGTGAACAAGAACTAACTGGTGGAGCAGTGGAATAAGAAGAGGGTCTCACCACACTGAGTGGGGTTGAAATCTACCAGGTAAGACTACTGTGGCTTGATCCGTTTTCATATCTGAAAACAAACAGCAATCTTTTATTTAATCCTTTATTTTCTCTTCCAAGCTGAAAAAGTACCTAATGCCCCCAAAGCTGAACAAGGATTTTTGTTAACCCCTAAACTCTTTTAGGTGAGCAATGTCCATCTGTACCACAAAACAGTTAAATCATTGACTGGAGTGGACACATTAGGCCGAATTATTAATTATTCAGACCTTAATGAAGTACTGCTGGCATTACTCACATCTCCCTGGAAGTTAGGAATATACAAACAAAGGAAACTGATTATGCAGCCAAAGAACAAACATGCTTGATTTACTTTTACACCAAATAGGATATGATTAGAGAACGGTGTCAGCCATGATGTAACATACACATTTTTAACATCCCATTGTCTAATGCTACACACTACTATAAAATATTTGCCTTCATTTATTCTTTTCCTGCAACTTTCCTCTCATTGCAGCAAGTCTGTACACCATGATAACAGGCAGAGGCAAAGACTGCAGCCATACTTCCTGAATGCCCGTGTTTGGCTGGGTTACATTGGGACTCAGGTGATTCCAGTTTGACGCTCATGAAGCCGGTTGCGTTAAACACAAAATTTCATTCCAAGTGCCAATGTTCACAAGAACGCAGGTTGAGACAAGCAGAGGGGTGTGCCTCAAAGTCAACATTAAAATAAAACACACCTCTTATTACCAGCAGGGCTGTTGTGTTTCACTAGACAAACTGCTGATGGACAGTAACACTTGCAACCACACTTTTCTCTCTCAATATAGATCTGTATTCAGACTCTGGTTAACAACAATATTACTCAGAGCTGAACTGAGCTAAGTGGCAAATAGCTGTGGAGTGTGGCTGTAATTAAAATTCTTGCTGACATCATTGTAGTCTAAAACCAAACCCATATTTTTCCACTGCCTCCCTCACCGCTACCTTTCTTCATTCAACAACTACAGCAGCAAATTTAGCAAACACTAAAAATAATCTGATGGTGCTACAGAAAAAAAAACAGCAAAAGGCGACACCACCATATGGCTGATGCTAACATCTCCACCTTCCTATGCTTGCCAATATGTCACTCCAGTCTCTGGGGGCCACCGACACGGCCAGTGCTGCTCTGCCTTCTCACTGCCAGGCTTAGGTAGCCTGATATCCCCAGAGGATGACGAGACCTAAGCCTGAAATAGAGAGCCACGACACACACAAGTGTTTGCGTGTTTGTATGTGTTCACGGGTCCAGCTAGCGTCCTTTTACAACACCCCACAGTTTGTTACTGATCAATCTAGAGAGGCATGTTAGCACACGGGGAGGGGTGATGTGTGCCTGGCTGTGTGTGTACGTGTTTGGGGGATGGGCAACACCAGCCGAGACACCTGTTGGAACTTATAAACTGACAGGCAGCAAAGTAATTTACTCAAACTCAACTCAGAAATACAAGTGAGAACTTTTACAGGTGTTATATCTTTACTAAGGGACAAAAATGTGTCAAATAAAGTCGTTTTTTCGTACATAACTTTTTCAAGTTAGCATAAGTCAACAAAATGCATAGCTAAAGTTACTTAAAAATGAACACACATAAAAGGGCACACTAAAACCACACACCTGAATAGCTACCGTGTGCCCTAGCTCTAATTAAGCACGTTTTATCGCCAACAGTTTCCAGCTACAGGGGACAAATCGAAGTTAGCAGCAGTTAGCAAACAAGCTAACCATGAGCGAAGTCCCGTCAACGTTAAAGGGACATATGAAACAAACACCAGCGCAGCACACAAAGTCCATTTGACGCCCAGCCTTGCCAGATAAGGTGACATACCTTCAACAAAACCAGTAAATCGTATCGCCCAGGGTGTGAAAGAGAAGGCTAGCAACGAGGACCCGCACCACAGTCGATTCCTGCAACGGTGCTGCTCCTGCTGCTGCTGCCATCTTGTTCAACGACGAGGACACACCGAGCGACTTTTCGCACATTTGAAGCACTAAATAACGCAAATAACTAGCTATTACGAGAGCCCGACGTGACCCATGGTTTCCACAGCCGTCTCGGGTTTCGCCGAACGTCACTCTTGTGCCTGCTTAGGACAAGGAATCCGTGTTTCTAAACTTTTGCATGTTAATACGCCTCGTCCCCGACGGAGATAGCTGCTGGCGGGCGGCTAGCTGTTGCTGCTGGTTCGGTAGCTTGTTGCTTCTCCGCATGTGTGGAATGTTGGGGAGGGCAGAGGGAGGGGACAGTAAAATAATAACAGTGCTGTCTCCATGAAACACTGACTGAGCTGCACCGTTTGATTTCTGTTTAGATATGCTAGAATTAAAACTTATTTTTAACAATCTGTTCATTTAATCATACTTTGAACTTTATTACAGTACTATAAATTTGTATCCACTCAAAACAAAGATGTTTTGTTTTTACACGCATGGCTTCATCAGCCCCCATGTTCGCTACAAGTCAGTTGATAATGTTTATACTTCTTTTAGCTCATTCTAGTTCACTGTGCTGGCATGATCTGCATGTTTAAATAAAACACTCTCTACCTGAGCTGTGACAAAGAAAATGGCACAAAGGACAGTCGGTGGCATGTAATAATACACCAACACAGGAGTACTGGTTGCTTCTGGTTCTCTGGTCCTAAATTAAAGTTGCTATTCGTAGCCTTTTGTGTTAGCTGTGATCAGCTGAAACTTCTGTGTGCTGCTATTTTTGAGTCTTTTTAGGGAATCAAACAGAATCGCTCATCAGTAATAACTGGATTGCAAACCAAAATGATAAACACAACACTCAAAGATGTTTAATTGTTGTTTAATTCTTAAATAAAATGTAAATCCAAATGTTTTGTTTTTTTCTCCATCACATCCACAGTTAGTATGCATACAGCTGGAGGGGGGAAATCAGAAAATCAGATCACATTTATATTGATGCAGAATAATTGAAAGCAATAATTGCAAGTGTCATTTTGCACATTAGTTCATAATACTTTGCAGAATGTAGCTGCTAATATGTGATATTAATATGTTATTGGACTTTAGCTTCTTTGTGCAATGTGGTCATGGAGTCTAGTGAGTGTAACAGTCATATTAGCTACACCTGTTCAACTGCAAATATATAAGCCAAATAGCATTGCATTGCAGCAACCTGCTGTTCAAACTGAGCATCAGAATGGCGAAGAAAGGTGATTTATTAAGTGACTTATTAAGAGTGTGGCATGGATGTGGGTGCCAGAGGGGCTGTTCTCAGTATTTCAAAAACTGCTGATCTACTGAGATTTTCCCACACAGCCATCTCTAGGGTTTTTGGAGAACGGTCCAAAAAAGGGAAAATATCCACTAAGCAGGAGTTCTGTGGGCAAAAATACCGTGTTGATGTCAGAGGTCAGAGGAGAATGACCAGAGTGCTTCAAGCTGATAGGATGGCAACAGGAACTCAAATAACCAAGCCATGCAGAACAGCGTCTCTGAATGCACAACAGTCCAGCCTTGAGGCAGATGTGCCACAACAGCAGAAGTCCACACTGGGTGCCACATCTATCAGATAGGAGCAGGAAACCGAGGCTACAATTTGCATAAACTCAACAAAATTGTACAGTTTCAATTTATGATGTGACGTTCAGATAGTAGGGTGGATTTGGCGTAAACAATATGAAAACAAATGTTTTTGACTAACTTTTAGAATATTTGAATTTAATTCAAATATTGCATGAACTCTTTGGGAATGTCAGCCTTTTTTTTTCGTTAGTCCATCCTCTTGAAAGGTTTAAAAGAAACTGTAAAATCTAAAATCATAGTGTATAATTTTAGATATGAAGATTGTTTTTAATACATGGCTGAAAATCCTTTGCAGTCTATGACTGCTTGAATACTGGAGCTCATGGGCATCATCCAAACGCTGCAACACCTCCCTTGGTGTGTTTTGCCAGGCCTGCACTTTTGTTAAACCCCTTAAATTAAAGCTGAAATTTTTTAAAAATTATAATTGTCCAATAACGTTCAGAGCTTACTCTCTGTAGATTTAGTGGTAATTAAGATTACGGACAAAATGGCAGCCAGACAGTCATAATATAAGTGAAACAAGTTAGCTATTGGATTAGCCAAAACACACCCCGGTGCAGTTCAGGACAAGACAATGCATGTTAGCGTTACAACAATGCGAACTTAGTCAGCTCTAAAGCATTCAAAGTGCATGCTCCCGTCATGCTGTTGCACTTATTTCTTGGTTTCTTTGTAGACATTTTCAAAAACATTAAAATAGTGGTCATTTACTGAAAATTGCCAATAAAACTTAATTCAAACACACGCTGTTTTGAAGAATAAGTACAAGTCTCCCACTGGTTATAAATTGCTTATATGCAAGTATTTGATTGCACGCTTTTTTTTATTGCACAAACGCAACGCCTTGTGCTGTTTTTTAAATTGGAGATCTGGCGCCACCTACCGCTTTATAAGTGTATTGCATGTAAACAGCCTAGCAATACAGAGAAGAATGCACTAAATCTTACTGGAGTTAATAATGAGAGCTCTATTATAAAATCTTTAAACGTTTTATTTCCCTCACAGTGTTTTTGATGAAAGCAATCAAGCTCTTTGATGTGAAGATGGATTCAAAAATAAACACACAGACTGCTGTGTGGGACGTAACGCTTTATTGTCATGTTCAACGAACATTCAAAGTGTAGTCAGTGTGATCAGTCAGTGTGTTATTCATTTGGGGAATGGCTGACGTCATTCTGCCTGGAGGAGAGAAACAGTGTTACAACCAGCTGTGTGGTAAGTTGTAAAATATGCACGAGAAAAGCCAAACCCCAACGAGAAGTGCTTGTTAAAATGAAATGTTCCACCTTCTTAAAAACAATCAAAAAATCAATACATAAACATCAGTTAAATTAAAATAGTTCGAGTTGGTCCATAACACAAGTCCCTTAGTAAAAATTACAGTACAACATATAATGCAGATTATTTTCATTTTATCTAATATGCCGGAAGCTATCTCACTTACTGCGGGTACAAAAAGTCTACACACCGTTATTTCCAACAGATAAACGGATCCTTTTCTTTTTCTGTGAGCAGGTATAGAAGAGATTCACATCATCTTTTTGTTTGTTGGTTTTTTAAGTCCAACCTTTGGATTTGGGGCTGGTTCTGGTTTATCATTAAAGGAACTAATTTACTTTATAGCGAAGAATTTGCTTAGCAGGCTTTGTTGTACATATTTCTGAAGCTACTGCAAGGAGTCCCCTGTCTGTTTAAAAAAAACATATCCACTAGTACTTACAGATGCATGAACTAAATGCTACAAAAAGATTAAGGTGTACAGTTTTTGTACCCTCTGTATTCTCCTTCAGTTCCAGTGTAAAAGACAGCATGCAGGCATTTGCTGTCTTGCTCATTCTTTTACTTGTGTGAGCTACACAACTGCTTAGAGTGCCAGTTAAACGGTGCCACGAGCAGCAAGTTTAAAAACCGTAACGTGCTGATGCTTTCTAAATACTTTAAGGCTTTTACCCGTCACATATCTCACTGAAGGGGTCAGCTTTGTCAACTCATCAAGAAGCTCTCTGCCAGTGTTTTAGAAGAGCTCCGCCTCACCTGTCAGGAGTGGACAGGAAGGAGCGTTTAGGCAGATTCACTAAAACACTTTTTTTAGCCACAAATTTGTTTTAAAAATACTCGGTGACTTGTTTATCCTGGGTAAACAGATTCCCTTTCAAATATACCTGCATGACCTTTTATAAGCAGAGATTGCGGCTCTTTTTTGAGAAATGTAATAAAGCAAACACATCTGTGAAATACCATAACATCTCCTGGCAGCTCCTGACAGGCGGGGGCAGCACTGGAGCTTGTTGGATGTTGGGGGGAATTTCCTAAATTAGGAAAAAGGATTGTGTAAGAACAGGAGACCTGGGGGTTCAATTGTAAAGTCAGCAGTTTAATTTGCTGGTAATGACAGCAGCTAACTTCTTTCAGATCTTATAACTTCCTACTTTGAGACACTTTTATGATACATACGTTGACACTTTATCTTCCTGAATTCTTTCTTTAATTAAATATTGCGCAAACTAAGTCACAAGGACTCTACCACGTATAGTAAAGATGCAGAATACCCCAAAATATTAGTTCTGGGTATGAAACTATTCCGAATGATACCCTGCCGTGCTATAATACTGAATACAGGCTCATCCAAGACAGCTGCTAATAGGTCACAAATATGAGGTTTGACATTTTTCCAAGCAAACAACATTGTGGATTAATGTAACTGAGATGTGAGTCTGTTTTCTAATCGATTTGGTTTAAGGTGCATACTTCTCTGGGCACCTCCCTTGACTGTTTTCTTTACATCTTAACCGTTACTAGTGAGGGGAAACTGCAAAAAACCACAGACAGCTCTCCACATCTCTCTTCTCCCACCCTGCAGAGTTTATGTGTCTGTGCCGGGACTCTCCCCTGGCGCCAGTATTTTCTGCAGGGTCTTTTGGTAGAATGGGGAGAAGACCAGCTTGTTGTAGTTGACAAGGCGACTGAAGCGAACAGCAAGCTCTTTTAGCTCCTTGCTGACTGGAGCCAGACCTCCTGGGAGAGGAGGAGGGGTCTTATGTTGGCTGGACTCCAGGGAAGCCAGAAGGTAGTTGTGAACCCGAGATTCTGAGAGGAGAGAAGAGAGTTTTACTGTCGCTGACAAACACCTTCACTGAACTGTGCACCGCTGGTGTTGCCTCTAAGGAAGTCATCATAAGTAAGTGCTCTTACCCATCAGCATGCGGACTGTGTTGTCTGGTTGGATGGCGGCAGAGATTTGCCCCTTCAGAGCGCTCTTTCGGTCAGCTGAGAATGGAGAGTAGCCATGCTGGCTTAGACACTGACTCAGCTCAACACACAGTTTCTCCCCAATGGTCGCCAAGACCTCCTGTGCACTAAATGAACTTAGGACAGACCAAAAAAAAAGCTTTAGTTTTATAACAATGCAAGTTGTTAAGTTAATAAGCTTCACAACAAAAGCCAAGCTTCATGCATCTTCTATCCATAGTTTTCAGTCATGTAACTGAGTCGCTACCCTAGTGTGCAAAACCTTACTGCATCATGATGGCTAACAGTGCACAGTCCGTAGTATTGTAGGACAAAAGTGCTTTTTTTCCCATCTGTCTTGTGCAAAAACTTCTTGGATTTTGGAAAAGCTACAACCTTTAATATATAATAAACTTATTTTACTTATACAATTAACTATACAAAAAAAAGCTGTATGTGATCAGTGCTTCATAGCCATCTATCAAACACTGTCCAGGGGGTTCTCAGAAAATTGTAACTGCTTTGGCCTCTTGCGCTCATGTTCATAAATTAAGCCAATTTAGAATAAATAGTTAACACAAAGCACATCTTTTAAAACTGTTGGAAAACACACAAACTCCACAGAAAGGTTCCAGTTGACCAGAAAGTTTAAACAGAGAAACTTTTTACACTAAAGCACGACCTCAATCTCACCCAAAATACTGCATTTTTTCATTTCTTACTGCAGGGCCAGGTACACTTTTTCAGTAAAGACTGCCACCTAAAGGTGAGAATTTAAATAAAACTAACTAAATTCTGATTACAAATACCTCCTTTAACACTCAAGCACAGGCCTGCATACTGTACTTGTGTACTAAGTTAGATCCCTATCCCCCCCATCTGTCATGTTTATAAACCCCCCCCCCAAAAATCCCTTAACATAGTGACAGCAAAGTCCAAACTCAGTGTATTCAAAAAGTTGTCCAGAAATTAGTGGTCCATCTTTTATATACAGCTCGTGGAAGCAACACTACTCTTATCTAAATGAGGCTAAACTAGTCACATCACCACATCTGTGAAACTGATGGAATTTACAGCGTCTCTTTTTATTTTTGCTGAATTCAGATCAGGCACGTTGCATTTACAGAATATGTCAGCATGGGGCCTTTCCAGAGAAAGTTACCTTGAAATTCAAACTAATCCTAAGTCGTTCAATTTACGCATTAATGCAAGTCAAATTAAATCCACTCTGGCTCAGTCATATTTATCCACCTTTGTTTATTCACATAGAGAATAATTAGTGCTTGAGGAAGTGAACTGAAACAAATGAAGGCAAATCTGGCCACTGTAGCTTTAAATATAAAAAAAAATCTTTGTGCTTACGGTGTATGCATGTCTGCAAGCAAGACGTTAACAGTGTTTTTGAGGGTCTCCATCAGTCCTGGCAGGCCTGAGATGGCCTCCCCAGTTGTAGTGTAGACAATGAGCAGCACAGAGGAGAGAAGAACCAGCTGTTCAGCCTCCTGCTGCATCTCCTGGAATCGAACCTGATCCATCAACACTGTCTGTTGATAGACATACAGGAGAATTTTCGGATGAAGAGTACAACACAAGAAGTGAAATCTAAACAAACACTGAGATACAATGAACCAGGATTGATAGTGTTTACCTCCGGGAAGGGGTCTGAGTCGTGGTCCCACCTGAGCAGGCGAAGATAGGCATGATTATGAACACTGAGGGGGTGGAGTGAAGAATCAGATGCAGATGCTGTTGCTGCTGAGTCTTGCAGGCTTTTTACTGTATCCTCAAGCCATTTCTCAGTGAAGTCTAAGGCATCTGAAGGAGAAACAATCATTGTTATTATTCAGTATAATAATAGCAGTACTAGTCAGCAGTATTACATCATCATAGAATATAATCCGGGAGTCTATAAACAAGATACTTTCAGTTTTCTGTATTTTTAAATGTACATGGTTCAGATTAAACTAGACAGAAAGGCTAAAACAGAAATGTTTATGTCACATTTTTAAAAGACATACTAGCATGAGTAGATAGGGGAACGCAGAGATGTACAATGGTATAATATGAATTATTTAGTCTATGTGTAAACACTGCAGTAAATCAAAGCTGTTACGTGTTGTTGAAATTCACCTGATTTTCAAAAAGTAAAGCAAAGAAGTGGCATTCACACAGGAGTGACTACACCCCTGTACATCACGTACATTTTAAAAGCATTCAAAACTTGTGTAACTTATTAATACCTGCAGTATTCATAGGTTGAAAGATTATATAAGAGTATTTTCCTTTTTATAAAAAATTAAAAATAAATACAATATTGCTAAATTGTTAAATAAAGCAAACGCTCAAACTTGAACATGTTTGGTTACAGAAAAATATGATTTTGTATCCTTTCAGATGTCTGGATATCTCACGAGCAGCAATGACCAACTACAAAACAATGGACACCACAGACTGCATATATAAAACATGCATATAGCTGCCAAGATGTTGGCTTGTGAAGTCAGATTGCAAAGCCTCAAGCGTTTGTTCAGGTTTTGGCGTCCAGATGTCAAGACCCTCACTGCTTGATTCTGATGAGGAGCATAATTAATAAAATAACGATCATGTTGTATTCAATAGGACTGGAGCCTAGTTGTTGAGCTGATACAGTCCTGAGTCACAGAGCAAGAAAACTGAGGGCCATATTCCAACAGAAATCCACATAACCAGTCTTTTTGAGTCACCCATTGCTGGCCAATAAAAAGAATACAACCTCAGTGGAAAGTCTGACTTTGCTTCACTTTTCACATCTGGGAGCTACATCCATGTTTTATACAGTCTGTAGTACCTCTTATCAGAGCTGCAGTGGCCTCGGAGAGCATGCAGCTCCTACAGTCATGTTCTGAATGACAAATGGGCAACTGTTTCAGTCTTGCTACAGAGGTAATCAGTGGGTATCACAGTACTCAAGATGGTGCAAAGGACATTGCACAATGTTAACCTCTATGGAGGTGTCCAAGAAAAAAAAAGTACATTATAGTTGACAACAATAATACAAACGTACCAGCTAATGAGACAACTGTTTTGGGGTTCAGTAGTTCATATTGCAGGTGATTAGTCTGAATACAGTAGAATTAGACACTGTGGGTTTTGTGCTATTTAAATAATCATATGTAATGTTTAATGCTAATAATGCTCATAACAGTCAATATGAAAGCTATATCATTTACTTGGTTGTTTCTCCAAAAACCCCTGGAACTTGTTCCTCTCGTATTCAACAGACTGTTGCATCAGATGTGGTCTGATGCTGCTCAGGGCAAAGTTAGCCATGTCCACCTTCATCAGGTCCAGCAGTGAAAATATGGCCCTAAAACATGACAGATGGAAAAAATGGGCAAACTCTAAGCACTGATGATGAAATATACACATTTCATGACAAGCCAAACTTTTAATTCAGTCTTGGTAAGTCTGGATCCGTAATAAGAAGTAGTTAATAGTGTCTTGAGTTATAAAGCAAAGAACAGTCGCTCTACTATAAGCTGAGAGCTGCATGGTCTGATGGGAATGAAATTACACAATCTAAAAATAAACTACAGCCTGGAACATGCAGAGCTAATTATGATCTGTCTTCCATGGCTTACTTGAGCAGAGGTACAATTTCGGTGATCTGCTTCAGCTTCTGGATGTCCTCGTCTCTGCTGGGGGCGCAAAGTGAGCCCATCATCCACACAATGAACTGGGACAGACGACCGATGTCAAGAGCTCCATTCTCAGCTTGCTGCTGGATCAGGGGCAAGTCCAAAACCTCCTCAATCTGAGAGCGCAGACGACCGTGGCCTGGTAGCAAGAAAGACAGAAGACTCTAAAAGAGGGGAGAAAAAAGGTTAGAAGAGGTAGACAAAATGGTTAAATCTAGAGAGGGATGACTGAGGAATACAAATGAATGAAGGCTTCAGCATCTCACCTCTTTGATCTCAGCCAGAAGTTTGATGGCGTGTTCATATGATGGTGGATCCTCCTTCAGCTGGGCTTCCAAACAATCCCAGAATGCTTTGTGCATGATCTCCTTCACCCTGCGCTCCAAACTGTACCAGGACAACACACATGCTCTTATATCTGCAGCAAGAAAGAACTCACACTGAGGAAAAGATCCAGTCCTCACCTTCCTTCAGGAAGCTCCGCGGGTTTGATTTGAAAAGCCTGGTTCACCATTATTTCATGAGCCAAAGCCATGTTGGTCACTCCTTTAGCCGTCTCCATCAGCTCCTCCACAGAGACAAACCTGGGTGGGCTGGCTAGAAAGAGAAAATATATATATATATATATATATATATATTTGTACACAATTACATGTCATTCTTTCGAAAGATAAAGTTTCCTTCATCTGGAGAACACAGAGCTCTTCCGATGCCAGCAAACTAGATATAAACTCATTTACTGAGCGCATTATCTCTCACTTCTAAATGGATTTAGTGTGAATGTTTTACAAGCAGGCAACACTAAGTGCAATAAGCGTTGATCTCCTCAATTCATCAGTGAGAGTCTAAACAAAGCTCTCTGTTCAGCAGCACACCTGCCTTTAAGCAAAGCCTCTGTCGTTGTGGCTCACGGCCATTAGCAAAAACAAAAAGTCACAATGTTCCACTCTCGCGAAGTCATCACCTGCACAAATCTAAATCTGGGAATAAACACATGAGAACATTTTCTACATCAGAACTCCCAATGTTAATCTTTTTTTCGTCTTATACAAGTCCAAACTGTTTTTCAGTGGACAACATTGTGTCACATATTTAGTAGTACTCAGGTGGATATATGGCTTTGGAGGAGTGTTTTGTTTTGGTTTTTCTTCCTTTTTTTCAGGGTTAGCATCCTCCACAGCTGGAGCTAGAATTGATGTTTGGACTTTCCAGACCCCTTTGGAAGGTTTTTCATGAACACCGTGTTCAGCACACAAACCAAATATTATTACCTGCCAAGCATCTTAGAAAGCATGGCATTTTAATACAGAACGCACAACAACGAGGCAAAGTAGTCTGTCAAATTTGGTGTGTCCAGGTTTAGGAAACCTACCAATCAGTTCATAACCAATTAGTTGTCATTACTGAGGCGGTATAGCTGAATCTTCAGAGGTGGATGATGTATATACTGCATGGACAGTGTAACAGATAACTGCTAATTGTAATTAGTTGTATACATTTATCATTCTACTTGTTTTTGCAACCTACATTCAGCTACCTCTAGATAAAAATCAGTCAATCAGTGAATAATAAACCCATCACACAGCCTCACTGACATGAAGCGTCGCTGTACACAGTTCTCACAATTCTACATATTGACTCACTGGCAGTGGCTGCAAGAGTCAAGTTGGTCAAAACAAGCAAGCACCACAGACAAGAAGATTTTATCTGCCAACGCTTGAAGGTATGTGCCTGTGAACTGAAGCATTCATGGTCTGACTCCTGTGATCAAAAACAGGGCCAAGATCACATGTTTGAACAGAAGAACTGAGCTGTTCTCGCAGCATGCAAGAAGGGGTCAGATCCCAACTCCAGCCAGACTGCTAAACCATCTGTGCTGCCTCTTTCAGGACATATTCTCACACGTATGTAGAAGGTCTCACAGCCAACATGTTTATGGATGACCTACCCTCAGAAACACAGGCCAGCAGGGGAAGTAAAGGCCTGAAATGACAGTGAGCAGCAGGAACCAGTAAATCTTTTTTGAAAATTAACTTTTAGGTAGAGGTGGGCGGATCGATCCAAATATCGATAGTATCGACACCAACGCTGGTATTGGTATCAGAGCAATACTAGAGCGACAGGGTCGATAAATGTATGTATATATAATTTTTTAATGAAAAGGTTCCAGGTTTCAAAATACATGAAAAGCTGAACGGGGTTTTTTGTTGTAATTACTAATTATTGCAGTACATAATCACAATCACAGTAAATCACCGTGATTTAGTGGTCAATAAATGTGTTCAAAATTAGCAAATTAATGATGATTCATCTCATAAATCAAGACACACTGCTCGTCCCTAAATAAGCTGCCTTTACAGGTTTAAAAGTATCTGCATTGGTATTAGCATTTACTTGGTATCAGATGGATACCAAAATATGCAGTATGACACAGCACTACTTTCAAGGCAGTGCTATTGTTCAGTTTTCATTTCAGTCACATGACAGGCTGTGACACATTTAATCCAGATCACATTCATGTGTTTAGCCAGTTTATTCAGTTGAATTAAAACAAAGTTTCACAGAAATTAACCAGGAAGTTTAACAAATCTGATGTTTTTACAAAGTCTCTGTTAAACGATCATGATCTCATTAGTTAATGAGCAAGCCTGCAGACAGTACTGAACAGTTAAAATAAGCCCGTTCACCTTGTGGAGTGTTGCCTCTGTGAGGACTGGGAGTGTTTGCCCGGACCCTCTTCCTAACAGTCTCCCCAGAAGCCCCCTGCCTCTGCTCCTCCTTTGACTCCTTGTCTCCTCCATCCTCGATGTGGTCTGCCTCCTTTGGCATTCTGGAGTCTGCAGGAAAACAGGTGACATGGAGATTTGAATGTGCAGGGATCTGAAATCTGAGAGTCTGCTTTTAAGAGCCCAGTCACTATGATACAACCAGGTCTTTGTAGAAGGGTGTAAAGCAGGGCTACAGCAGGAAGCAGTGGCTGTCATGTTAAAGGACCTCACTTAATAGCACAAAGAGAAAGAGATGTGCAGATTTGTTTCTGTGGTGCTCAAATGATGACATCATCTGGACTGGTAGAGGATGAGAGAGGGGAGGGGGGAATCCGTGTGGCAGTGCGATGCTAAGACTGAAGAGGTGAAGTAAACAGAACAAAGCCTCATGGGTACTGTGGCTGTCCTCGCAGGCTTCGGTAACGGTACTAACCTTGTCCTCGGCAGCCCCGGGGGGAAGAGACGCGTCTGATGTGGAGCTCAACTTATCTAACGTTAGCTTTATAGTCAGCGCGAACGCCGCTTTCTGTTCAACAATAACAACACAACAACAAAGCTTTATGACACCGCTACTCCTTCATAACCCAGACACACGTTTATTCACAACTTCACCACCGCCAGGCACCGCGCTCAGGAGAAGAAAGGCTTTGGTTTATCCTCGGAAACTCCAGCTTTTTTATTTACGTCGCAGACCTCCTCTGACGGGTTGCCGCTAATCAAAAAGCTTCCTGGATTGGGTGGGGCTAACGTGACGTAACAGCCGAGCCCCCCCTCCCGCACGCACACACACGGACACAGCGACAGAAACGTTACATTTATTATTTGATTGTAATTGTCTGTCTGCTCAGATGTGAAGAAGAAGAAGAGTTTCCTTCTTAGACATTTCCAAATAGATTTCATTTCAAAAGAACAAAAGTAAATTTTATTGGATTTCTTCTTCGGTAGACAACTGGCAGATGACCCGCCTTCCTATATATGGATGGTAGAAATACACAAGAATATTACAAAATATCAGAGAAAGGAAGTGATAAAGTACAATTTTTTTTTTTTTTTTTTTTTTTTTACTGTACTTAAGGGGAATTTTCAGGTATCTGTACTTTACTTTAGTAGTTTTATCAACCATCTTTTTACTTTTACTCCCTACATTTTTAAACAAATATCTGTACTTTCTACTTAAATTTTCAGAACAGGCTTGCTACTTTAGGTTCAAACGTCAAACTGGTTTGAGCCTAAATGGGGGGTCTCACACAAAGGGATGAAAGAGCCAAACACATAATTTATGCATAATTTATAATGCTATATAAGACCTATGTTTTACTTTTTTACTTCGAGTACATTTCAGGGCTTATAGTTTTTCACTTGAGTAAAGAAGTTGAATCAGTATTTCAACTTTCACTGGAGTATTTTTTAACACAAGTATCTGTACTTCTATCCAAGTAAAGAATGTATGTACTTTTGCCACATCTGCAAAAGATACACTTCTCGCCTCATTGTTTGAAACACCTGTTCAGCTGATATATCTAACTAGCCAGCACCATGGCAGCAACTTAATGCTTTTAAGTATGCAGACACGGTGAGGAGATGCTGCTAAAGTTCAAACTGAGCATCAGAATGAGGAAGGATGGTGATTTAAGTGACTTTAAATGTGTCATGGTTATTAGAGCCATTGACTGTAGAAAACATGGACGACGCGACTCCGCCTCCTCCCACTGTGCAAAAATGAAGCCAAAGGCCGTTTATCAATGCCCAAGTACGCGAGTACGTACTCGCGTTCTCGGTGAGTACGTACTCGCAGAGAACGCACGGGAGTACTACCCGCCGAGAACGCGAGCACGGACTCGCGATATGTACAATTGGAACACCTGCGTACGTGATGATGTCACAGGTCCGGAGTTTTTACTGCCGTCCCCTCTTAATTTAACTGTGAGCAGTGTTGGGACTAACGCGTTATTAAGTAACGCGTTACAGTAACTACGTTATTATTGTGGTAACGAGCACGGTAACTAGTTATTATGCCAAAACCAGGAACGCGTTACTCGTTACTGGGATTTAGATAGGCTCGTTACTCGTTACTTCGTGTGGTGGATATCGCGGAGCTTCCACAGATTCAATAACATTAACAAGTGGTGGAGGCCAGCAGGTGGATGAAGGAAAAGGGAGGCAAGAGGAGAGACCCGAAGCGGCCGCTGGTCCGCGTGTCAGGTGAACTGAACTTCAGGTAAGAAGTTATGACCTGCAGTCTATCTGAGTCAGATATAAACCAAGTTTAGGTGGAGTTTATTTTCGGTATGCTGACATTTTCGTACTGCGTGCTAGCATGACGGAGTTTCTATACAGCTGGGTGGGTGCTATGTTACTGATGCTGAACTTTATTTTGTTCATACGGTTAATTATTAGAGTTGCCAACCGTCCCCTAAAAAACAGAATCGTCTCGTTTTCAGTGAAAATATTACGCGTTTCGTACTGAGGTGAAAAGGAACACAGTTTGTCCCGGACTTCAGCTACAATGAAAAAGACACAAAGCTGAAGCTGCACAGCTGCCTCTTCTTCTCTCATTCTCTCCTCTCCCGTTTCTACTTCAATCACGAAACTGATCAATGATCAGCTGATCGGCTTTTCTCTGTTGTTTATTTATCGCCCACTTTGCGCCAGAAAGAGGAAACCAGCGGAGGTCGCGTTAAACAACAGCAGCACGTTTAAGCTTGATCAGCTGTTGTTAGAATTTATTTAATATTAATTTCTAGTATCAGCTGATGTTTGCTGGAGCCACAGCTGTAAAGCTGCTGGTCATGATATCGGTTTGGTTATCTGGTGAGAGGGAAACATGCAGATGAAACCAGGAGATGTCCTTACTGAATCATCAGAGCTGAACAGGTGATGGAGAAACAGGTTTACCTTTTAGGTGACATGAATGAGTTGAAGGGAAGTTATGAACTGTTTCTGAGAGACAAATAACACCAGCATCCTTTTCTACGTAGCTGACAGCTGGTAACTGTGCAGGGGCGGGTCTAGCAAAGTGTTGCCAGGGTGCCAGGTAGGGCATTAACAGGGAAAGGGGGGGGACAAGGAAATACTTTTCTTTATTATTCTCATTTAAAATGTCTCGCTTTAAAAAAAATAATTATCTGAGTCTTACAACAAACAATTGATAGATTGATACATATATACCATCAGAACAGTGTACATCACTGTCACAACAGTGTTTATTTTCATTCAAAGGCTTTATGATTTTTCCTATAATGGTGGGCCGGTCTCTAGTCAAAATGCCCGGGACGATTGTTTTGTCCCAGTCCAGCTCTGTATGCAGCTCATCTGCAGTCTGGTGTTACCTACATCTTCCTATTCAGAAGGCAGAATTTCCAAGTTCTGAGTACAATCAAAAGCACCACGACTGCAGTTTTTGTGTTGGATGTAAAAAGCAGGCTAGAATCATGGCGGCGGTCAACGACGGTCCAGGCGTGGGATTTCTCTCGTGGAAATGTGCACATTATTTTTTCCTTTCTGTTGGTAGGTGGCACAGTGCACTTGTGGCAAGTAAGCAAGCTAGAAGACTGGCAATCTTGCTGGGTATCCAGTTACGGAAGCAACACATTAACAAGAGAATTCTGAGTAAAACCAAAGTTACTTTCCCTAGTAACTAGTTACTTTGAAAGTAACGAGTAACTTGAAGTAACTGAGTTACTTTTTTAGAGAAGTAACTAGTAATGTAACTAAGTTACTAATTTAAAGTAACTTACCCAACACTGACTGTGAGTAACATGTTATGAAGCTTAACTGTAATCACAGCCAAACCGGTTTACTCAGGAACAAATAAAACACTGAAATAAACCAAACATTAACATTTAGAAGTGATCTAAGTGACTTATATATCATTTTTAACCTCAGTAGTGAAACCTCTAATAATAAAAATAGGGTACATGTACATACGTGTACATACCTTAATAAAAACAAGCAGGTGAGATGTTAGAACGCTTTTATTTCTATTTTAGTGGACACTCAATACTATAGACAGCTGCTGGGGTTTCTTTAACCTGAGTAGTGAGAAGTCCGCGAGCGGGGGGGGGGGGACGATGTGCCGGGAGTCCGCTGTTGAGTTTTGGACGAAATGCATTCTGGGATATATAGCTGTCCCAAGTCCACACCGATGCATGCTCGATAAAACGGGCGGATCGAGAACACATCCGGGACTTTTTCGCGTTCTCGGCTTGATGCGTACTTCGAATTGGAACAGTACTTGGTCTCCGACTGATGACGTATCACGAGTACACGAGAACGCAAGTACGCACAAGTACGCATATTGAAAAACGCCCAAAATATCCCGCTTGTGGAAGCTGCCATCTTGCAAATTTGGAGCCAGAGTCTGCGCAGTAGTGACTTGAGGTGGAGCGACTGTGTAACGCTCCCGCCCACACACCCGCTGGACGTGACCGCAAACACGCCCCCCTACACTTTTTACGTAGCCCGGCTGCTCGAGTTTTTTTGCTGGTTTACCGCGACTGACGACTCCTTTAATTAAGGTAAATACAACCATGTCACTGTTATAAAAAAGACGCACAGCTTAACATCTTATAGTTCTAAAATCACTTTGTTGTTAATTCGTTAGCTAGATTAGCCGCTGGCATACGCACTGTGTTAGAGGCTTGTTGCTAGCTAGTTAGCGATGCTACACACCTGTTACTCTAATAGTCTGTGTTATTGAAGGATTCAGCACTTCTTATGTTTGTTTTTATCCATTTTTAGACAGCGATGAGATCATCTGCACACGCTACAGAAGCCCAGAGTTACTGTTAATATCAAAAATATCATGCTGTCCTTTGAGATTTTAACATAAGACTGTGAGTGTAATGGATCTAAAACTGTTTAAATCTTCAGAGCCCTCTACATCCTGGTAACATGGAGACTTTAAAAACAGCAGCAGAACGTTTCAGTAGTGTAGTCTAATTTGTCCTTTTCATTTTATAATAGAGTCCATATTATATCAACAGCTACATTCACCCTGGAGAGAAACTAGTGAGGGAGACCACCAGGACCAAGCTGGGTTTCCTGGGTCCAGAGGTTTGGAGAAACTTCTTCCTTTTCTTTCATCACAGCTGTCCTGTGCCAGATGTTCTGTTGACCGACTGAGAGAGACTTCATTTAAGAAACACCAGGAAGACTGAAGCTCATCGCATTGATCAAGCAGGACTCATGATCTTCACCAGCAACTCCCTCACAGGGAAATCTTCAGCACTCCTCCGTAGGCCTGATCCAGGAGATGGATACACCCAGCATTTCATGAACACTGTGATGAGACCTTTGGTTTGTGTAATGTTATAAATACTCAGATACTCCCCAGAGGCTCCAGACTTCTACATAAAGATATTATATTCAGTCCTGTAGAAAGTTATATATTTAAAAATATATGATCCTCTCTGGTTACTCTGGTATGAATAACTCTGAATCACTTATAGTAAATAACACACAATCTGCAAAAAACTGTGAAAGAATTCCAGATGACAAGTTTGTAGTTCAACATACAAGTGACGACCTTTGACCTTCATCAGGTTTTATTTAATTGTGTTAGAGAAAATCTCATATGCTCTTCATGCAGCTGAGTACATCAAGTGTTTAAAACGGAAGCTGTGCAGCTTTGTGAAACACCAAACTGAGGTCCTGTTAATGCTGATATATAGTGACACAGTTACATGAGTGATTAATCCTTTTGTTTTTTTTGTCTTTAACTTTATCAATAAAGCTGCAGCTTTCACTACAGCACGTGTGGTACTTTAACCTTTGTACTGTTTTCATCAGTTCATTTTGCAGTTAACATATGAACATGTTGGATGATCTGTCTGCTGTCACTGGGTGGTGCTGAGGTCTGAATCTGAGGGCAGCTCCTGTAATCACAAAGACAACAGAACCATCAAACTCAGATATAAATTTTATCCCTCAAAACTGAAATAAAGCTGATTCTTCTGTCCTCACACACTCAGGATCTGAAGTTCTTCTCTTACATTTTTTCAGTATTACACTACAGTACTTTAATCCATAGTTCCTGATTAATGAGGAGTTACTGAAGTACAAGCTTTTGAAAAAGATGTTACTGTCTTTACAGATGTGGCACGAGACTGAAAACATGCTGTTGTTTGCACATATTTGATATTCAGCTCTGCACAGGAGCTGAAGCAGAGTGCAGCCTGTTGCTTTTACAGTATAATACTTGTAATAAAAGTACAGTAACAATAATTAGTGACTGATTAGCCCGGGGCGTTTCTCTTGATTTCTTTAGTAAGTTCATTCACCTGCACAGATTAGCTAAACGAACCCTGACAGCCGAGTGCTCATCTTAGCTAGCTAGGTCTCAGGACATAGCTAAGGACGGTAGTTACGGATTAGCTTACAAACACGATTAACTTACCGAAAAAGTGCAGCGGGGCCTCGGGTCCTTCTGTCGGGTAGTCCAGTTTACTGAAGAACACCTCAGACTGTCAGGTTAAAACACTCGGTCGTGTTTTTGTAGCGTAAACGCTGGCCCTCCTCTCAGAGCCTACGCTCTATCTGCTATTCCCGAACACAGATACGCAAGTTTCTCCGTGACTGCAGCTGCCAGTCAAAGCTGCTATGATGACGTTTCACCCCAATTTAACATCACCGCGGTAGGAATTAGAATCAAACTTATGGGAAAGGAGACCCCTTGGACATCAATCAGCATGATGAGAACTATTGATAACAAAAGAAAGAATCTTTGGAAAAAAATTATCTGAGGAGAATAAATTTATTTTAGTCCGACCCCAGTCCCATCCGCTAACATGGAGGAGGCGGGGTTTATGACCTATACTGCAGCCAGACACCAGGGGGCGATAGAGACGTTTTGGCTTCATTTTTGGGGAGCTGTGGCGTCGTCCATGTTTTCTACAGTCAATGGTTAGAGCCAAAAGGACTGGTCTGAGTATTTGATAAAATGCTGATTTTTTAAAAATGTTTCCCACATTACCATCCATTATATCTAATATAATATCCAATTTGCTGTACAATGAGGTGGAATGCCTTTTGGAAAAGAACAAAAACATACATGCTGAGTGATATCAGATGTGTTACATTATGCGGGACAGATTTGCAGAAAGTGAATTGTGTCTTTGAGCAGGTTATTTTCATGGAAGTTTGAATCCACCCCCTCAGGTTTTCAGTCAGAGAACTGAGGAGGTACGATTATGAATGAGTGGTTTTGATTTTTTAAGCTCTATACTCTTAAAGATTAAAGAGTGTTTTCAACCTACAGCTAGACTAACAACTAAAAGAAAAACAAAAAAACTCTTGAATTATTTAAACAGCTTAAAGTCTAACAAATATGATGCTTTCCCTGAGTGTAGAAGTTCCCAACATGGCCACCTCAGGCTCTCTTTCAGAAACCAGTTCATTGGCAGACTATACTTGCAAAGAGCTGAATGTTTCACATTTTACAGAGATGCATTTGAGATTTTGTAAACAATTTATTGAAATTTTATTCAATAGTAAATACACGTACATGCTTTAGTATTCTTCAATATTTATACATTTGATATACAGACACAAACTTACTGTCAGTCAAAAATGTGTCTATGGAGATGATTCACTTGTGTATGACAAGCGAGTAAAAGGCAAAACAAAAAAAACAACAACACCCCAACTAAAGAAAACAGCATACACAAATCTGCACAGATCTACAGCACACTGAAGGCAGAGTCACCAAAGTACTGGTTAAATATTTCTGGGTGGGAAAGGTGAAACTGTCTAAGAAGACGCTTTTTCTCCTTGGCTGAGATCTTGGTATCCAGGTGGATGTTGTTTAAGAGGACCCACAGCGCTTGGTTGGTGGTGTTTTTTGTAGAGTTTTGTAAAGTGTTCCTGTCGACCTGCTGACAGAATGTAGAACCTGAAGAAGAAGAAGAAGAAGAAGAAAAAAAAAACTGTTAAAGGGAATGAACATTGCATAATTGCCAATTTAACATAACTACAGACCTCCAGTCTCAGCTGGGAATAAAGTGATCTGGAGATTCTGCCACCACTGGGGGGCAGTGAAACATCAATAACCTACACATGATGTAGACCAATTTATGCATCACAACGGACGAGGAGAACAAAAATAGAGAGGAAAATTAAATTAAAATTGATTTGAAGAGAAATGTCTGGATATTATTCAGTTTGTTTTTCTGCTGATTATGGTCTCCACCAGGGAGCATCTGCTCTTTAGCTGCATGACCTCTTAGCTGTTCTGGCCAGTTAGTCTATGACAGATCCATCAGTGCTCATTTTTCTTAGCAGAGAGCTGAAAGATACTAAATCACTCTGTGGAGATGAGGGAAATCTGCTGTTGCAGATATTCAGGATGCCACGCCAAGAAAAATACTGCATGATGAAGAAACTGTTTCACCCTGTCAGTAATTAAAGATTTTTGGAAAGGCTCATAAATTTTTCATGTTTTGTAGACATGTGTAGTAATACACAGTCATAGTGAGAGAATGAATAACATCAATACCATTATCACCTGAATTTTTTTTTTCCAATTTGAGTTATTTGATTGAGAATTTTAAGAATTTAGAGCATTGAAAGATGGCTGTGACCTGTTCCAGTTAAAGAAAGACTTCATGTTAATGTTAAAAGATAAAAGTATTTAATTTAAATTACAGATACCATTCCTTTTGTGTTTTGCAGTGAGATGGAATTGTGGGATCTGTGTTTTTTTTGTTTTTGTTTTGTTTTTGTTGTTGCCTGTCCCGTTTGGTTCTTTTGCCATCAGAATTATTGTCTAAAGGCGAAGAAAGATGCCCAACGGATTTACGTTACCAAATGGACCATCCCAGGCTTGCCGTATTGGTCTATTTGATTCACCTTTTATTGTTTATTTTATTTTATTTTCACTCGCTAAATACGGGACACACTTGACTGGGGAAAAGAAAGGGGAGAAAGAAAGGGAAAGAAAAACAGCGGTGAAGAGGAACTGTGATAAAGGGCAAAAACCAAAAACCAACAAAACAGAATAAATACTAAATATTGAATATTATTGTGCAGCACACAAGATCGACAGCGCACAGTGTGCTTTGAGGTAGGAGCCAAAAAGGGTGTAGTGTGTGTGTGTGTGTGTGTGTGTGTGTGTGTGTGAGCATGAGCGCGCTTGTATTTAACAGGTTCCTTCATGTAATGATCTGCTAGAGGGTGTGGGGAGCCATAGCCCCGTCCTCCAGGGCATGAAGCAGGTATGGAGGAGATCAAGGCTCCAGACATTCAGAGGCCCACAAAACACAAGAGACCAAGGAAGACCAACGGAGGGGCAGCCGCGCCACTATCCCGGAAAGAGCTGAGGGGAGCCCCAGATAAGGGGTCACTCAGCAGCCGCGGAGCAGAAGCCAGGGGGGGTTGCAGTGACGTGCCCATGAGCTCCGCCGGCAGCCAGCTGTGCCAGAGTGACCGAGCCCCAGGCCGAGAGGCCGAGGGCACCCCACCCCTGAAGGGGCCAGAGCGAGCCCCAGGCTCCGACAAGCAGCCACCAGGAGTGAGCCGGTGCGTACCTGGACGCCCATTCCCGGACACAAAGAACCACCAATGCACCGATGTCTGAGGGCGTCTGCCACTGGCAGGGGAAGTGGTGGGGGGAGACAGGCCTCCATACAATGGAGGACCTGAGATGTCCCCAGAGACGTGGCGTCTGATACCCGACCTGACATATGGACACAGACATACAGGCACACACAGATACAAACATCTATTCCCACCCTCATGCTCTCATATGCAATTACTCAACACTCACCCAACGTGGACACAGACATAAATAGACACTGTACACACAATCACACTCCCCAAGCATACTCTATACCCCAGGTCTAGGTACCCTTGCCCCTGGAGGGGGAAACTGCACCCAGACCCAGGTGGTGTTACCCTTTTCCCTGGGGTGGAGAGAAGCAGACCGCCCCGACTCCGCAGCAGCAGGAAGGCCCCACATTCCAGACCCCAATCGGACGGCCAACTCCTCCTCCCAGCCCCGCCGCCCCAACAGGCAACAGAGAACAGGGGTGTGTGAAGACTCCAAACCTCCCTCCGCCCGCTCATATGTAGTGTTGATGCATGTGTGTTCTAAGGTGCATTTAAAACCCAGGAGGGCATGGAGCTACCTGCCAGAGAGCAGCAGGTAAGCGCATAGCCCCTCCTGCTAGCCCTCAATGTCTACGTGTATTTAAAATTGAGAGGTGGGCAAAGGCGCCAGGGGTGAGGTTGTACACCCTGATGGTCTTCTGGATGCCATGTAGCGTGCCCACCCCCAAGATCCTATATGTATGTGTTATGAGAGTGTGAGTAATGTGAATGTCTAAGTTGTGGGATGAAATTGACGCACAGGCAGCCAGAAGGGGACGGGGGGGGGGGATGCCTCCCCTGCACCCTGGTGACACACCTTTACCCAAAGGCCCTGCATGTGTGGGTGGTTGTGGTGGAGTGGGAAGAGGGAGGCAGGTGGAGATGGGGAGGGAGGGAAGGAAGGGAGGGGCAAGTGGCCCCTCCCTTCCTTCCCTCCCTCCCCATCTCCACCTGCCCCTCCCTGGGGGCCAGCTCCCCCACTGACCCCAGTAGGCACCCCCATACTCTGCAACCCACCAGGGAAAGGGGCCCAGGCCCATCCGGACCGGGGCCCAGTTTAGCAGCGCCGCCTGGCCCCACAGAGCCCGGGACAGCTCACCCGACCCCACCACAGAGAAAACTGCACTCACCCAGTCATCCACTCATCTTCCAGACTACACAAGACAATAGACACCCAGGCTGAGTTCTTCCTCCACCTCTCCTATATTTCCCCCTCCTGCAGAGTGAGTTGTAAGATGTAACAGCCTCCCCCACCAGTTGAAGAGCCCCGCAGGTGGCTCGATGCACTGGCGGCACCCTGCGCCAGGGCTGAGCCCCCATACACCGACCCGCCCACAACCCTGGTGACACACCAACCAGGACCCAAGCCCCCAACGTTCAGCCAGGGCCCCAGCCCGGAGACGGAGCACCCCCAGAACCCCCCGCCCACCCCGGACCCACCCAGGGGCAGCCAGGCTACCAGGTCAGTAACCCACGTCCGTCAGCACAGACCCTCCCCTAGCCCCGCTGCACGCAGCCACGAGGAAACCATCACCTAAGAGCCAACAGAGGCCTTAACAGGCCATGACCGCAACCCTGGGTTGAGCCCTCCAAGGAAGATGCTCCTGGGGAACCCCCCAATGCCCCAAGCCTGTCCCTACCCCCACAGCAATCACAACAGCGAAGGTGGGACCAAACTATGACCCCCCCCCCACTAGGTGATGGAGCTGATCAAAGGAGCCCAGAGCAATTGATCTGATGTGGTGGCAGAGGCTGTATCAAGACTAATGTAATCTATTAGATAATTTCTATATTGGTTAGAATTACGATTATTTTTATTTTTCCAGTTCATGAGGACTGTTTTCTTGGCTATGCATAGGGCAGTGAAAACCATATGGGCTATATTCTTTTCTGTAGTGACTGTAGTGATCTGTTCTCTTGAGTTTCCCCCGTCTTAAATGGAAACTGATGTTTTGTGTCATTTACCAAAAGTAATCAAAAGCCATTTACCCGTCACATCCGGCTGTTTCTCCTGTACGAGGCAAGCCAGCTTGTCACTCACTACTTTGTGCAGAGCCCCTGGTATCTGGAGCAGAGAAAAAAAAAAAAAAAATAATAATTTTTTTTATATATATATATATATATATATATATATATATAACAAAGCTGCACATAATCCATGAACTGAGATGCTGCTCATGTAACAACCCCCCCCCCCCCCCAAAAAAAAAAAAAAAAAACACACTGTTGGAAGAACAAGAACTGTGTAGCTTTACGTTTGCATTTAACCCATTCATATTGTCCCACATCGTCTTCCTTTGTAATATCTACTGCTTTACACATCCATGTGTGCAGATGCTGCCAGCAGCACCCAAAACGAACCTTCGAGACACATTCCCATTTACATCGGTGTCTGCTGTGTGGCCACTTGTGTACGGCTTTTTTATAATAATTGCCATCTCTTCTCCTACAACTCAAAAGGGCCCCATGCAAACACATTAAGTTGTTGGACAAGCCACAGATTTATTTAGCAACGGTTACCAAAGAGAATATTCTAGATAAAGTAACTGATTACATTAAGGATGGCCAACTACAGTAGGTCATCCTTAGCGGTGGTTTGAGTGACTGGACCACAATGGGTTTTGTTCTTATGTACAAACATTTCTTGCACAAATCTTTAATCAATCATTTCCCCCCCCTGCTTTCTTGCAGCACTGGGGCAAGAAATCAGGAAAAAACATCATTACCACTTTCTCACAACACAGACCAAAAGCATTCTATTACCTTGAAGATTTCTTTAACATTGCTTAGCATAAAGACCAACATAAGATCTTCTTTCTCTTTGGAGAGAGCCTTGCTGTGTAGGATCGCCCTGGAGAAAGACCTCTTCACTGCCAGCCTGTTCTCAATCTACAGATGACACAGCACATCTTTGATCTCAGACAAAAACAAACAAACAAAAAAAACAAACAAACAAAAAAACAAAACACAAAACAGAAGTGTGGCCTTCCCCATAGAGAATAAAACAAATAAAACCACCACTTGCTCTCACCTCCTTGTCCACTTTAATCCCATGTGGGTCAGCTGCCAGAGACATGAAGATAAGCAGCCTACGGAGCTCATCTCTGCTGCTGTGCGGCAGCAGCTTCAGACACAGCTGCAAAGCCTCAAGAGCCTTATCTAATTTAGCATTTACTGAAAAGGTGAGAGAATGAAAGAGACAGTTGTGCATGCAAGTGGTGAGGTTATTAAAATTTCAGTAACTTTGGAGGAGAAAAAAAGCGCGGTTGGAGACGCGGTAAAAATCTCACCGTCACGTCTGAACCAGTGTTCTTACCGAGCAGCTCGGTGATGGCCGTGTAGATGTCAGTCATGTGCTGCGGCAGAAGTGGAGGCCTGTTTGTGTTGCTGTAGTGTTTGACCAGAGTCCCATATAGCAGCAGCTTACACTGGGCCAAGCCACTTGGGGAGAGATGTGGGTGCTCTGCACTGTTGTCACCTGAGTATTTTGAAGCTATTGTTAAACATGCCATCATTGGCAACATAAGCTCTACATGTCTCTCACCATAGCTCACCAGTGGCGTTTACATGCTTTACCTGATTCTGATACTCATCATACCACTTGCCTCTTTCTTGGACGCTGAGACCAGCTGGTTCTGGGTCACAGCTCTCATCATCTTGAGGGAAACAATGAGGCAGCTCCCTGCTCAGCTCCACTACCGGCTGGTCAGGCAGGAAGTCCAAACAGTCCAAAGCTGCACAGAGCCACTCATCTTCCCTGAAGAATGAGGAGGAAACAGTGCAAGTGAGATCAACACAACAGAAAATTTATAAATAAAATAATGAAGATTTTTAAAAATCCAAACTTACTGAGAGTCTCGGAAGGCCTTGAGGATCTGTCGGTCCAGGTGGTTGTTGCTGTAGATCAAGTCTGGGTTACTGTGTGCCAGGTTGGCTGGAGATGGAGAGGATGGACTCTGCCTGCACTGAAGCACGCCTTCCAGCACAGGGATCTCCACCAGGTTTAACAGCCTGAGCAGGGTCTGCTCCTGCCACACCTCATCCACCACTGCAGGAACGAGCCAGAGGAACCAAGCTCTAATTGAGTTGCAGCCTGTGCAGGTGTATTGCTGCCTTTTGTCCCCCCAAAATGCAGCCTATGATAGGAGCCATGCTGTTAAACTACATGTGTAATGTTATTTGGCATCAACATTGTCTGATATATACATATATTGCTCAAAACCTGAATAGATCATTCAGCATTAATGTCAAATTAACAGATGTGCAAGTTAATCAAACCATGTGAATCAATGTACTCCGATTACCCTCAGGGATGCTGGATTGTGGCTGATCCAGTACCATCTGCTACATGTCTTTTTGAATTCAGTTTGCCTGATGATCACAGCTATTTAATACAGATTTCCTGCTTGTCCTTTGTATACCACAGCATTATGTATTGCAGAAACATTTGCTTTAGTTTAGTTGTTCAGTATTGCTTTAGTGACACATATGGAAAAAAAAAGAAAGATTTGTGCTCACATGATTGCGGTAAACCCGTGTCTGTCTGTACCCTGCACGGACTCAGACTCAGACTGTTCATTGGCAGCTCCAGTGATTGGCTGCTAGTGGCGGAAGCATCTAGCTGGCTGGAAGTATGAGTGAAGAGGACTGGGGTGAACATATCAACAAGCGATGCAGGGGGACATGTCTGCTCGTCCTGCCTGAAATGCAAAAAAACCCCACTGATTTTAGGACACAGTAAATTCAGACCTTGATGGATCTACGCTACAAAAGAATCAATGCAGTCCCAAAGGTAAAAGCAAGGTGTACCTAATAATATGGACAGTGAGAGTATAGAGTAATATTTATACTTTGTCATAAAATATTCATATATGAGATAAATTTTGACTTGCTCCCACTTTTGGTTAATGTTTTATATGCAGTGTGCCTGTAATACAGATAAATAAATATTTTAGAGGTGATACCTGTCTGAAGGAGCACAGGTGAAGAACTTTTGGATCCCATTCACAAGCACACCTTTTTCCAACTCATCTATTGAAGGAGTAGATGTGCCTACAAACCTGCACATTTATATGAAATGTTTAGGGAATGCCATCATAGATAGAAATATTTAACACAATAAAAAGTTATTTAAAGAGTTTTTTTTTTTCATGTATCCAACCTGTAAAAAGCGCTCTTGCTGTCCTGAAACACATCCCGTTTCCTGTCTTTTCCCAGCACTTTGGTTCCCACTGCCTCAAACACGCCGCACTCCAACAGCGCCTGGCACACACACACCACTTTGTCCCGAGACACGATGGAACCTTAAGTTTAATCAAACAGAAGGGCCAAATATCATAAATAAAATGATATCTAGAAGGTGAAGCTATGGGAATAAAACAGCATCTACAAACCAACACACACACCCTCAAAGCCCTTCGCTTTAGCAATGTATTCTGCCAGTACATCCACACCCTCTGAGCCAAGGAAACAGTCACTGTGGGATTTCAGGAGGACTCGTCTGCGCTTCACAGTCACAGTAGACTTCAGATGGGAGATAAGGCTGCTCCACATGGTGGAAGACTGGACTGGCTTGGAGGCCACACAAGGAGCTTAAAAAAAGGCACATTCAGAACACAAACTTAACATATTTTACAGGCAAGTTGTGCAGGGCACGATTACAGATATGCAAAAGGACAGATGAGACCTCTTAAACACCTTTATAGGAATATATATCTCTAAGAGAATGAGGGAAAGGAGAGAAATCAAGGGTTGAGGAGGAAGGTTAAACTAAGTACAATAACGGAAACCTTAAAAATGACCACTGCTAAATCCTTTGGCACAGCTGTTTGTAAGTGTAGCTTTGCAACGCTTGCTTAACATGAGAGAAAAACAATCAGATCTCAGTTCAGGCCTCTGCCAGGTGCAAACACCTGACTGAAACTCACCTTGATTACGCACGCACAATTTCTCCGCAAGGTTCAGCGCTGCGGCTCTTTCTTTTATTGAAGCCATGCTTCTGACTGACTACAAAGAGCTGAGAATGGGCGGGTATAAAAGCAGGAGGAAGCAATCAATGAAAGCGCCTCCAACCAAACAAGCGCCTTGTCTGGCGTTTCTGTGCAGCTCTGTAATAAAACCGCTAGAGGGCGCTAGTCGCTTAGTCACACAGAGACCTCTGGCTATGGAGGTCTTCAACTATGTGAACTTCGTGTTTTACTGACCTGCTTTCATAGATTCAACGAATGAATGATGGGAACAGATCTTCTGATCCTCTGCGGAGTCATTAGCCATAGCTTTATCAACACGCCATAGCTTTATCTATTAAAAAATTAATTTATATAAAAGCACTAAATGATGGAGTGATCATTTATTTTAAATATCAAATTAATTAAAATATTTAAACAAATGTTATGCATTTTTCTTCTCCGTTTGAGTGCCTGCAGGTGGTGTAAGTAAATCTTGACCATCTGGCTGTGTCACATTACCATTGTGCAAAAATAGGACATCTCTGTTAAAACTCTATTCTATTAATTTATGCATGCATGCGTTTTATTTGTGCATTATATATTTTATAGAAAACTACTGGGATATTTAAATTTGTATTTTTATCTTTTAAAGTTTTTGAACATTTCACATTTTTGAGAATCTTCTCAGCATCTGTCCAGTGAGCTTCCTGTACATGCGCCATCTTGCTTGCTGTGCTAATTACTAAAGGTAAGGTACTGCAGTGCCTGTTTTATTTCTCTGTTAAATTAGTGTATAAATATGTATTTCAGCATTAATATGGAAATGTATGTTTAAACTACAGAGTCATGTTAGCTACAACTAGGTGGCTTTAGCTTTAGCAACCATTTTTGCTAGGCTAACAGTTTGTGCTCATTCTGTTAGAATGGGAGTTTGATAACACTGGAAATACCTTTGGAACAACAGTACAGTCACAGTAAAAAGAAATGCTCTGCATTTATTGTGTTGTTTATCAACATATACGGGCCTTAGTGTTTTGCTAAGACCCAGATTAATAGTTATCATCAGAATCATGATAACTGATTTTAGTACAGTTGAACCTGGAGCAACATTAGTTATCATAATCCAGGAACACCACCAATATGGGCACATCAGATACACCTTATATTGATAAGTCTTACACTGTTGGCTTTCTTCTCTGGCTTCAAACAGACTAAACTTTATTATTATAGTAGCTCTCTTCTAGTCTTACTGATTAAAGTGCTAAAAGGGCTTACCACATTCATACAGTACCTTTCCTTACACATAACCAGATTTGTGCATTGTGATTGCCAGTATTAGGGTAACTGGATCCAAAAAACAGAAAGGTATCCTGGGTTCTCTCTGACCTTGTTTCGTAGTGCAGGGCCAAGGTCTTGAAATTAGATCAATACAAACTCAGATGAACTACAGAAAAATAACACATTTTTGAGTGCCATTACTGATTTAACAAAATTGATCATCAACAACTGATGATCAATTACCATCTGGAGTATTCAGGCGTTAACCCAAGGAAGAAAGACATCAGCAATGATCTTAGAGAAGCAATTATATCTTCCCACCAGTGTAGGAAGGGTTATAAAGCCATTTTAAAATATTTTAATAGTACTTTTTTCTACAGTGATAAAGTGTAAAACATTCAGGACAGCTGAAATCTTCCCAGGAGTGGATGTCCTAGCAAATTCACCCCAAGATCAGATCAATGTTCAGAGAAACTACATAAAACGTAAGAGCTTCATATCAGACCCTACAGGCCGACCTTGGCATGCCGTGTTAAAGTTCATGACAGTGCAATTAGAAAAAGACTGAAAAACTATGGCTTTGTCTATTGGACGATGTGCTTTTGTCTTGTCCTTTGGACAAACAAGAGCAAAGTGGAGGTGTTTATCCATAATGTACAGCCTTATTATGGTAGTTCAGGAGATAGAGCCGGTCATGTACAAGTTGAGAGATTGGTGGTCTCTTGCCCAAGGATGCCAAATATCCTTGGGCAAGATACTAACCCCGCGTGTTTAAGTCCAGAACTCAGTCTGATTGAAATGCTGTGCTGGGACCTTAAGAGAACTGTATAAACGAATCCCACAAAATCCAGTTAACTAACACTTCAAAGAAAAAGTACACCAAAATTCCTCCACAATGATGCGAGAGACTGATAAAGTCATACAGGAGGCCTTTACTTTTAAGTCATTGCTGCTAAAGGAGGTTTAACAAGGGCTTGAATCATGGGGGGTACTTAGTTTTTCACACACATAAATAAGCCCACAGTATATTACAGCATATGTTGATGTTCATCTGAGGTTGTATTTACAGAATTAATAATCAGGTATTATTATTGATACATTTTATATATATATATATATACATATATATATATATATATATGTATGTGTGTATGACTCAGTTTGCAATTCATTTTCCAGACAAGCTGCTTCAGACTTTAAAAACACAATATCCCTTTTAAAGTCAGAAGTCTAGTGTGCATGACATTTTACTGGTCACACAAGGTGAAGCACAGGTCACTTACTTTATCATATCATTAACAATGTGACAGTAAGCCAGCATGAAAAGAAAATAAGTAGAGTTTATCAGTTTAACCCGTGCATTTCTTTTACTTGACAAGGTAAAATAAAGAAGCCAAATTGTTGTGTTGCAGTAGTTAGCAGTATCTGCACTTGAATTGCATGTATTACAGATTCAGGGCTTCTTTAACTTTCTTTTATGGTTGTATTACAAAACAGTTACCAGCATAACTCACACAAAGATAATACAAACTTCATGTTACTTGACAGAAATGTTCCATTTTAATGGCTACGGCACTTCTTTTAATTTGTCCTTTCATGGCTTGGAGGTGGTAGTTAATACCTGCTCAACTAAATCCCAGGAAAAGCAAATAAAGACACTGCAGTTTCCTCCCCTCCTGCCACATTCACACATACACATTCAGGCTGTGCACATAATGCGCCAGGAGAGCGACACACTAACGCACGCTTGCACAGATCCCCTCCCTGCTCAGCCGGGGGTCACAGTGTCAGTTTATGATAGTAGCCAATTCTAGCAGGGATCATTTAATTCTCCAACATGATTGATACTAGCGCAGGTTAAATGGGAGAAAAAAGGTCCGTTCTATTAAGAGATCATTGGCTAGTGGAGACCTCCCACTTAAATAGTTATATTTTCAGTAGGTGTGTGCTTGCAGTGTGTGTCTGTGTGTGTCACTCAGTTTCTTGGTTATGTTGAAGGGACAGTTGCAGAGGACTATCCACAGGTCAAATTAAATAACCTAGGTAATTTAAAAAGCATTGACAGTGCAATTTGTCCATTCAGTGTTATTGCTCTGACCCCTATTAGTGTCGATGGGCTGGTTCATTTGAACCTGGATGGCTTATCGAGGTGTTATCTTCTCATTGCAATGGAAGCGGTGTAAAACAAAGAAAGAAAAAAGCCCTAACAGTCATTTCAAAGCCATTAGGTCAGACTGCAGTGATTGAGAAGCATTACGAGGCCTTAATGTTCTTCTCTATTATTTCTACTAAAATCATTTAGGGGTAAAAATTGCAGATGAGGAAGTAATTATAAGCCTATAAGCTCATAAGTGGAAAGGCAGAGATGTTACTGCTTATTAAACCGTCTATTCTATTAACCTTTCCAACAAAATGCGCCCCACTCCCACCCCACCGGATTGTCAGGCAGAAGAGGCCCAGTGGGACCTTTGGCTGCCCTGAAACGACTCGATGGATGTTAGCACAGAGTCTGAGACACTTCCCACCCACACCACTGTAAGTTACTAATGTTGACAGTGCAAGGCAAAGTAAATAACATCCATCAGCTGGTTTGTTTACTTGTCGAAAGATGAGATTAAAATACATTTTACATGAATGATGTTGTTTCAATCTTAGCTTTGTTTCAGATTTCGATCTTCTTTTTCAGTTTGGAGAAGATGTGTCGGAACATGATCTGAATCCTTCCAGCTCACACTGTCAAACAGAGAGCGGGGGGAACATCTTACTACAGCTGCTGGAATTCAAAACCAATCTGCTCGAGGCCGTACAGGAGCTGCACATTCGGAGGGTAAAGTAGAAGTGGTAACCAGTGTCACTGTGAAGGCATTATGGTACTATCTCCTTATAGTTCACTTTATTTTAATTTCATAATCAAAATCACATCCTGTGTCATGGCTCTGGTGGCGTTTTTCTGTTTCTCCATCGTGGTAAAAGACGTAAGTACTTTAAAAAAAATGTAACAAGTATAATAGACAGTGGTAGTACTGCGTTGAGTACTGAGTGTCATGCCTCGATCCCTTTCTCCATCTTCTAGTATTAGCAGTAATTAACAGCAGCTTAGTGACAGAGTTCACTGATTCCTAACTTTAAAAAATCTACTAGCTCCAAGCAAGGTTCATCCATACTTTAAATACTGATCACATAAATTAGCAGAAAATTTCATATTAATTTACCAGATTAGTGCAGTGAAGCTATTTTATTTAAATGATATCTGATCTGGTTGTTACTAGAATGATACATGATACTGACTTATGCATCATTTCAAACAATACTAAAAGCAAAGATTTATAAGCAGATGCGTGAGCACATGCTCTGTGTCAACACAAGCAGCAGAACACTGACTGCAGTTTACTACACTGGTCATTATTAGCAGCGGCTTTCTGGAAATTACACTTTGCTCGTTTAGGTTTGAAATTGGCTGACACGAGAGCTGTTTGAACTTTGAGGTGCCTTGTTATGTGTATTGTCTCTAGTATTGCTCACTTCCTCTATTGCTCTGTATTATATCACCATTTCCTGAGTAGAACTGAGACACTAATGGCTCTGTTTGGCTGAAGAGCGGCGTAATTTCACAAAAATATTGGTTATGTTGGTATTAGAGCATCCATAGAGAAAGTGAGGTGCCCCTTTGGGTACATGGATTAAAGCTGCTGGATATGATGCACATTATGTCAAGAAAGAGGGGAGGGGGTCATATAAGCCTATTAGCCCTTAACCAATGAGCACAAAGTAAATTTGTTTGTAAAGAACTAACAAAAAGAATAAAGCTTTCTCCCCTCCAGCAAGTACTTTAAATCCGAGTGTGCTTAAAGGTTAGAGGAGCAAAAATGGGATGTTGGTCATTGAGCTTTTATTGTTATAGTCATGTTAACTCAGACACAGACATTAGACGGTATATCAGTCTGTTCCTCCTCAGGCACTGCCGTTATCAAAGTAGCACTTTGTAGTTGTGTCGTTCACGGGGGTGGGAAGGTTAAGAGGCAAGAGGATGTCATGATGGAGCCGGACATTCCTGAGCAGGTCAAATTCCAGCGCTTTCTTTTTTTTTTAAAGCAGTGTAACCAGCTGCTTTAGATGGTGAAGATGAGTCATAAATGGCAAAGAACTGCGAGTAAGAAAAAATGTCACATTACATGAAATGCACGTGATATGAGATTTAGTGTGATCTGGAAACAGTGTCAAACTTTTTCCAACTCAAATTTTTATTCCCACAAACTTTCAAATGCCAATTTTTGTTTTTTAATGCCCAATAAAAGGTGACTATTCAGAACAGCAGTAAAAATGGTAAAAAGATGTTGCATAGATGAGATTGTGCAACATGGGTTTTCGGGCTTCTCTTGATACACAGTTACCTGTTTTAATTTACATGGATTACTGAGCTTAGAAAGGCTTTGCTGTGCATTTAACACATGCACTCACACATACACACAGCAATTATTCCCTGGTGGAAAAATAACAGCTTTATCTCCTGTGCACTCCTTTTTTCTTTTTTTGTGCCACGCTGGTAGCATACTTTAATAGGAACTTATAAAATAAGCTCGCTGAGTTAACCGGCTCCCACGTGCACATAAAAAAGTCCCCTGGATATAGTGAGCACTTGACTTTTACCTGCCTTCTCCAAGGGAAGAGGGAGGATAGGGATGGTTTTCCACAAATATCACCTCCCTTCTAATGTTCCCCCATTGCTGACTGGTTCCACAAAAGATACGCAGGACTGAACCAAAGAAACTTAAAGCACTTTGCAGTTTTGGCTCAACTCCATTGGCCCACAGAGTGAAAAAGATGAAGATATTCAGACTGAATCCCACCTTCTTAGCCGCAGCTGTCCCATTTAAATGTTCTTATCAGGTGTTTCCTGGTTGCTTGTCTGATTGTGAAATTACCGTCGCCTGAGAGTCACTTTTTTTGGTTTAGGATGCAGAAACCCGCTTTGAGGATCAGATCAGTAAGCTGGTGTTGGAGAAGCAGGAGATGGAATGGGAGAAGGTACAGCTGATTTTATTTAACAAGTAATATCAAAGAATAGATGAGATCATCAGTAACTTCTTCCGTCTTCCCTTTCATTTGCAGGAATCCCTACAGCATCGAATTGAATCGGTGACAAACCAACACACTGAGTCACTCACAAATCTTAAGAAACAGGTGTGGTTTTTATTCCTCCATTTTCATTTCTAAACAAGACTTTTAACAGTGTATTAAAACCTTTCCAAATAATTTATGATCTTTTCTCAAGTTTCAGGCCAAATTAAGAAACACAGAGGAGGAAAAGGTACAGAACTCTTATTCCCCCAAACATCCCCACGATAGAGCATTTTATTCAATAAATGTCTTTAGTGGAGTAGTAAATTTACTCATCTCAGTTGCACAGTTTTGGCCCTCGGAGTGAATTCTTTTGTCCTGTGCTTTGGGCTTTTATTGCTTTTTTGACACTCAAAATGAATTTAACATTTCAGGGGAAATATCAGGTCATTGCTGAGTTAAAAGACAAGGAGATTAACAACTTAAAGGAAGAGCTGAAGTCACTGCAGGTAGTGAGATGTTCAACATTCTTCTTTCTTCTCTATCTCTGTTTTTATTGTAACATGCACACCAGCAGCACCTTTTATCCCTTCTTTATTAAAAATAAGGAAGATAGCACAGTTTAATTGTTAAACTGTTCAGAGAGACAAGTAAATAAAGAAAAGACATGCTCGATCAGAGTCAAGGGTGCGGGGTTCTGGTGCATGAGCCTGGCCCGCTCTGGCTCCCCTCTGCTTGTCTTCAGACTTGACACCACAGAGGTGATAAACGGTCATACTCATGGTCTAACGCACTTTAACAACCCAGCCGTGTTACAGAGACAATAGAGACCGTTTTTGATATTCTATCTGGGAGACTCTGACTGCTGTGTTTGGATAAAATGAAGCCTGTTTGTGTTCAATCTTGTGACACGGTCTGGTGGATTCTTTAATTTAACACATTATCACACAAGTGACAGGTGGCACTGAAGTGATTTAATTGCCGTGTACCTTGACTTATCTGCACACCACTGGTGTTGTATAGTTCAATTAATGTGAAATATAAAAAGATTCATACACCAGTTATTTTAATTCCAGTAGAAAAAAAAAATTATATTCATAGTAATGTTTAAATTCATGCAAATGATGAATGGGGTATTATTGCCCCCAAAACTTTACCTTTTGGACTATTTTTTTCTGTCCTTAGGGGCAAAAAATGTTGTTGTTGTTTACATTTTATGTGTTAAAAATGAAAAAGACGCTGTATTTTCTCCTGGCCTAAGATGTAATTTGGACAAAGTCAGAGTTGTTTTGTTTGATTCATTGTTTGTAGCGGGAAGTAAGTATATAGTTTAAAGAAACAAAAAAAACCAATTTGGCAAAATGAGAAGACATCTGGTGGCCCTGTCCAGGGTGTGACAGCCTCTGTGATTCCCGTCAGTGAGGCGTTCATTGTGTTATAATCTATGCCAAAAATCTATAAACGTGGAGGGACTTAATCACAGAGCCCTTAAAGAAAGTGCATTTGAATGTAAAATGTCTGCATGACATGGTGGCAAAACAAAATGTTTGGACATACAGATGTAATTCCATTTTAATTTTTGAATTAATCTGTAATCTCTGATCAAGTTATATAAAGAGAGTTACAGTACTGAAACAAAAGTGTGTGTTGAGATGGGGCTTTCTGTCACATTACATGATCTTTATTTGGTAGAATGTTTGCATTTTTAAAGGACTGTAGATTCAAATTATTTCTCTTTAAATATGTTTTATGTTGCTTTTTTTTTTTACCTATACATGTTAAGGACGTCTTTGCAGCACAGGCTTCAAAGCTGAAATGTGAAGGGTTTTTTTCTTTTAACTTTGGAATAAGAAGCCCACAAAGCAGCCTTGTTTTAAAATTCACTCAGTTGCTGCTGTTATTAAAAATGTGGCATCTTGATTCCAGAGGTGTTAAAAACTGTCATGTACGACTGCAACATCACTTATTTCTATTTTCTGGAAGCCGCTTTCAAATCTTCGGCTCGCTGGTTTTCTTTTACTTCTGTCACACAGTTGCTGAAGTACAACTTGGAGAAGAAATCAAGTGAGCTGGTAAGGAAGGATTTTTCCATTTATACAAACTGTTGACAGAAGGTTGGTGGGAGGGGAGTAAAATTAAAAGAGGAGGATAAGGGAATGGTGCTAAGGAGGGATGGGTTTAGAGGGGAGAGCTCATCAGGAGTAACGGATAGGGAGTGTGTGACACTTTGAACTGCCAGCACAGCAGAGAAAATATCTCTATTAAAATATTTTATAACTGGGCCTCGCTCAGTTTAACCTTCTTCGCATGACGGTGGCTCAGCAGAGTGAGAGGGAGTTGTAGAGATCTGGCGAAAAGGAGAGTCGGACAGATTGACTGAAGGGAGTGAGAATGAAAGAGAAGGGAGTGAGTGAGAAAACGGGAGAAGGAAAGAATCTGCTCAGCTTGATACACACAATCAAACTGTAATGGCAGTTTGAAGAGCGATAAAGCGCTCTGAGGCATGAGCCCACTTGATTCTTACATCCCACTGAAAGAGGCAGGCACTAACTCTGTCAGAGCGTGATCCTCACTTTACTTGACAGCTGTTTCCACTGCCGTATGTCTTTAGTTTGCAAAATAAGCTAGCTTCTTTTGCTGAGCCACAGCCATCAGTCTGCTACAAGCTGGTAATAAAGGGGCAGCATGGTGGTGAATAGAGGGTCAGTTCTGGATTCGAACCTTCTGATGGCCTGTAGCCGTTCTGTGATGAGTTTGTTTGTTCTCCCTGTTTCATCCAGAAGCTCCAGTTTCCTCTCACAGTCCAAAGATCTGCATGATAGAGTAATTGGTGTTTCTAATTTGGCTGTAGTTTCAAGTTTTATTGTCATGTACAGATAAACAGTGTAGCCACATTTACCCGTAATGAAATTCTTTGGCTTGTGCTCCTCTGTAGGATGTGAAAGTGTGTCACCTGTCTCTGTATTGCCCTGTGATGAACTGGCAACTTGATAAGTCTTTCTCTTAAGCCCCCAAGGTGGATAAGTGGTTAAAAAATGGGCAAAGGAAGAACTGGAGTCAGGGTGAAATAGCTAGTCTGACCCCCTACAAAAGTAAAACAGATCTGCATATGGGCATATCTGATTGACCAATTTACTTTTTACGGGGGAGGGGAGAGAGGCTGGGGATGGGCAGGTGGTGGTGGCTTTAAAGCCTCAGTCTAAGGAGCTTTGCTGTCACCATCTATCATTTGAAACCAGATATAACAAGTGAGGGGCGGATCAAACTGAGAAACCGAGGGCCCTCATAGGTTAGAGACACGTCAGTCACATATAGAACCATCCTCAGTGATATACAAACAGTCCTAGGATCTGTATCCATCAACGGGGCGGGTCCTCCTCGACACATTTCTTCTTGTCTGTTTTAACTTTGGCCTTCCACAGGAACAGAAACTGGCCTTACAGAGCCGGACAAAGGACGGCCACCTGAGCCAACTGGGAGAGGTGGAGAAAAGATTCAGTGCCTTGTCCAGGCAGTGTGCCATGGTCAAGCAGGCCCATGACAACCTGGAGCAGAATGGTAATAGATACAGAAAGACAGAAATATAAATACATGTTCTTTGTATGTTGATCACTCTAGGCTTACTAATGATCCCATGCAAACAATCTTCAAAAATCAGATCACACATTTCACATATGTGCCACTTCAGTGTGTCATTACTGAGTGTTATTAGGTTGTTTTCAGCAGAAGAGATTCTGGTTTGCTCCCAGTACAGCCTGAATTCTCTCAGTCATAAATATAATAAGGTGCTGGAAACAGTTCACAGGAATCCTGGTACATCGTGACTTGATACAGTAGTATGTCTCTGCTCATGCAGAATTTTCAACAGCACATTAATTCCTGAGAAAATCTTCCTTCACATCATTCATTTCACTTTATCCTCGTCTTTGTTTTGGGGTCAAGATCTGGGTAATGCTCAAAGGTCACTGTCATGTTTCTTTAAATGCTCCTCTAGGAACACTTTGATAAGAGTAAACTATGAAGACATCTCCCAGGTCAGCAGTGAGGTTTAGTTTAGCGCTGGGTTGCTATCTAGAGGCTTTATGTGAGCCAAGAAAATATTCCCACACCACCGACACCAGGCAGCCTGTCCTGCTGACACCAGGCAGGATTGATCCATCACATTATTTTCCTGCTCTTTAACTTTTTAACCTTGCTGTCTACTTATCTAACATACTTTCCTCTTTTTGCTGTCAGCTAAAGGTAGAGTTTTTGTCAATGAAGCCCAGATGTAGTCCTGTTTAGTGAGACGTGTGTTCTTAAACTGACCTTTTGCACAACACCAGCCTCAATTTTTAAACCCAAGAGGCTTTTTTTGGAAAAGATTGGAATTATTTTAGTGTCTGTAACAATTAGTGGTAAACCAACTGCAACGGGAAATCCATTTCATCTCGTGTCCTGTGGTTCATTGTTTAGTTTTTTCATATAATTTGTGATTTAGATGGGATCCCTTCCTGTTTGCCTTCATGTATAAGCTGTGTATGCTTCATGCTGTGCTATGTGTCAATTTTCCAGTTGATGAAGCCATGAGAATAAACAAGAAACTGACTTCTGCTAATGAAAAACAAGCAGCATCCATTGTGTCACTAAAGAAGGTATGGGGCCAAGTGGTCTAGCATTTAGATTGTTTGAGGCATTTTTGTGATTTTCCTTCTAAACTTTGTACCATTTGGCGTTTTCAGTTAAATATCAGCCACTAAAATATATTGTTGTTTCAAACTAGAATATATTGAGGGTATTATTTGAATTGTCCAGTGGTCTGAGTAGTTTGTGAGGAATCAACTTGACTAATCCTGTGATTCTTATGGTGTCCTGTCAGGAGTTGGATGAAGTCAGTAATGAGCTCAGCAAGGCCAAGATGACTTCAGTTAGACCGGTCAAACCCTACAGTCCTACAGGCAGAGAGCAGCATATACAGCAGCTGCACCAGAAGCTAAAGCTGGTAAATGATGGTCATTAACAGAAATTGTGTTTTATTCTAGCAATTCACAGCAAAAAGATCCCAGGTTCAAATCCAATTCTGTGTGAAGTTTGCATGTTAGCCCCGCAAAACTGTTTGCCACTGCATAGTACATGGGATAAGCTCCAGCCCCACTGCAACCCTTATTTAAATAAGCAGAAGAGGATGGATCGATTGATTCATGCTGAAAAATCTAATCCAGTTCTGACAAAGATAATATTTATTTTTTTGTATGGTTAGGAAACTGAAATGAACAAGAAGCTAAGGGAGGAAAATGCAACTAACCAAGCAGAAAAGCAGGTAAGGACCTGGAACATGACCAAACCTAGACAGCTTTTAATGTTGAGTCTCTTCCTTCAGTGAAATTTTATGAACGTGATTGTTTTGGAAACTCCTTTGAAGTATTTCCACTTTTTATGATGTCGAGGTTCAAATAAACCAAAATCAAGCCCGGTCGGTTTGTGCGCCATTATTGTGTTTGTGTCTGTGTGTGGTTTAGGAGGTGATACGGTCCCTGCAGCACACCCAGCAGCTGTTGCTGAGTCAGACGCAGACAGTGAGGAGAGTAGAGTTGGAGCTACAGACACAAAGACAGACCTACGAGGTCAGAGTATTTCATCCTGTGCTATTTTGTGGATGTAACTCTTCACATGTATACATGTTAGCCAAGACTTCCCTCTCGCCATGCCTTGGTAGCCTTTTTCTGAACAAGGAGGTTACATCTGTCTATTATGGGTTCACATGTAGTACTTTTTAAAAATAATTCAGTCCCCTTACAATTGCTGTCATTCAAAAAGTGGATCAGCCTAAAAAACTTTGAGCTCATTTGAAAAGTACTTTTCACTTACCTGTATTCTGCACTACATTCCTACCAAAGTTCCTTATCTTCATGTAATGGTAAGATGGAGAAAAAGTTTCTAGGTGTTCTGGACAGTTCCTGTTTGACGTGTTCTTCAGTTCCTCCTGCACACCAAACTAACTCTCATTCAGCTTTATTATTATTTTCAAGGGCAACTGTTTTTTGTCTGTTTGCTTTGAGCATCTTATTGCAGTTGCATGTGATCTGTATGTAGTGTCTCTGCAGACCTAAATTACAATCTCTGATGATGAAACACATGTGAAGTTTGCTTTAACAGATCAAAAGAGAGCAAATAGCTACTATGCGTATCTGTGTGCCCGTCTTGAAATTACCTCCACCAAGTAGTTTCTGGTTCGCAGGCATTTGTGTGTCACTCTGTCTGTAAATACAATAGCTTGAAAACTTTAGAATGAATTCTGGTGACACTCTGTAGGGGTGTAGAGTGGGGTCTACACCCCATTAAAATTTGGCTGACATCCATCGAGATCTTCAAAGTCAATGAACTATTGGTCAAAAGTTGATGATGAACCTTATAACCTAGAAACTATGCTTCTCACAAATGTGGTGTGTATTGTCAACATATACAAAGTACTGTATAAAGATTTAAAATATGTCACATTTGACCTCTCACCTCTCCTTTAAGGTCAATAGACTGATCTGAAGATCAGAGAGATAATAGTGATACATAAAGCTACTTAAAACTATGTTTATTATTACTGCCATTGTTTGTTTTGACAACATATAGGCATATAGGTAATGATGTGTGATATATATTGATATATCGGGATTCTAAACTTTCATAAATTGTCTTTTGTATTTAGAACTAATTAAAATTCCATTGCCTTTCTTTGTTTTTTGCAACATTTACAAAGTCATCCTGGATTGTGGGGATTATAAATTTTACATTGTAGTTTGGATCCAAATATCATGTCACATTTGACCTCTGATCTTTTATATTTTTTTCAAGGTGACCCCAAAATTTGTTTATCTTTAACTCTTTGCCCCCTGAAAGCTGTCTGGGAGCAATCCTTGAAGCTGTTTCCTGTTGTATTTCGGCCTGCTTATAGAACAAAATGACCGGGCTTTGCCACAGAAGTTAGGGAGGGTGATCTCTGCCTATGCAACTCCACTTGGAAAAACCCAGAAACTATTCTGATAGTCGTCAAACCACAACCAGATCACTTTATTAATTATACTGAGGTGTCAGAAATCATCAGTGGTACAGGGGAGGTCGTCAGATATCATCTGTTTGAGTTAAGCAAAATATTGACAAAAGAATGAGAACGAGCTGTCCAGTTAGTTATAAATATACTGCAGGGAAATAGTTAGTTAGTTGACATGAATACACCAGTTAAAAATAAATCAGGAGATTAAGATGTGCTATTTTTTCTGATTTACACTTTACATTTCTATTCTTTTCTTCTTTGCAACACTTTTCTAGTAATATAAATGTAACTGAATAAATGTGTGATCAAGGTTGAAATGTGTATTTGGACATAAATATCCAGTCTAACACATTAATAAACAAGAAGCACTCCAAAATATAGCTCCCTCTCTCTCTGGGCACTATTTACTTAGCATGACAGATGTTTACTTTGATTACACAAATAAGGTAAATACTAATATGTACTGATTTTTAAATGGACATGAATAACTTGAGTTTATTAACTGTATGTAGTACAAATACTGGTAAGCATCACTGGTAAGCAAAATTGATTTAATAATAACAAAGCTTTTTTTGCCTACAGGGAGAAAAAATTAGCTCCAGGTGTGTCTTTGTTTGTCAATAATAAGGAAGAAATAGAAGAATTTATCTTGTTGATTCTTTAAAATTACAGTCATACATTTAAGCCACATTTAACAAAAAATTTGGGGTGAATGAAATTTACCCTTACAGACTCTGGACTTCAAAGTTAGTGTGATTTCAGTCCTTTTATGTTAGAATACTTTAATTGGTTTTTGTGCGCAAAAACAAAAATAAGTGCCAAACTTATAGTAATGCCACGTCTGTTATCCCACTTCACCTTTGTAGAAACTTTCTTTTCATGCACGTTGGAGTTTTGGCTGATAGAAAATGTGATTTATGTCTCCAGATAAAACCCTGCACCACCCATTGGCCCCACACAGATCAGAAATTTTTCAGGGTCTATTTAAATGATTATAGAGTAAATTTATGCAAAGACCAAAATGAATGACAACCATTGTTCCTTCCCATAAATTTGACGAATGGGATGTTGTATATCACAGCATGTACATATGTGAATATAGTCGGCTCCACAACTGAATGATAGTGTGTTTATTCTGCATTTATAGCTTTAAAGTTTATTGTTCTCTTTTCTTCTCTCTATACCACCCCCTCTCATTTTAATTCACCTATTCATTAATTTATTAAAATCATTATCAAAATGACACAAGCCAACTGATTTGTATTAGCAAGAAGTCCTCTCTCTGCCTGCCCTGTTTAGAACCCTCTGTTCACATTAAATAAACACATAAAAATTTAATATTGCACTAAAACCCCATGGGCGATTAATTTTACTGCAGGCCCTTAAACAGGAACATGAGGTGATGGGAGAGCAAAGCAAGGCAGTGGAAGACAAGGTGGCCCAACTGATGGAGAGCTATGCTGCTTCCAAGACCAGCTGGGACAAAGAGGTAGAAGAAAAACTGTGCTGTGAGAGAAGGCAGTGTGATGATAGTAGCACATATTTACAGTGTCCGTCAGGCTGAACTCTTCTATAGCAGACTTAATGTGTAAATGGGAAAATGACAAAAAATCATACAAGCTCATTTAAAATCACGTCTTTCATTTGTCTGTGTGGGTAAACAGAAGACGAAGTTTCTGGATCGCATCAAGACACAGCAAGAAGACCTTCAAGCACTGAAAGAGGCTTTTGATGATCTTCATCAGAAACACGCTGAGCTGTCCTTACAGGCCAAATCACACGAACAGCACATACATGAAATGGAGGTATGTATTCCAAAAACACATGTAGGGGGATTACAGGTGTCGTGTGAGGCAGGAGTGACAGATGGGTACAGGGGGTGGGGGGGGGTTCTGGACTGTGATGTCTACAAATGACACTGTGATTTGTAGCGGGAGTAGTGAACAGGTGAAAGAGAGCCTGGAGAGGTGGAGGTATGCTCTGGAGAGAAGAGAAGTAGAGCTTAGTAAAAGCAAGCAGATGTAACAGGGATGCTCCAAGGAGAGGAAGCAGTGATGGTGGATGAATTTAAATACCTGGGGTTAACCATTCAAGCAATGGACAGTGCACAAGTAAGGTGAAGTAGAGCGTGTAGGCAGGGTACAGTGGTCGGAGATGAGTGTCTTGGGTGATTTGTGAAAGAAAGAGTGAAAGGGAAGGTTTGCAAGATGGCGGCGAGACCTGCTGCTATAGAGACAGTGGTGCTTAAAAAGGACAAGAGGCTGAGCTCCAGATTAAAGCACAAAGGGGATCAGGCCTGTGGAGCAAAGTGCCCCTAACATCAGGACATCTCCAGTATTAGATGCTTTCAAACCCCGTATGTAGTTTTTGGCTTTTAAATCAGAATGAGTTTCAAGTACTTTCATTTGTGCTGTTTTTACATAGCTTTATATTTCATTTAACTCTGTCATTTTTCTCCTGTGTTTTATTTGATTTGATCATTTTAGATATATAGCACTTTGTTCAACAGCTGTTGTTTTTAAATGTCCTGTAGAGATGAACTTTACTTGACTTGAGTACATCAGAGAGACAGCTCGGGTTCAGTGTTTCGGAGACAGAGTTACAGCGGCAAGGCTGACGGTTGGACACGTACAGGGGAGAGATAGTGGATACACTGGGCAAAGGATGCTAAATATGGGGCTGCCAGGCAGGAGGAAAAGAGGAAAAGAAGATTCATGGATGTTGGTGTGACAGTAGAGGATGCTAGGGATAGGATGAGATGAAGAAGAAGAGAGATTCTCTTAACAGAACACAATAAACACTTTTCTACAACTCTATTTTTACATGAAAAACTCATCACACAGACTTTGTACTACTCAGCTGATAAGTTTAAAGTATTTACAGAGGACCTTCACTTTTTTCTACCAAATCTGTACTTTTGCCGTGTTGGATGATCATATTAAAATTGAAAAATAACTAAAATGAAAAATTAACAGGTTGTGTTTTCAGCAGTTTTGACAGAAAGTGAAATACATGTGCTGGATAGCAGAACATTAAATAGTGCAAAGTGTCCTCTCATTTATTAGACAAACATTTCAAAACAGACCAGAGTCACCACTTGAACATTCAGGGATAAAGAAACCAGGAACAGAGCTCACTATAATATTTTTCATAATATTCTGATTTACAGCTATGGGAATAATGTTAATAATAGCAGGTGTAGCTGATGTATAGTGAATGGGAGTTTATAAGAGAAACTGTCATCCACAGTAAAAACATGTGAATGCATGCATGTTTATTTTTCTCTGCACAGGTAAGAGACAGCAGCCAGACACTCAGTGTTTCTACCCATCCCACCTCTGTGGAGGAAGTTAGAGGCGAGGAATCTGTGAGTGAACCCATCTCAAGATCTAAGCTTCCCAGCTTTGGCAGTCTGCAGCACTCAGTCTCCTCTCAGGCCAAAATTCCAGATTGTCTGGAGGACACAGCAACTGGGACTAAGATACTTGCCACTGCAGAAACTGAAGGTCAGCACACTAAACATAAACATACAGAAAATAAATATGTTCTGACACACTATGAGACAGTCATTTTCTTATTTTTTCTCATGTGCGTTTTATTCTCTTTCAGGTCAAAAAGTCTCAAAACAACAGTCACAAACCGTAAAAGAGCCTTTAAGCCACCTAAAAATGCCCAGTTGTCCACTTACCTTGAATTCTTTCAGCTTGTGTACTTTTTCTGGAACAGGAGCCACAGATGCCGTAACATTGAACAAAGGGGCTAACAACTCGAAAAGTGAACACAACCCTGATGTGCGTTCAGATCTAACTAATACGGCTCTCTCTGTGTCTGATGATGATACCCACTTTATCAGAGGTTGCTGTGCGAGTGGTATAACTGCATCAAACTCCGAGTACAGCTCTCTATGTGAATCTGCAGATTTACCAACAAACATGAAAAATAAAGGAGACAACACAGGAATGAATGAGAAAGAACACGAGGAGAAGGACAACGGGAAACAAGGAAATAGCCACAGAGAAGAAGAGGAGAAAAATATAGGGCAGCTGAGGAATAGGGAAAACGATCAAGGAGAAGATGTGAAGGAGGGAGGACGTGCTGGAGAAAAGAGAGGAACAGCCATGGCACCAACAACAGATAGAAGAAACAGGCAAGAGGATAGTGAGGGGTCAGCAAAGGATGCTGAAACAGAAACAAAAGATAGAGCGGATGGAGTGAAGGAGAGAGAAAAGACAGCAGTGCACACACCACAAACACAGATACGAGCCCAGACGATTACTGATATGACTGCTGAAAAGAGCCACACACTGCAGGTCATTGACTTCATGGGCGCTGAGCCGCCTGTGGATGTCTGTAAACCCTCAGACTTCACACAAAGTCTCTGTCAGAAAGTCAGTGAAAAGGATGCTGAATGCAAACATTTGGAGATCCATGGTCAGACTGGAAGAGATGGAGAACATCAAAGTGTTCGCTCTGAACAACAGGAAGTTTCAAATTTGTGTCAAAACGAGGTCCAAAGCTCAGACGGAGACACAGAATCACTAAATCAGTGTCCCACCAAAAAAGCAGGGGAGCTTTCTGCTGGACTGTCTGAACACTCGAGTACCTCACAGATAGACGATGCCCCATCAGCTAGTCACTCAAATGGTTTTCTCATCGCTGAAAACTTGGGATCATGTCAGACACATACAGAAACATGTACTCCTTCTGATGTTATTTCAGGTATGAAGCAAACAGATGAAAGCTTTGATGTACCTGTGAGTGAAAAACTGGCAGAACCTGAGCAGCTGCTGGAGTCTGTGGTAGCTGTTGAAGGAAAGGGTGATCCAAGTGTAAAGAAAGGAAGAAAGAAAGGACGAATGTCTATGAAACACCTTTGGAAGAATCCCACTTAAAAGATGGCAATGTTAATATTACGATGGTTGCCATAACCCTTGAGTCTGAGGTAGAAAACAAACACATGAAAAGTAACAATATAAAGGATACAGAAGATACGAAGAAGACGAAAAGTGAAACAGATCCGAAGCTGCCACTCGTTACAAGTCAGGGTCCCAAGCAGCCTGAGTTAGGAGAGAAGCTGCTGGGTGATTCTGGCGAGTCGTCTCTGCCCAGCAAAAAGACTTACAGGCCATTATTTGAATGGGCCGGTGCAGAGAGAAGAATGTCAAGCTCCAGAACAAAGTCAGATGTCACCATAGCGCACCAGCCAATCCAGGTATTAGAATCAAAAGGTTGTAGCGTTTTCAAGCTGTGTGATGAAAATATTAACAACAATTTCAAAACCCTTTAAGTCATCTGATTGCTCATACAGGACTAACTAGCTACACTAACCTAAAGAAGTGCAGTTAATTTTACTTTGTAATCGTAACAATTTTTTGACATTCAGATGTAGCAATGCTTTAAAGCTGTGGTTAATTTTATATCAGTTAAACTCTTGGTGTTTTTTTCCAGGGATCGTCTCTGTCTGAGCAGAATACAACTGCAACTGCTGGATTCCCAGGACATCCTGCCAGCACAATAATACCCAAGCCCCTCAAAAGCAAACACGACAATGGTGATGGTTTATCATTTCACTAAGGAGCACAGAAACTGCTCTGATGCATGACTAGGAACATCTTACACAGTGAATTCATTGTCCGTCTGCGTTTCTTACCATTACTAATCATCATTCATTCTTGCTTTCTTGCTGTTCTTGCCATCTCACCTCATTCCTCTTAGTCCCCTTGGTGATTATGAGGGCGTCAGACCTGTTGAATGCCTCCAGTGTCTGTGGGACCGCACCTTCCCTGAGGAGAAAGCAGCAGGGACTCTGGGAAGCAATGCAGGAGACCTGCAGAGAGAGAAGAGCAGCAGATATGGTCAGTTGTTAAGAAGCAGGGAATTGCTGTTACAACACTTTAGAAGGTGGTTCATTTATAACTGTGAGAGTTAATCATATATGTATGTCACAGAAGTTATTTTAAAATAGCTTGTAAAACACTAGTCAGGTGATAAAGCACAGCTCATGATTTACATAACTTTACATTTGAGAGCTTTATTGATGAGTCCTCACTGTGCGAGCTGCACTTTGGAAAATTTAATTTCAACTGCTGAAGCCTGTGTCCAAGTACATTTCATCACAGGGAAGCTTTAATCGTGTTCTCTAGTACAAGTTGATGTTGAGCAGCAGGAAATGGCCACAGTGTCGTGTTCACATAGAAATGCATGCCCCCCCTCAGAGGACATTAGAATGACCGTTATAAAAGGGTTTTCTCTGTCGAGGTCATTGCTGTTCCACAGATTCAGAGCTTCATCATTTTATAGAATGTGTCTGAGTGGAGCCCACGGGAAATTTGAGCTGGAGCTTGAATGAATATGCCCGTTACAACAGCCTGACATGTCCTCAGAGGAACTAGATATTAAAATGCTCTTTCAACATTTTTGTGGTCCTAGACTTTTAGAATGTAGGAGAACTTGTTTAAAAGAGTACGCAGAATATCTGACAAAGATTTCAGACAAAGGTTTCCTGCTCTTTGATTAATGTTCGGTCAGGTGTTGACCGAATGGATGTGGCTTGATGTATGTTGAGCTCATAGACAGACAGAGAACAAATGACCTGTGGAAGAAAAAGTACCTAATGATGCCTGGGTACCTCGCCTCTCTCACTCACTCAGTCTCTGGTCTCCACTCTTGCTCTGTCTTCCTCTCTCACTTCATCATTTGTCCCTCCCTTCTCCACCCTCTTGCTGTTTCTCTTTTTTTATTCTCTTTCACTTTTTCTCTCTCACACACTCCCAAAATCTCTTTTGTCACCATCACCGCACTGTCACTCTGTGTTTTATACAATCCAGGTGCTCGCAGTTGAGGGAGATGGGCTGCAGCATGTCTCGAGTATGAGGGGAAAAAACAAACTCATCTGATAGTTGATCAAATTGTAAAGAAGACCAAAGCGAAGAGTTCTGGCTACTCTCTCTGGGCTGGATACAGATACAAATATCAGTTGTTGCTGCTTATTGTCTGCCCTGAATTTGTTTATCTGTCTTTTCTTTTCTTATGAAGGAATTAAGCATTGAACTGACATTTTTGTACCAAAAAAAGACCAAATCCTGATTGATGGTGATAGATTCCTGCCTTATAGGTGCTCCAGGTTGATCACAGTCTGTGGGCTTCTGCTTGTCCGCTTGATTTTTAGAATTGACCATAGATTGCAGATCAGATTAAGATCTGGGGAGTTACTGGGTTGTGAATCCAGATTGTTAATTTTATATTCTCTGAGCCACTTTATCAGGACTAGATTGCGATCACTCAGGATTTGGCCTAGAAGCATGCCACAGAGAACTGAAGGAGAAGGTTGAACACTATGAATACTCACTCTTTTCATAAATTTGATTTGTTTGCTAGTAATAATCCAAATCCTATAGAAGAATGTTTGTGTTTCTTATTTACTGTATTATCTCAAACTATTATATTATAGAATAATAAATATGAAACACAAACTTTGTGTGACCACAATCACAGCTTTCTCACAGTGGATATTTGATGATAGCTACTGTTTGTTGTCATTTTTATGCAGGATGGCAGAGCTCCTCCGCCAAGCTGTTCTTTTCCAGCCTCCAGCACAGGCAGCAAACTGTCATGGCAAACCACTGCAGAGTAAGTATGCTTGTTCTTTAGAAAGAAGACACCATCATTTGAACCAGAATAAATGGTCCACTCAATAGAAATTGTTTATTTGTTTCCTATTGTCATATTTGAGTAGAAGCCTGCCCTAAAGGTCAAACCCATAACTTCAGGCACTTTATGGAAACTTAGTCAAAGTAAATAAAAAATAATCAGCAAATTTCATAGCTCATATCTTTGTATCTACACACCGGAATGAAAATGATCTTTACTAACATTTTGGCCCATTCAGTAGTTAAAAGTATTGACAAAAAACAAGAGTTGTTTTTTGTTTTTCTTGGTTAAAAATTATATTTTAGAAGTTATTTTAGAAGTTTTAGAAGTTTTCTTATCATCTTATCCTATTCCAGTGTTTTTCTAATTTTTGCTATGTAACTTTGCACTGTCCACCTTCTGCTGTAACAAAACAAATTTCCCAATAAAGGTTATCTTATTATCTTATCTTAAACATTTTCATTTAAGTGCATTACTTCAGTCTAATGTTAAGGAGAATTTGTATAGCTTCATTTGAAATGTGTATTATTACATGAGTAATAATATGATTACTGACTACAAACAAGTTCATGCTAGTGTTTTCCTTGAATCAGGTGTAGCAGAGCTCCTACCTTAGCTGCAGGTCCTAGTTCAGAGTCCGACTGGGAACTCTCCTGCTCCCAGGAGAGGGACGACCAACAGGAATCATTCAGGGCGCAGATCTCCAAAATCGAACAGTTCCTCGAGACAGAGAGGCTCCGTCTGCCCAAAAGACGACGAACTGAACCAAATCTGTAGAAACTGCTGGTCGTCTTTATTTGCTGTCCTAGGTGAGACATTGTGTGGCACACGTTTGACAGTTATTGTTAGCGCAGGTTTAAATGTTCTGAAACACGATTGCTTTTTAATATATACATGTGTTACTGATTCCTTTGAACTGTATAGTTTCTTCTAACATTGCTGTTTGAAGTTTAAAGTTTTTGGGTTAAATCATTAACTCTTCACTTTATTATTTTAACATTTCTGTGCTTTAAATGGAAAACGGCAGAGTTTGTGTGTTTGTTTCACACGTGCGTATTTGTATGTTTTTAAGTGAAGAGATGAAAATAAGATAAGATAGCCTTTCTAAGTGATAAATATACAATACTACTACTGCTATGTTGGAAGGATTTTATTTTATCACACAGTTGCATGTGATTAAAGTAATTTTATAAAGGCTCCAATATCACCAATGTAAAAATCCAACATTTCCATTCTCTTGTCATTTAATTAAATTACAGGGTTATGAGTTGTTTTCAAAATATTGTATGTAAAGACTTAGATAGGATGCACTACAAGCTTCTGCAGCCTCACTGACACAACACTGACTCATCAAACCACACAAACAGGACATCAGTATGTGTTGCATTTCTTTTACTGGAAACATTATTCACAGTAAATCATGCATTTCATAGCAAACAGCTGGATAAGTAAGGACCAAGAGCGCTGTTGCCCATTAAAAAGGCTGGGAACATGCTAATTAACATTAATTAACATCATAGCCAATCAGTGTGGCATGTCTCAGAGGAGCTCTAATTGTGGAGGCACCTTTGGTCTACACCATGTTGTTTCTGCTGCTGCTGTTGTTGGAGGCAATTACAACTCGGGACACTCTGGTTCGACTGTGTTTACACCTATTAAATTAAGGGAAATAACAGTTCAGATAACAATTAGCACTAAATACCCCAACCCTAATTAACCAAAAATCAATTAGTGAACATACAGTCCAATTAACACGTTCTAACAAGCCTCTCGTTAACTTTATGTTCCCTGTGAGGATGATGGCGGAAAGAGCATATGGCCCCACAAGAGCATGAAGCAGCTGACCACACATGTTTGGATTCTCATTAGTCTGGTTGCTGCTTATGTACTGTAGACGTGTGGCATTTGGCTTCAGCTCACTCGCCTCAGGTTAGTTTAAGTGGGTTTGAGAGTGTTGGACAAAGAGGTTTTTGTAGTATATAGACTGTCTAGATGCAAATTTCTATTAGCAAACGGATCTATTAATACATCTGACTGACATCAGTGCAGTTTGTAGCCCTAATTTTCAGCAGTCACAGAGGTACACGATGCTTTTTTACAGTATCACCTTCAGAAGACGGGATAATTTCAAAATTATAATGTGCTGTTACGCATTTTTGACTTGGTGATAATGTGAAGACATAAAAATATATATTCACTTTTTTAAAATTATTTTGTTATTACTTCACTTTTTGGTAGGTCACCATATTGATGCTAAAAATTATATATATCATAATATATTTTTATATAGCACAACAACATAGTTTGTAAATATAATGCAAACATAATACATAAATCTAATACCCATCCATCAATTTTTCAGCACTCATGTAGGGCCAGGTCACTGGGGCGACGGTCTAAGCGGAGAAGCCCAGACCTCATTATCTCAACTGCATAAACAGAATAACGCAAAGTTCAGTGTTGCAATGCTTCCTGTTTAACTTCTTACCTGTGCCTGAAATGCAGCGAGTCAACAGAATTGTATGACACTGCCTGAGAGCATCAGTCATATATGGCTAATTGTTTTGTACCAACAGCGCTAAGGGTCATAACATAGATTCTGTCATTCACCAGCTGTAAATCCGATACACGGGACTTTGAAGTACGTAAAGATATAGTTTTGCTTTCATTACTGTCCTTTGACACTATACTGTGAAACATAGGTTAGCAAAAGTTAACCATTTGGCTGTGGTAGTTGACCCTTATGACAACCCCACGCCCCACGCCTCAGAGCATGCCTACCAACAGATCCACAGCAGACCTTGTTGACGTTATAAGAAAAGACTCGAGTTTTCACCAAATTTCTGCTCGCACGCTAAAATTAACAGCTAACATTTCAATGGTGGTAAAATGGCTCAGCTTGATCCATCTTACTACACTTACTGATAATGAATACGCGTGAACCTTAATGCACTCATAAAGAAACCTGGAGCATTTGAGTGGCTGTGCCCACCACTGCTGACCCTTATCCATATTGGGAGGAAGGGAGAGGATGGGAGGAGAGGTGGGGGAGGTATGGAATATAAAAGAGTTAATTTTAATGCACTTGTGCTCGCAAAAACTCATACACGATCTATATTTCTCACTCATACAGTTTTGCCTCTCCTCTTTTACATAAGCATGCACATGGCCACATACACACATACAGTCTCTGTTATGAAGTGTTGGCACTTTGAAACAGTCAATTACCCTCTGGCTAGGGAGGATACCTGCTGTTAATTACTGCTCAGTGTTTTATATGGAGCGTAAATAAAGAGACCGCTGACATTCACATTCCATCAATGCATCCCCCAGCTCACACTGTATTGTGTGTGTGTGTTATTTGATTTTAAAATAACCCTTGTGAGGTAGGAACCATGGGGAAAAAAGCATTTTGGAAAGAACGGGTACAAATCCTCCAACCTGACCAAAAAGATATGCTGTTTCCCCGTGAATTTGCCTTATAATAGTAAATCCTGAAATAGTACCCCTGCACAGATATGCAGTATAATATATGCAGTTATGTCTATGAAGGTTCTCAGTCATCCAGGTCATCGTAGTCAAAGGAGCTTGGAAAGAAAAGCGTCTGGACTTCTTTAAGTTGCTTGAAGACGTTTCACCTCTCATCCGAGAAGCTTCTTCAGTTCTAGGGTCAAATGGTGGAGTTAAGATTTTGGTTTATAGTAATGTTGAGCTGGGGTTGGCAATGGCAACCTTCTGTTTTTTTGACCATTCCATCTACCCCATACTCAAAATAGAGGCAATTATACACTGTACATAGTGGGAAACATTGGACCACTACTTTGAAGCCACAACTAAAGATATCGTCATCTTTCTGTCATATTGGTAAGCTTTTAATTTGTCTTTAGTAGAGTGAGGTTCTCAAGGTAAAAATGCCATTCATACGTCTCCATATAGGGTTTTAATTATGAGCCAAAATGTTGTAACCATCTAAAGTTGACTTACTATATGCTTCAAAATTGTGAAACAATGATATGTGTCTTGTAGAAATTGCCGTAAGATATCAACAACCAACATTCGTGATGTCAGACAAAACATCTACTATATCCATAATCCTAAAGGGAAACAAATACATCTCTGATTAGTGGAGGTCACTGTTGCCATGGAAAGGTTTAAACATGTGACAAAAACTTCAGAAACTGTAATAGCAGTGATTGCAATCAGTTGATGAAGCACTGTACTATATATTCAAAAATTCCAGTTTTATTTATATAGTGCCAAGTCACAAAAACAGTTGCCTCAAGGTGCTTTATATTGTAAAGACCCTACAATAATATAAAGAAAACAGAGAAAAACCCCAACAATCATAAGACCCCTATGAGTAAGCGCTTTGGTGAGAGTGGGAAGGAAAAAATCCATTTTAACAGGAAGAAACCTCCAGCAGAACCAGGCTCAGGGAGGGGCGGCAATATTCCGTGAGCAGTTGGGGTGAGGAGGGGAAGACAAGACAAAAACACGCTGTGGAAGAGAGCCAAAGATGAATAATAACTAATAATTGATATTATTATCAAAAGTCCTATTATGCAGCGCTGCAACAATGAAAAGAATTTAATTTGAGAAAGTTGGAAATCAGTATGGGATTTGTAAAAACTTTTGGGATGAGTAACTTTCTTTCAACAATGAAGGCATTGTTAAAAGAAATTGTTCACACAGTCCTGTGTCTTCGCCTTTAAAAAAAAAAATCTCAGTCAAATCTTTTTATGGTCATGATTCAGCTGGTAGCTGGCTGGTTTAGTTCAAGAAAATCAGCTGGTTTCTTTGCTCTCAAAAAGTTGAGAAAAGTTTAACTTGGGACACCACTGGCGGTTATTTCATTCACTTTCTGTGGACTCTCGTCACCACGTGTCTTCTAGTCACTTCCTATGCGGATGCTCCATAAAGGCATTTGTATAACAGGCTAAAAAAGAGGCAGATAGCCACTACTGTGGCACAGATATATGCTTATTAGTGTATACAAATACATACAGGATACAAATTAAATTAGCATCTTACCGATACCAGATTAAAAAAAATCCAATATTTGAGTTTCCCCAACAGTTATTGTCTTATTTGTTTACACTCTGCTTAAGTCCACTTGGATCAGCTGGTTGTCGTGTTTGTGGCGTTTCAAATATGTGTTTCCAACAGCAAAGGTGTCTTTGGTGGACAAACTGCAATGTCAACGCTCGTAACATGGTTGAAGAATGTTTATCTCAGCTCTTTGTTACTTTTTAAACTTTAAATTATATAGCTGATATAAATGCTAATACAAAAAGATTAACATATAGCTAATATCAGTAATCTTGAGCTGCCGATAAATATACTGGGCATTAAATAAATGTCACCAAAACTGAAGGATAGACATCTTGGAGAGGCTGTTATCAGTTAACAGTGCAGTAAGTTTCATTTCATTACTGGAGATATTGGAGGTTGCCACTTGGTGCAAAGTAAAAAGTGACTTAATCACACACACCTCCACCTTGACCTCCCAAACCGAGGCCGGTACAGTTAAAAAAAAAGACAGAAAATGTAGTCAAGTTTAAATTCAACCCTGATTTACAGTCCCATTTATTGAAATTCTGTACATGAGAAGGGAGGAAAGCTATATATTTGCCAATCCTCCAGCTAAATGGGTCTCACCACCACTAAACATTGCTGACTATCCTGGGGTTACAGGGCCATGTTTTGTCATATTATACCTCTTTGCCTCAAAAGCCATCACAGTAAATCTAGCCGGGAAGTCGTATTAAACAGTGCAGTAGATGTCTGCAGAGACGGAGGCTGAGTGCAATCCTGGCACTCTGAGTGTACTCTGCAGTCTTAAAGTGAAAAAGTGCAGCTGCTCTTTTGGCCCTGTAAAAATACTTAAATGAGCAGATTATTAGAGAGAGAGAGAGTGGCTTCGGCTCTTAACTCTTGTTACACTCTTGGTAGAATAGAGCTTCCTTTTTGTATATTTCTATATATAGCAGCTAATTTTTAATATACTTCTTACTTTAGTATAATTATTGTTAAATGTGGTTTGGCCCTGTTTTAAATACCCGTTTTACCAATCAGAACATCTTATTTTTTTGCTTTCAATAAAATCTAATTGTATAGAACTATGTTGGCATACAGAGTGCAAATAGCCACAATTAAAACTGTTTCTCTGTTGTAAATTGCCAAAAACTCTACAGAGTATTCTTTAAGTTTCTCTGTCTTTTTTAGGGATGAAGAGTTTGCTTTAATTCAATTTCTGACTCAAAAATCTGATGATTTCTTTGATTTTAGGGACTTAAGTTTTTTTCTCTTGAGCTTAACTTCTTTAGAAAGCTATTACTGTGAAAAGCGACCCGTTAAAAGTCAGTATAGTAGTCAATCTACGTTCCTTTCCTCACCTATGGTCACGAGCTCTGGGTTGTAACCTAAATAATGAGGTTGACTGGATTCAAGAGGGACCCGAAGTAGAATGACTGGACCTCCACATTGAAAGGACCCAACTGATGCGGCTCGTATGTCTGACTAGGATTCCTCTGGACACTTCCCAGGTGAAGTATTCCGGGGACCAGGGGGGATTCCCAGGACTCGTGTTGAGACTACATCTCTCAGCTGACCTGGGAACATCTCAGTGTCCCCCCAGATAAGCTGGAATCTGGGAGGACACTGGGGTGAGGGAAATCTCAGACTGCTGGCCCCGTGACCCAAGCCATGGTAAGCGGTAGAAAATGGATGGAGAGATAGATATATGCAACTGTCCTTAAAGAATTTTCCAAATCTAGAATAAAGTAAATCTTATCCAGTTTAGAGTCACAGGGGAGCTGAAACCTGTCCCAGCTGTCATAGAGCAGGTCGCCAGGCTGTTACAGGCCTAATGGAGAAACACTCACATTCTCACCTATGGGCGGAAGCTGGAGTACCTGGACTCATATAAGCTCCACACAGAAAGGCCTCAGCCTACGTTTGAGGAGCTAAGAGGCATTAGTGCTAACCACTGTACCACCTTGCCTCTAGTTTAAAGCTATGAAAGTTTCCCTTGAGTATGGCCGATGAGTTTGTACACACACTAAATCAGTTGGGTACCCTTAAGCAGCTGGACACATCAGAGGAATCAGTCATCAGTACAAAAGAAAACAGCCGACATTTAAACTAAAACCTCTCAAATGTTTTACTGTTTTCTTCACATAGTATTTCTTATTCTTAGGTTTGAAATATAGTTGTGCTGTTTGTCTTCTGTGGTTTCTATCGCTGTGCATTTTTACTGCAGTGAGACCTCGCGACACTGATAAATAACAGGCTTCACCTTTCCTTAGCCAGGCTTAGCATGACTGAATGCACTCCTAGTCTCTCTGAGAGTGTGTCCTCAGCTGTGAATCACTTGTCTTCAACATACATCTACGGTATACTCACACACACACACACACACACACACACACACACACAGATGCTGCTCTCGGCTTTTACCGGCATGGAGAGAGCAAAGCAGAGAAGATAATCTCTGAAATGTGACCTGCTGTCAAAGGTCAGAGGAGTTGAAAGGTCGCCCTGCGCATCATTTATAGGCTCTTAAGTAAGACTGGCTCTTACACTCAGGCATACTCTCCCTTTCAAACTGTTATCAGACTCTACAAGTTATGACTGTGAGATGTGCAAATCGGTTTAGTTGGCGATGGGTCCGATGGTAGAGAGGAAAGAATGCAAAGAGAACAAAATACAACAAAACAGAACACAGAAAGACAGATCGAGGCTTTGGGATCCAGTAAACATCTTGATTGGGCTCTTAGTTTTACTTTTCAGATATAAATTACATATTTTGTAAATGAAATTCATGTAAAGCAATTCATGTGTAAACTAAAAATAAAGGGATTGCGGAAAAAGTATCATTTATTCTTTGACTGTTTTTAAGCGCACCTTGAATCTTCTTTATCACAGTTTCTAGAACTTTTCTGACAGATATCTCTAACACCTGCTGTTTTCACAACATTACAAAAACACAACATTGTATTTGTGTTGCATTTCGCCTTTTTATTTATGTTTTTATACGTCGTTTATTGAATAAAATTCGCCATGTGTTAGACAGTAACTTATCAAGGCACTTTCTGATCCCTTAAAAAAAACTTTTTTAAGGCTAAAAAAAGAGCTAAAACTACAATATGTCCCATACTCTTGCTATTTAATTCAGCCCAATTTTATTTATATAGCACCAAATCACAACAGTTGCCTAAAAGTGCTTTATATTGTAAGGTAAACCCCATACAATAATTCAAAGAAAACAGAGAAATCCCCACAATCATATAAACCTCTGTGAGCAAGCGCTTTGGTGACAGTAGGAAAGAAAAACTCCCTTTTAACAGGAAGACACCTCCAGCAGAACCAGGCTCAGGGAGGGGCAGCCACCTGCCGGGAAGGGTTGTGGGTGAAGGGAGGAAGATGGGACAAAGACATGCTGTGAAAGAGAGCCAGAGATTAATAATAAGTAATAATTAAATCCAGAGAGGTGTATAAGCACATAGTGACTGAAGAAGAAATACTCAAAGTATTTTTCTCTTACTTACAAAGGAGTATTAATGCCACTTTAAAAAAAAGAAAAATAGGACATACATTTTTTTTCGTTATTATGGTTGATTTTGAGAATAAGGTCAATATTTAGAGATTCAAGTTGTAGTTTCAAGTCGAACTATATACCCTCTACAAAATTTCTTGTTTAGTTGACTTAGTGAAATCATATTTCAGAATCAGTTTAAGTTCTCTTTTGTGATGTGATGAATGTGATGATAACTATAAGGACGTTTCAAAAGGAAAAAACACACAAAGTTGGAAAAGTTGGCTGGATTTGTGCAAACTTATTTAGCTGGCAATGGACAGAAGCTGAGATATTGATGGTTACAGCCTTGTCCAGTGAAGAGGGAGTATGATGCATCATAAGACAGCTGATCGAGTTGTTTCACTAACTCATGCTCTACAAATTTTTTAGAGGGTATAGCAATTGTGGCTGTAGTTTGACAACTTAATCCCCTCTTTAGTCTCAAAATAGTATTTTGACTTTGTTTAACCTTGAAGCTTTGTGTCTGTAATACTCTGTTGTAGTCACTCACTGAACAGAGAAGAGTAGTAGTCGTGTGGCTAGGGGAGCTCACTTCATGAAGGAGGAGTGTGCTGTCCTTGATGCTACCGTTTTGGAGTGAAAACAAAGTCAAGGGGCTGTGAAGAGTTGCTAAACCTAGTGAAAAAATGTTTAAGTTTGCAACACTGAGGAGAAATGAAATGTAGCAATCACTGCTGGGAGGGAGAGAGATGTCAGGGACACCAGCTGTGATGTGACATATAATTCTACAACAAACACTCAAAGTGAAAACCTACCCAACAAATTAATCTCTGAATAGTGGAATTGGTTGAATAAAGCTCTAACCTAAAGGTTACAGTTGACATAATGGTTGCTCTACAGTAATGCCACCTGACGCCTTTGCACCTGTCATAGTAACCAAGACCACCAAAGAGCTTCTTATGTCTCTTATATGTCATTTTTTAGGACATTTACTAAACATTTAGTTACCTAGCATTGCTGTTGAACGGTGTCCATTAGTATTGTAACATATAATGAACTGTTTGTGTAAATCGGTCACTTTAAAATCATTTTTAACTTAAACTACCAGGCAAAAGAGATTTTACACATAAAAGAAGCTAAAGCTACACTGAGTATTTCCACCAGAGTTGGACAGATGCACCGCTGACTGGTCTCTTGCTGTTATTTGCTTATCAAGCTGAAAATAAAATACTACATGACGAGAAAATCAGATGTTGAATTAATTTGAGCTGCTGGTGGAGTTTTAAGAGGCAGTAAAAGCATGCTCGCACCTAAACTTCTCTATAATTTACTTACTACCCCTGGAAATGTGGTAGAGTCACGGGCAAAGGGGAAAACAGATGAACTTGAGCGATGTAAAGAAAGACGGGATGAAGTGAGAGATAGAGAAGCCATGCAGGTCTGTGATACTCTGTGGACTTTTACCAGCTCCAAAATTATCTTCACGGAGGACCACCATGGCGGCAGACATACGTTTCTGATTTCCTGAGAGGGCTTTAACTTCTTATGGGTACATGGTCCTCCCACAGACCAGCACTGTCACTGATGCCTATATATCTACAGGAATGTGTGCGTATGTTGCAGCATGCGTACGTGCTTGTCTCTGCACGTGCACGCCACTCAGGAAGATGAAGCCATTTTGTAATTGATGGAGCAGGGGCCTAAATCTAGGCTCTGGGTCACACAGACACACGTGTGCAGATGCACACACACACGCCATGTTAAGTGTCAAGCCTGGGAGTCCCTCCCTCAGCGGGTTGCTCGTGGTCGGTATTGCAGAGCATTTCTTTTCGTTCCAGAGGATCCTATAAACCTGTCACAGCCATGATGTCTCTCTCTTTTTCTCTCTCTCTCTTTATTTTTCCGCTTTTCAGCATCCCTGTCTCTGAATCCCTAAAACCGAGATTTGAAGTTCTGCATCTCACTTTCATACGCACACATGCCCTTCCCTCGAAATCGTCAGCCCAGAGCAACCTGCCAACTCCATTTTGGTACAAATGTATTCAACTTCAAAGTGTCAGGCCTTGGAGGTCTATAACAACCCCGTGTGTTTTCTTCTTGTTTTGAACGTGGAACTCAGCTTGAACTCATAGATAACGGTTGCTATGTTTCACCTTGTTTTCTTAGATTTTGTTTCAAATAGATGGGACCTGCGAGGCTGAGACAATAAACCCAGGGTGTCATGTAACACGTGATTTGTGTAAAGTCCTGGCTGAATGTTCATGAATTTTAACAGCGCGCATTAAGCAGATGAGTATTATCAGAGCGCAGTGAATACTGCAGCGTTATGAGGAGAGCGGGAAGGCAAAAGGTGCATCTGTTCATATCTGTCAAGTCCTAGACACGCAAGGCTAACATAGAGGCTATGCTGTAAGATACAGCATCTCTCCTTCTGTATATAAACACAGTCAAATTTACCATAGTGAGACTAATTCTCTGGAAGAGGTTAAGTGAACCATTGGGTAACCACAAAGCACCTCATGGTGTGCACATGCAAAAAAGCAGCTTTGTGGAAGATCCTGTCATTGCAAATTCACTAGTCTTCTGTGAAAGCTCTTTATTTAGCATTTATGTTTGTTGCTGGTCAGTTATTTCTATTGTTTGTTAATGTCTCACCTGTCTTGTTAAACTGCCATATTAACTAGATTGCATAATTGATTCCCTACAAAAATACAGACTTATCATCCTATATTCCTGTATGATCAATCATTTTCTCCGATGTTAAACTAAATCTATACTAAATAAATCATTCAATTTTTGTTTTATTAATTATTTTTGAAAATGATGTAAGAGATGTTGAATGTTTATTTTATGGGATAAATGTGTAAAACATGTAAAAGGTGGCTGTGAGATACTGTACGTGCATTCTTTCTAATGCAGCCACCAGGGGGCGACTCTTCTGAGTCTCATATGGAGCTTTCCTTTTCCTGATGAGTTTACTGCTCTGGTGGTTGATTTCAGGCCTTATTGTTTGCTTTTAAAATTATGGGTCCCATCAGTGTTAAAAAGGAGGATAAACCTGGTTATGCTTTATTGTGTGATTGACCTGTGCTGGCAACCCGTATCCATCAGTTTTTCAGTCACATCCGTGCCTTACAAATCATTTCAGGTTGATCCTTCACACTGGGACTTTTCTATTGTCCACATTTGTACATTTTCTTGTCTGTAAATATGACTTTTGTGTTGTTTTTCTTTGATTTTTCATCTGACGGCTGCTTTTGTGCTGACAGAACATCTTACAGGTCTCGTTTCAGTGCTAGACGTCATCCCACTCACTGCCCCATTAACCACTCCGATACAGCTCAGCTTTGTTTGTTTTGATAGCACAGCAGCGACACAGATGAATGTCTCTCTCTATTATGATTTCATTAACAGAGACAGTGTCGTTTTCCCACTCTGTGCAGCTCATGGCCTCTGTGGTTTTCCGTGGACTAGTCTGCCCAGAGACCCAGGCCTCCAGAGTGGGTTACTGGGGGATAAGTCTGGATGACCTCCCTGGTATACAGGAGGGGCAAGACCCAGGAGATAAAATGTGAATAAAAGGACAAAACAAATAGAACCAAAATGGAAATTTTACGATCTCGCTAGAGGGAAATATTTTATTCTCCTCAACTGCCACAGTTTAAGTTTGAACAAGGTCAAAGCCATAAATATAAAAATGACAGGGAACCAGGCTCTGTGAGACTACGTTTAAAGTCCATGTGTACGTGACAGTATCAAAGTAACAGTTTTGACCTTGAGTTGTGATTTTTTTTTTCAGAATACTTTTTTGACTTAACAAAAATCAGCTCAATGCCACAACAGAACAAAATTATGAATTCACAGAGCCATTGGACCAGAGGTGTCAAACACCGGCCTGCCAGATCTGACCCCTTGCAAGGTTTTCTAAATGTGAAGGGGTGCATAGATTTTGCACTTTTAACTGTTTTTAAAAAAATAAGTTTTATAGCTTTTTCTATTGATTAAGACTTCCCTTGTTGCCATTCATGCAACACCAAATATTGTAGTTACTTAATAGAGAAATGATTAAATGACAGAAAAGTTTCCATTTTCCAGTATCTACTATATCTAAAAGAAGAACATCATTATAAATACAACTACCATTGCCTGGGCAACCAGCTACCAGAGCTTTTTCTGTTATTTTACACTTTTATCATAAAGAAAACTGAAATGTATTGTTGAGATTGCACTTCTTTTTCTTATATTAATATATGTCAGGGACTAAATGTAAAGTTAGACACCTTGAAACTCACAGAAAGTGGAGTTTCACTGGTCCGGCCCACATAAGATCACATTGCCCCTTATGTGGTAGTTTGACATGCTGCATTCATCAATCGGAGCACTACAGAGTTAGAACATCTTGTACAAAATGCCAACAAACGATTAAGGAGAAAGAGATCCACAGTGTGTTTTTTTGTCCTGTCTCTCTCCCCTCACCCCCAAACTCGTCACAGCAGATGGCTTTCCCTCCGTGAGGCTGGTTCTTCCAGAGGTTTCTTTCTTTTAAAAGGAAGTTTGTTCTTCCTACTTTTGCCAAGTGCTTGCTCGGCAAAAGTAGGGATTCATTTGGTTTTTGGGTTTTTCTCTTTATTAATGTAGGGTCTTTAGCTTACAATATAAAGGACCTAGAAGCTACAGTTGTTGTGATTTGTCGCTATATAAATAAAATTAAATTGAACTTGATTCAGGCACACTTTTGTGTCATGTAGAATTCAATCTGTTCACTCTGTGCGAATCTTTTAAAAGTGGTCATTATGAGCTATGAAAAGGTTTCAATATGGCAGTGAAAACACCTCAGACAGTATACAAGATGGACATAGCTGCTGTGATGTCATCCATCGGTTGTGAAGTCCCACTTAAAGCCTCAACATTTTCCCCATTGTCTTTTTGGTGTTTGAAACTGAATGTGTTGAGCAAAGGTGTGGATCTGACTGCACAACCACACACTCTAAGTTTCAAACCACAGGCTAAGTGACTGAACTGTGACTGAAAAGCCATTAGCCATTGGGGATGTCCTGAAATGTGCATGTCCTGAAATACATATATACAATTAAATCAGTCGCAACTGATTTGCAGCTGATTTAGTTGTGTATAAATGTTTCCAGTAACAACCACAGGAGCAACAAACCTTTTTTTTTTAAATTTCCGCTCAGCCCTTTTCTTAACATGCCGATTGTTCTTTTTTCTTCCATAAAACAACCTTAAAAATCTTAAATTCATATAAAAAAGTTTAATTCCATGTAGAGCCTACATTGTAAAGAAACATAAGTGATGCGGTTTACAGTTGTTCTGTTCCTTGATCATTTTTTGTTCTTTTATACTTTTTGACCATTGTGGTTGGTTGCAATCATAGCATGTCAAAGCAATGCGTCTGCACATCCTGCAACGTCATTAATATGCAACACGAACACTAAAGTAAAGATGGACCTGGAAGCAAATACATACCTGCTGCTCGGTCTGTAGCTGTTCATCACCATCGGGGAACACGGTGTTGTTTTTTGTAGCCATTTTCTTTTTTGCCACCTTTCAAACATGACAGTTTTGATTTTCGTGAACGAGACGCTCTCATGACTCATCGAGTGTCGCTACTGACCAGCCAATTGGTGGCATGTAGTCTGATGATGTCACATTTTAGTACCTGTTTGAACCGTTGGAACCCTGGCCGAGCAGATACTAAAAAGTACCTTGTACCAGGTACTATGACCTAATGGAAAACCCTGCAAACCTTGCCAAGTCGATCAAAGTAGCTACTAATGGAAAAGGGGCTTTAGTGATCGTCTGGCAACCTCCGACTGTGAGGAAATAAATCTGCATATATGTAAATGTGTTGGTGAGTGGTTGCAGGAAGAGACTGGGTCAAATCAGTCAGAAACTGGGTGCTGCACCAAAAATCTGCTTGTGACTGCTTTGGTTGCTAACAGATAACCACGTCCATCTGTAGTTTGTACGAAAGATGCAGACCTGCCTGTAAATACTCACCATTCTACTCTCCGAGCTGTAGTGTAGCTACGCTAGCGACCAGAAACCAAATGGCAACTCATCACACTATACACACTTTCCCCAGTTACCAAGGTGTCACTGACCCTCTCTAGGTTTGGGTGACTCGGGCTTTAGCAATTGATGCCAGGAACCACTCACACCCAGTCCGGGAATACGTATGTTTCTCTGTACAACTGACTGGTTTCTTGGCCTGCTTGACTGAGCCCTTCGTTGAAAGTTCTGTTGCATTATTTATATGGGTATAGAGAGGACACAAACTCAAAAGAACAAGTCAAGTCTTGGCGATCCTGTCCTCAGCAAGAAAACAGGCAACACAAACAGGGCACGGAGAATGTTTGCCATCAAAATAAAAGGTTGTGCCTTAGTGCTGTAACCAAGCTTTTAGAAGGTGTAGCTTTTATTTGAATGGTCTCTGTTTCCTGTTTAAGTGTGACACCACCTTAAGTGTGACACCAAGACAAAACAGAAATACATTTTCTTAAATTGTCTAAGTTGTTAGGTGAAAAAGGATTTTTTTATTCCATTGCTGCTTTTTCAATACTTGTACCTCACACTCATACTGAGGGGTTGTTATGGTTGCATATTACTCACTGCAACACTGCACATCTAGCAAAGGGGAGCCTTGGCTGTAGTGGAAACAGAAATGCAAAACGGCTCATGTTCACTAACCCCCATCAACTCCTCCAGACCTACAAAACATTACGGTTGGCCCCCACTTATCTGCTGTATTTAAATTCACAATTCCTTATCCAGCCTACAGTTTACAAATGAGCATGAAGCCACACGCTTGTGTTTGGGAGACCGCTTTGTAGATAGAGTTTACAGCCGTGTGGTCTAAACTGTTTTTATTGTAGAACTCCGTGTTTCAAGGCTCCTACATTTTTTTCAAGTTTTCTTTTGGTGTTTTAAAGCCAAGATTCATTTTTCTATTTTTGATGTTTACCATTCTCATTCTGCAGAGCAGTAATTTTAGAAATGGCTCCATGAGCTGATTTACTGATACACAGAGGTCAGCAGTTTGATTTACTCACTTCCTGTAGTGCCTGCCTGTTATTTGTTCTCATGTTTTTTTTCTCTCTTTTAATGGTTTTTCATAGCCGGTAAACATTTCTCAGTGAAGATAGCTGTTTCCCCCCCCCATGTTATCTAATTGACAACTCTTCAGTCATGGAATTTTTATTCGACAATAATTTTCATCGAATTGTGGGATCAAAGAGATAATTGTTACACACACGGTTTTGATAACTAATTGATAATGATGGATAAAGTGTTTTTACTTTCAAATAACTATTTGGAGGGAGGCAATAATGTGAGTCGATAGTGATCTGTTAGTAGTTGATTGATTGTGTTCAGTCCAGCCTGAAATGACCTGTCAGATGGAGGAAAAAAATGAGGTCAGAGGTCATCAGAATCAGATCAGCGGAGCTCCTGCCCGCTGCCACTGTGGTCATCTCTCCCTGTGTCTCTGATAAAGACAAACAGTGTTTGTTTTCTGGTGGGTTTCTGCATGTCGGAAGTGAAATCGGGCCGTTCTCCAAGAGCAACATGTGGAACTAGAAATAGAAGGTTGAGATTTGCAAGGGAGTTCTGATGGAAAGAAAACAGAAGATAGAAATGTTAAGAAAACTAAAGGGAAGCAGAATATCTCCTACTGGGCTGCAAGGAGTCTGCTGTTGCTGTGCCGAGTTCAGTAAATGCTTTCAAGTAAAAGAACAGCAGTAACCTCAATCAGTTATCAAAGCTTTGTCACAGCATGAGATACTTACAGACTATGCAGCACCAAAGAACAGTGTTAAAATGATCTATTATTACACTTGATGACTGAACTCATACCCCCCCTATCATCATTCGCTGTCAGCCCATTTGTTATTAAAGTGCTGGAATGTGTCTGGTACTTCATCATGGCGAGCGTCGCTGAGCGGTCACTCTGCAGCGGGAGACCTCATGACCGAGCTACGCTCTCACCCACCAACTCAAAAATATTGCAACAAAAAACCAAGAAAAAAGATGCAATCTGGATAAATAGACTAAACTGTACTGAGGCAAAGATGAAGATGGCAAAAGAGGCAGTGGTGATGGATTCAGAGCTGGTCTATTGGGCACTAATCTCTAAATGTATGAAGGAATATTTATGTAATATAACGAGCATCATTTTCTTTTTGTTTTTAACTGCTATGCTAAGGCTGGTCTTGCTCTGTATTTACTGTCTAAGAATATAAATCCATAGTTTAGGGATTTCAAAATGTGGACAATGAAAAAAATATACCAATATCAACAAAATGAAAACTGAATTTGTATGACTAAAAAGCCGTCATGATGACATTGTAATTTATGGTTCTCTAGGGTTAAACTAGTAGAATTTTAGACACCCTATATCTCAGTTCAGATACACAGAGTCAGGCTTGATATTCCTGAAACCAGGTAAGTAGTAAGTAATGGCACCAGTTCTGAGCTGAACTTGTCCTTAAGCTTCTTGGAAACAAAGCCACGCAGATGCTAACGGCGTGTGTTTTAAAGACAGATCTACTAACCAGTCACAAGTGGTGGTTGGCAGAGTGAGATGAGTTGTAAAAAGCCATAAACTGCTGGAAATCGGTAAAGTCTGCAGGCCTGCAGGCTCTTTTGGAGGCAGGGTGTTTTTTTAATATATATTTTTAATATGTGTTTAATATGTATACTTGTGGAACCCACAGGAAGGAAAGGAAAAATACTCCATATCCTCTGAAATCAGTTTTTCAGTTTTCCCTCTGAGGTCTGAATCAACATAGGTGATAATCCAACTGTAACCTTGTATTTTACTTTATAGTTTATATTATATTAGAAAAGATATTTGGGTGTGTGGGGGAGGGTATGAATAGTTCTTGGTGTATGCCTGTGGATAACAGTGTATAACAGGCTCAGAGCTACACTAGACAATTGTGGTTTGATCCATAATTCTAATGGCAAACATACAGAAAACTTGTCTTGTAGCATTAGCCACAATTCATAATACTAGTTTGGAATGTTGCTTTTTTCCTTTTTCCTAAAACGCTTTGTTGACCAGCCAGTGAACCCAACACACATATAAACACATGTATGCAGTCCTTCCTCTGTCTGAGATCTGTTTCAGTGTTTCTGCCAGTTTACTTGCCAAATGTATCATTGCCAGAAGGGTAATCTGTTCTGGTCTGACTCCCTATTAGCTACTTTATAGTCCCGGTTGGCTGACTGAATCTCGCTCGTTATGAGCAGGTGACAAGGACAAGATGAAGATGGAGGGCAATGCTTGATCTGTGTCACTACAGTCTGGTTAGCCCAGTGTGGAAGGGTGGGGGTGGGGGTGGGGGGGGGGGGGGCAACGTTTAGTTTTCTGTGTTGAGTTTAGCACTTGCATTAATACTATAAATCTGGACAACTTTATACATATTACAATATGCTATGCAATCAAGGACCTGGCGACAATAGGAAGGAAAACCTCCCTTTTAACAGGAAGAAACCTCTGGCAGAACCAGACTAGGGGAGGGGACCATCTACCTCGACTATAATTAATTATGACCTGAAACCTACTTGAGGGGCTGCTGAACCTTACAACCAAAGAAGCGAGTAACGATGGAATATTTTATTTTTCTGAATTTTTATTTTTATTATCTTAATTTTTTTTGACAAAGGGGAAGAAAATCAAATATATTTTTTCTTTCTTTCTTTTTCAAGGAAAAAAGGTGCTTTTTCTGAGAAATGTCCTCTCAGCTCGACATTGTTTCAAAACTCATCTGGAAACAGAATTGTGTTACGGGACGAAACGGAGGAAGAGATCAATGATAATGAGAGAGAGAACAGAGACGACAGGTGTGCGCACATGAAAACTTACATTCAGCAGTGTTATCATTATTAAAAACATGAGAAATCTCTGACTGCTTCATTTTCCATTTAATATAAGGTACTTCAGAGCTTTCAGTGAAGTCCTGTAGTGGTGGTTACTTTTCATTTTCTCAGTAAGGGACAGTGTACGCTATTCCAAACTGATGTGAAGATCTTCCTTTATAATATGTCGGATTATTGGGGAAGGACAAAAAAACCCTGATCATCAAAACAAGCTGGCTATGAACTTCTACCAAACATTGGCACCCATGAGTCTATAATTTGTTGATATATGCATGACAACAATCAATACAGCCCAGAAATCCTGCAAGAGGCCGGGGAGACCCCAGGCAGGTCACCAGTCCATCCCAGAGAGGCAGAGTAACAACACATGCACCTGGGAGACCAAGGTCAAAGTTCAAATGTTCTTGCACCTTTCCCCCGCCCCCGGTTTGTGTTTATCAGCGAATGCCGTCATCCTAATCGGAGACTTTCTCTCATTTCTCATTTCAACTGTGGTCCTGTTTGATGCTGTGAATCAGAGGTTACTTTGACTGTAGCACAACATCAAAACATACTCTATCAGCACCCAGCTGTTAGATCCCACTGTGGCCTTGACTGGTCTAGTTTCATTGTTTATTCTTTGTTGCATTTCACGCTCGTCTCGGTCCTTTTATCTTTCTCCCTCCTGGGTTTTATGTGGTTTTGGGTACAAGCAAGAGTTATCAGTGCCTGTTAAACCTGGTGAAACTAGGGAAGGGTCAAGCATTGGCTGAAGGCACACAGGGGTTTATATCAGTCTGTTTATTTATCTTTTTCATAGAAGTTGTTTTACCCGTAGACTCGCCTTATCAGACATGAGTCAGTTCTGGTTTTGTGTGTTTATAAAACGGCTGTTTTTGTATTTTTCTCCATGCCAGTTCCTGCATTTCCTCTGAACGTGACCTGCGTAAAGGTCACAGACTACCTGCAGTGTTCCCTCAATTTCACCTAAAAGTGCAGCAATGGCCAAAAAACTTTAATGAGCCTGATTAATGAGCAGTTCTTTTCAGTCTGTTTTAGCATCAGACAAATTTTAGTGTCTGGTGAGTTAAATCAAAGCCATCTCAAGTGGGTCAGATGTTTGGATCTATTTTCAGATGTATATTAACTCATGTCTACAGCTTCAGATTGTGTCGGTGGATTTGGCTGGATATTAAGGAGAGAGCAGTGATTTGTTGCTCTTCTATTCAATGCTGAAAATATACATACATACTGATTTGGAAGTCGTTCCCTCAGCCGTCCGCTCAGAGACAGAGATAGTATCTTTGAAGAATTGTCTGCAACAGCCAGAACATAACTTACTTCGCACAGCCTGCTAAAGCTGATAGCACGCCAACATCTGTGTGTGCGTGTGACTGTGTCTGTATATCACTACCTCTCCCTCTGTCCTCTTCTTCACATCTGCTTCAGCATAAACATCTCAAAAGTGTTCATAGAAATCCACATTTCCACAGGAACAGCAGATACATTAATTATATCTGAACAACTTACAAATAAGTAACAATACATTGAACCATTTATGTTACTTTGAATATCTGGTCTTATAAGAGTGAGATATGTCAGTAGCGAAGTTGCCCTCATTAATATTTTTATATAATCTTTAAATCAAATTATGTGTAACACTAAAACATCCACAGCTTGTTTTTTTTATTTATTTTTTTATCTCTTTTGACTTCTTGTTTTGTTTTAAAGCACACATTTACATTTTTTTCTCCACTGAGGATTTTATGCTGACTGTGCATACTCTACACTTGTTCAAGAGCACGAATGGTAAATTAATTTTTTTAGTCTTAAAAACCAATGGACCAATTACACATTCAGCTGTTCATGCACACATTCACTTCAGTTTTATTTATACAGTTTTAAGTTGCCTTGAGTTGCTTTTATTGAAAAGACCCTACAATCTTCTTCTTCATCATCCTGGCGTTGTTCCCGCTGGTGCAGGGTCCGCTCTTCGGCAAAGGTTTCTCTATTTGGTTCTGTCCAAGGCGTCCTCAGGTGATGTGTTGATGGTCTTAATGTCCTCCTTTATTTTGTCCATCCACCGTTTCTTCGGTCTGCCTCGGGGCCGGCATCCTTCTGGGTCGATCATCATTGCCGTTTTTGCTACAGAGTTCTCATCGCTTCGAATCACGTGTCCATACCACCTCAGGCGGGACTCGAGCATCTTTTCCTTAATTGGGGCTACACCTAGTTGCTTCCGTATGTCTTTGTTCGTAACACGGTCCCGTCTTCTAAGACCCTACAATAATACAGAGAAACCCCCCAAATCTCCATCAGAACCAGGCTGAGGGGAGGAAGACAGGACAAATGGCATGAGATTAATAATAAGTAGTGATTGAAAGCAAAAAGGTATATAAACACAGAGAGTGAAAAAGGTGAGTGAGGAAGAAACGCTCATCATGCGAAGCCCCCAGCAGCCTAGGCAGCGTAACTAAGGGATGTTTCGGGCTCACCTGATACACCCCTAAATTTAAGCTTTCATTGGTTCAGCACTTGTCTGTGCTCTCTATGTTACGTGCAGATAACACACGTGTATGTTCAAACTAATACTGTATTATTTAAAACAGTCTCCCTTGCCAAATTCTTTTGTTTTATTTATAATAACCTGATATGCATTACAGTGTCAGAAGAGGCCAGTGTCAAGCATAACTTTAATGATTCTTGCTTCTCTGAATTCCAGCAGTTGAGTTATTTCGAGCTGCAATTCATTTTACTATTTCTTTTTTTCTGCATGTGTGTGTGTGATCACAATTGGTTCAAGGTTGTCTAAAATATGAAAAACTGAGAGCGCAGCTGGTACTACCACACTCTTAAAGCATTCTGGGACTGCGCTTAATGGTTCCATATCCACCATCTGGGGCCGGGCCGTTATTTGCTCCCTGCTTTATCATTTGTAAAGTGGCCGGTGTTTATTCAAATGGCTTCAGAGAGGCAGAGACTTCAGTCTGTTCCAGGTCAGTCTGGTCCAGCACCTGTGTTTGCAGGGAGCGCCTGTCCACTGTGGCTTGTAAATTTGCGATCAGAATTGGCCAAAGAAAACATTATTTGGAGGTCAAAGGTCATGACAGTGGCATTAAGTTCGCTTAAAACTATTAATTACCAGTGTCAGTAAAAAAAAAAAGAAAGAAAAAATCAGTCATGTTAGTCTGTGTGCGACCAGTGCGTGACCTTTCCCCATCTTCTTGTGGTTCTCAACGTTTTTGTGGCAGAAGCTGGAAGCAGTTCATGTTTAACGAGGTAACAGCAAACTCACTCCATACCCACCACCACCAACACCTCCGGCTCAACTGTGCCCCACCTGCAGTGGTTTTAATCTCCACTCTGAGGCTTGCCGAATACTTTCAGAGAACTGCTCTAATCTGCGAGTTATCAAACTCCAGGAGAGTTTCAACAGAAACGCGCACACTCCGAAGCCAACTTTAACATGCAAATTGTCCAACCGCCCCACAAAACTGTTGCTGAGTCAGTTTTTTGCATTTAGCACGTGTGAGTCATCTTTCTTCATCATCTTGCCTCCCTCTTGATGATACTTTTGTTTTTCCACTGAGGAACAAAATGCAAGTTGATGAATATGTGGTGGACTCCCTGTTGTGTAATCAGCTGTGCTTTACTGTTGCTCTTTGTTCCTTTGCATCACTCTGGATGCGTCTTTGAGAGAAATCTGCTTTGTTTAGGTAGAGCACAATGTGGCAGAGACTAACTGCTTATTCCTCCTGAAGCACAAGGAGGAGTGCAATAGTTAGCCTAAGAGGAACTGCATGTATTTACCACTGTATCTCCTTTTGTGTATCTCCTTTTGTGTGTTGGCGTAATTTTCATAAAATTGCATTTTATTAATGACGATTGGCAGAAACAAAGCAATAATGAAACAAATGATATCAGTTACCATATTGCTGGCCAGCTGCATGCAGCAGAGCTCATCCTTGCTCCATATCAGTAAATAGCTTAAACGGGAGGATCCAGGGTGAATGCACACACACACACACACACACACACACACACACACACACACACACACACACACACACACAGACTTACTTGCAGCACGTCTGTAGGAGAGCAGGGAGGACACATTTTGGCCCCGGCTAATCCAGACACAACCTGCTGAAACAAAAGAGGGCTTCATACACATAAATATCTGACACAAAGGTATAAAACACACCTGAGTAAACATGAACACACACAGATTTACATAGGTAAGTGTTCTAGTTAATTCTGTGTGACACCAAAACATCATCATATTCTTTAAATAAAAGCAGAAAAACTAGAAATGAGTTCTTAATTTAAAGACGCTCCACCTTAATGCCAGTCTGCTGCGTATGGGAAAACAAAGTATTCCTCGGGTCACTGGAATCTCTGTGTTTCTAGAGAAAACATTGGGGCTAAGGTTGTCGAGTTTTCATTTGAAGATAATTTGTTGTTCGTGGAGCAGGAATGTGTTCCATTGGCCGCGGGGGCCATCAATCTTTAAACCAGATTGGTCGACTGGTCAGATGCCTGAGAGCTCCTCGGGGATAAGAGGCAGCCATGTTAAAGTGGAGAGTGAAAGTGAGTGTGATTCTTTGTGTGAAGAAAGAAAGAAGAACAAACAGGAGAAGAAGAAAAAAGAGGGGACGAGGTAGAGGAGACTGACCTGGACATGTTGCCGAGACTATCCTGTAGCGCGCTGCTGGCTTCTTTCTCAGCCCGAGTCCTATCAAAGATCAGAAGGCTTATCATGATGGATCAGAGGACATTTATCAGCAAAACACAGAACAAAAGACGCAAATGTGTGTTTGTGTTCATCGCTGAAGCTGAGAGGACTCTCAAACTATGAGAATGTTAACACCAAAGTTTACAAGAAGAGTGACCTCTGATATAAAATGTCCACAAACTCATGTTGGTTGCTTTTAATTTAGGGCCTTAATGGACACCTCTGATCATTACCAGGTGGAGATTCACCTGAAAAACAGAATACTAACGCTAAGGATGGCTTCACTCATTTGGCTGATAAACTACAACTGACTGAAGTAAAGATGCTGTAATATTAATTGCAATTAAGGGGAAATAAAGAGTGATTTTATTATATTCTTTTCAATTCTTTATGTTTGGTCTTTGAGCCAGTACAAAATAATCTTTCCTCATCTTAAACTAAGCTGTGACGCAGCCCCCTTAGTTCATCCAGTGTCCGAAACAAGCTGCTTTAACTCTCCCTTAAAGACAAGAAGAGATCCTCTCTCATTTACATCACAGAGATAGAGTAAAGGAAACAATAATTAGTCTTACTCCCAAACTATGAATGTGAATTATGAATTGTTATCTCAGTTAGCACCGGCAACATCTTCTCCTGTGTGGCTGTGTGAACACAGAGGAAGAAAGAAACGAAGAAGGAGAAACACTTTTAGGAAGTAGCCTGCGTGCCACTTTCAGGTTCAGAGGAGCTGTTGCTAGTTTGCTACCTAATCTTAACATAAAGTTGCCTGACCTCCTGGTCCCATGTACGCGTTAAGATGTACATGATTCACTTAAATCACCAGTTACATGTGCGACATGTTTTGAATATGAATAGTCTTACTGAAGAACAGAAATGAAAACATCAGGTGGGAACAGGTGATTCACATTTGAGCAGAAGACTCCAAACAAAAAATATGAAAGTCGCCTAATATTCAACCAGAATTATGAACTCATTAAACTTTTCCCAAATAAAGACATTTCTACCATAAATCAGTGCAGAAAAGATACAGGTCACTCCATGATACTCTAGCAGAATGCAAAAAATGAAGTGTGTGATGCTCTAAATATCCTGGTGGAAGATGGATAGTAATGAAAGTGTAAAAGCAGTGCATGGCTAACCCTCTGCTGTTAATCATAGCATGCATTTTTCTAAAACAGAGACTGTTTCCCCCTCTCACCTCCTTCACCTTGAAAACGCCGCCTTAAACAAAGGCATCTTTCCTTACTTCTACCGCTCAGTAGGATAAAACATCCTGTAGTTGAGATTAAAACTAGACTGCATTTTATTAGCTCCATTATCAGGCAGTTGAATCTTTGTGTCGCAGTGCAGTGGCTATATTGTTACGGTCCAGCCATGCATGCATACGGAGGCAGGACTCCTGCACCCAGTAAACTCATCATAACTCGATGGATTTTTCAGCCAGTTTTCAAGTTGTTGTCGATGACAACACTGATAAAGATTGTGACTTTTCCTTTAGAAGAAACAAATGAGACAAAGTAAAGCACACGTGTTTTCTTACCTGCGTCTTATTTACGGATTCACGTATATACCTTGTATTGTGCTAAGAGGATAATGCACAGTCACACGGGCTCACACTTCAATACAGAGCCATTCATTTAACTCCCAACATGTCAGCCACAATTTGCTCTGAAACAACATAAGCCATTATAATAAGAACAAAAGAACAAAAAGTAAACACTAAACAGCGTGTAACGGTACTAATGATGTAGCAGGGGCTCGCCTTTCTTTTGGTGACAAACTTTAGGGTGGGTAATTTGGGATAAAACTCCTGGATTTGACTGTAAGTCAGTTTAATGTTCTCTAAAGTGATGGAAACACGACTCCGTGTGTGTCGGCCTGCACGTCTGGATGGGTGCACATCTACTCCTCTTTCCAAGACTCTTGTTGACGGCTGAACAAAGTAGTCTGACGCGCCAAATTCTCCTCATGACAAGCACTTTTAACACCGCGCACCTCCTGCCTCCCTCATCCTCTCCTCCTGCTAACCTCCCTCCCTCTCTCTCTCTCTCTCTCGCTCTCTCTCTGTTCCTTGTGGAGTTGAAGAGTTGAATCGTGGGTCAGCAGTTCTCTTGCGCAGAGAGCCAGACTAGATTTCCAGATGGTGAAGTCACCATCTATCTCTCCTCATCAGCTTAACACAGATACACCCAAACTCATACAGCAGGCAGCCACATTTAACCAGTGCGCAGAGAGTAAACAACAACACACTGCTGCTGCCTAACCGTGTCTGTTTACTCTGATGTACAGAGCGTTAAACAAATTGAGACATGTCAGTGCTATAATTGGTTCCAGAGGAGGAGCGTGATGGGAAGAAAAGTGCTGAGTGGACACTTCCGTTAAGAGGGGGAAAACCCACTTTAACTGTGATACTTTAAAGCTTCAAACTGTGTGTGTGTGTGTGTGTTTGGGTCCACTGGTGGCAGTTTGCCAGCATCTCCGGCCTGCAGAACATCCATTTGTCTTCAAAGGGAAGAGCAAGCAGACTAAAGAAAATACAAATACATCTCAAAATCAAGACATCATTTTAAAAGTTGGACGTCTTGTTTGAAAAACAAGGTGTCTTAATAAATGCTGAAGACTAAATGCGTGCAGCTGTTTGGCACCCAAACATCAGCTTCCAGTGGCTTTGTGAACTTTGTTTTCACTTCTTTCCTCGTGTTTGTGTCCAGATGTGGTCTGCTTTACACGAGGATGATGAGGAGGAAAAAAAATGTCTAAGTTCTGGAGAAGCCTGTTAAAAATAAACAGAAACTTACCGAAACTGGTGTCTGGTACTGTGTGTCCGTGTATGAGCATGTTGTCATGACAACAAGACAGCTGGCAATACCAGGAGCATCAGTCAGAGTGAGATAACCATAAATAGGCGGCGGTATCGCCGAAGACAGCACTGAGGGAGTCTTAGATTTTAATGTATGTTTGGAATATGTGAACGCCGGAGCTGAGAGGAGGCAGCGGTACTATGACGTGACTCTTTTCATGTTGGCTTCAGACTTTCTTAGTCTGGGCCAGGCAAAAAGGTCAGCACGCTGAGTGATTTCAAGCTTCACAGTCAAACAAAAACAATGCTGATGATGATTTTTAAAAATATATGTAAAATAGCTGTTTGATTTACTTGAAGCATGTTGGTCACATTATTTAGATGGAAAGGATGGAAGGAGACTTCAGAGATGTGGCACATCTTTTTAACTGACTGTTCGGTTAAATCCATCAGCACGAAGATGGAAATTAATTTCTATCTTACACTGTTATGCAAATTCTAGAGGTTGAGGTCATCGTGATAAGCAGTCCTCCAGTTGAGTTCTTGAAAGCTGCAGCCGAATAAGCAGGGGACTACTAAGTGTGCCAGCAGGGCCGGAGCCAAGGGGTGGCCACTGCTCTCTTTGTTTGGTCACCTCCCAAATGGGAGTCAGTCTCCTTAGAGTTATATTTTAATATGTACAACTTTACAAAATTGTAAATTGTAAATTGTAAAGCATGTGTACACACTTCCTGCTATGGATCGATTTCCCCTTAATAACAGCTGAATTTCTTTATTAGATATCCATCCAGATACTAAAGATAAGGGTATGAAGCTTTGATTGATAGGCATAAAGGCTTTGATTATAGACATGAGTGTTGCTGTTATTCCCAAACTGCCAGTTTCAAATTTAGCAAATATGCTACGACCTTAGTCAGCAATTAAAAAAAAAAAGAAAGAATAAACACTCCAACTTTGTGACTGTGACTGTGATGCAAAGAATAACCAAAAAAATGGACTGTGCTGCAAACAGCAAATTGCAATGCAGAAAACAAACATTAACATTAGTTTCAGTCTTCCACAGCATGTCTTTTATCCTGCCTTCCCTCTCTCACTCCAACCGGTCGCAGCAGATGGCCCCACCCCTCCCTGACCTTGGTTCTGCCGGAGGTTTCTTCCTGTTAAAAGGGAGTTTTTCCTTCCCACTGTCGCTAGAGTGCTTGCTCATAGGGGGTCATATGATTGTTGGGTTTTTTCTCTGTATGTATTATTGTAGGGTCTACCTTACAATATAAAGCGTCTTGAGGCGACTGTTGTTGTGATTTGGCGCTATATAAATAAAATTGAACTGAATTGAGTTGAATTTCAGGCTGGTTACACCTATAAAAATTTCGTAGCTTTGCCAATAGTTGCCAGTCAGTCCTCAAACCATGGCAACAATGTGAAACTCAATCAACTCATCAGTGCACTTTATATTGTAAGGTAAAGGCCCTACAGTAATACAGAGAAGGCCCAAACAGTTTGACAACCCCCTATGAACAACCGCTTGGTGATAGTGGGAAGGAAAAACTCCCTTTAAACAGGAAGAAACTTCCAGCAGAACCAGGCTCAGGGAGGGGCGGGGCCATCTGCCGCAACCGGTTGGAGGTGCGGAGAAAACGTTCCATAGCTATTCGTTTCATCTGCTCCTTTCATTGATCCACGGGTGTTATGGTTGTGTCTCTTCACTCAAAGCTTCAGTCAACAGCCACTTTATTAGGTACATCTCTGCAACCTATGCAGTCCGATACAAAATCCTGTGTTTTCAGTCTCTATTGACAATTTTTGGTCAGAAAGTTGATTTTTACTTTATGGATTGATAGTTGATGGTACTGATGCTGAAAAGAGATATTTTATCCACTCCATACGTAGTTGCAATATTCTTAATCTTCTCACATTTCACATTGAATACACTGGCCCAGTAGATATATTTTATCACAATAATTAGCAGAGGTGTAGAGCTATTAGAGTAGCTTTGCATGATTCACACTTTAAAATAATCCTTATTTATCTTATACTGGGCCTTGGAGTAGGATTTCAGTTAATCCACTATCTGAAATAAAGTATTTTGGCTCCCCTACCACTCAAGCCGGTGTCTTCAGATTGGCTGTCTCTAGCAAGCAAATTATTTTAACAGCAGATGGGCGGAGCTTCTGGAGCTGTGCCTGAGATGACAATACATCTGCTCTTACTGGAACCGCATAGAGCCAAGATTTCTGTTCCAATTTGGAGCAATCAGAAGTCACAGGTTATTTGTGCAAGTAACAGATTACTTACACATGCAGTAACATAATTTGACATTTGGACACGTTTAATATGAGTGTCCTGGAATCTAGGACACACATATGACAGAAATTTTAAAAAAATTGTTTATCTGTGTGAGCAAGCCGACTCTGCTCAACAGTGTTGTGTCACCCTGACCTCAATTAAGGAACACATCAGGCATGTCAGTTATAGTGAAGACATTTCAAAATACACACTACATACTGAATTTTCTGCACTTAATCCCATGTAGGGTGGAGCTAGCATAGGGAAGCGCCGTGTTTGTGAATGAGTTTTTCTGTTGCAGTGTGGAGGCGCTTCATCACAGTCGTCCTCCTCTCTCTCCCCCTCTGTGTCTTTGTGTCATCCAAAATTATAGCCGCAGGGTCATAAACTGGTCTTGAGCTTGTTTCTTGTGGCTTAGCGCACTCTGTAACATGAGGAAGTTGGCGTGGCTTAAATGTGGGAGGCGGGAGAAGAAGAAAAGAGTTTCTCTCCTGGAAATAACAGTGTAAACGGCCTTTACGCACAGCTAGCAAGATTATTTTTTGATTGGTGATGTAGGCATTAAGAGCTAAATTAACAAATATGTGGTGACAGAGGTGTGTCTAGAGGGAGGGCCTTGGGTGTCACTGGCTCCCACCCAAAATATAAGCCCCCTCCGCAAACAGTGATGTTGAAGTGGAGTACTGTTAGTCTTACTTTTTTAAATGCTATAGAGGATGGGTAGGTCCATAGTGGAAATGTAATTTATCTCATTCACTTTAAATACTTTACTAAGGTACAAATTTGATCATACCTGTGTGTGTTTTAGTATTTTCTTCTTCCTGCTTCTACTCCAAAATGTATCCTTTGTCCTCCATATGATTTATTTTATGCTAGTTTTTCATCATTTTACATACTTTATTTAGATTTTCAAACATAGACAAAGCTACCTAGCAATATAAAAAGAATTCAAATTGTCTAGAGCAGGAAAATTAATGTGATATACACCTTAATTAATCAATATTTATGAACCAGTAATATAATGTATATATCATGTTTATATTTTGTTGCTTTAACACTCATCCTGTTGACTGTACTTTGGTGTTTTTCTTTCCTGTCATTACAATTTTGAATTTGTCAGTGAATTTGTTCTTAATGATTATAATAATACATAATTGATTAGATTTTTGCTTTGATTTTATTGGTGCTTTTTAAAAATATGTTTTGTAGCTTCAGGGTTTCCCTGTCAAAAGCACCCAGATTCATCTATACAGCAATTTGTTGATATTAATTTAAAGTACCATACAGCATCAAGAGTAGTAGTGGTACTCAGTCATTTTAATTAAAATAGACTCCATTGCCGCATCCATTATCTGAATGGAGAATTTCCCAAAACGAAAATCATCAGAACGTTGAAGGCCCCACCAACTCTAGCTTCACTGGTTTTTAGTTGAGAGTCAAAGTTTGGTACTTGTTGCCAACAAAATGTCAGACTGGTCTCTATCAGTGCTAACCTTTGTCAGAGGCTCTGTTCATAACTTTTAATGGGCTGAATTTCTTAGCATATCCAAGAGGCGTAGGGTGTCAGATTCAGTGGCCTTTTTGCAGATGATGTGATTCTCTTAGGTGTATCAGGTGGTGACCTCCACTTAGGCTATGTCCACACTAATGCGTTTTCGTTTGAAAACGCATCGTTTTCTCTCCGTTTTGGCCTCCCATCCACACTGAGACGCCGTTTTCGCTGATGGAAAACGCAGCGTTTTGAAAACACTCTCGAAAACGCATACATTTGAAAATGGTGCTTGCATCGCAGTATGGACAGCGAAAACTGAGACTTTTTGAAAACGATGACACATTTTAGTCATGTGATGCAGTCAAGTGACCAATTAAACTAAGATACAGAGGGCATTATACAGCAGTTGTTTTGTTTGCTCTCAATTTTGACAGCCCTATTAAAGATTAATATCAGTTTGTACATGCTCCAGATAGCTTTTCTTCAATTCTTTAATTCTCACTCGCTTTTGCAACTTTGTACTTTTGTGTTACTCGCAGCAACAGCTCCACTTCATTGTTAGTCCATTTAAAAAACTCTGTGCGTTTCCTCGACATTTTGCCACGACGTTTCAAAGAGCTGGAAAGTAAATAAGCAGCAGACAGAAATGAGGCAGGTCGAATCGTCTTCCGTTTCATGCATGCGCAGTACTGGAACGTAAGTGTTTTCGGCTGTTTCAATGTGGACGCGCAACTCTGTGAAAATGACTGAAGTCGATAGTGTGGACGCGGAGTGTTTTCAAATGAAAACGCCGTTTTCAAATCTATCCGGTCTAGTGTGGATGTAGCCTTACACTCAGGTGGTTTGCAGGTAAGTATGAAGCACTAGGATGGGAATTAACACCTCGAAGTCTGAGGAAGGCGTTCCCAGCTGGAAAAGGGTGGAGTGCCTACTCTGGGTCAGGGATGAGTTGCTGCCCCAAGTGGAGGAAATCTCAAGATCTCAAGGTCTTGTTCACGAGTGAAAGGAGAACAGGGCGGGAGACTGACAGAAAGATCTTGTACAGGTGTGTTGTGAAAAGAGAGCTTAAGATAAAAGCTAAGCTATTGAAATACAAGGATCAAATCTACATTCGTAGCCTCACCTGTGGTCATGAGTGACTGAATAAATAAGACTGTGTTTATTAGTGGTTGAAATGAGTTTCCTCTGAAAGGTGTCTGGGCTCAGACCTAGAGGTAGGGTGCAGAGCTTGGTGCTTAATGCTCAGTGTGGAGCTACTACTCCTCTTCATTTAAAGGAGCAACCTGAGGTGGTTTGGATGTCTCGTGGATGCCTAATAGGTCAGGTCCTGTCTGTTGTTTATTGTGTGTTTATATCAATTATTTTGTACTGGAATCAGAATGAGCCTGATAAAAAAAATAAAATCAGCAGGAATAATATTTATATTGAAATGAGTGAAACCTCAGTGATACCAGAATCAAAGGACAGTAAAGAAGCTGTTAAGTAATAACATGAAAAATAAAAAAAGTGTGTCCAATAAATTTCTAACTTTGCCTTGATATTACTATAATAATAGTTTTTTCTTTAAATTTCATTAATCGCACAACTAATTTACTCTTATGTTTTTTAATTTTATTTGCTGCTGACAGTAATTTATTCTCGGGGTCCCCGGGGACTGATATGTAAATATGTCAGTATTAACATTTTTTTTTAGGATCATGATTTTTTGACATAATCCTTAATATTATCATTATGAGTTTTTTTTTTTTTTTTTAAATCTAATTAAATCTAATCTAAAAATTTCCCATTCACTACAGAACAATGTTTAAATTCTTGTGCACCCACACATTTGATACCACCTGTAAGCGAGCACAGGGCTGCACACGAGCGAGAAAATCAAGCCTAGTTGTGGGTTTTTTTCCACTGTGGAAGAAAATAAACTCTGTTCCTGGTTCCCCACAGTGTCCTGTGCCACTTGATTTTTTTAAAGAAAACGCTAACAACGCCCCTGCACAGTTAGATGTGATGTTAGATTTTTTTTTATGCAGTTGAGCAATAAAGAATTAATTTGAAAACAAAAGCACTTGAAGGAAATCGTATTAATGGCTAATAACCGGATTAATAACCGGAAATAGGTGCATTTTTAAAAGGTTGTGACGCACAATTACCGGCATTTTAATTTTAATTTTTTTTTTTTTTTTTAATTTTTCCTTAAGTTTTCTTTCCTTTCCTTTTTTTTCTTTCGCACTTTTGTTAGTCTATCAGGAGGTCAGACACGGTTTTGTGTTAGTTTTTGCGTTTTTAGCGCTGTGTTCTCGGCGTTTTGACGCAGGTGGAAAAGACGCAGATTTGCATTACGGGAAAGGCCGTTATTCTCCCTTCAGCCACGAAAACCAGCACGCGCAAACGTGGAGAGTTGAAGATAAATGGACTTTTCACGCACACTTTGGGAACTCTTATCACATTATTCCCAAAGTAGGAAACTGATAACCAGAATGTTAGCAGTAAGGTGAGCCGTTAAAATGTGTTTTCGTTGTATGGCCGGAACATTAAATTTTAAACCGCCGACACGCGCGTCTCCGTTCATTTAATTATGTATTTATTCATTTCTCAGTGATGATTTCCTTTTTTTCCGGCCTTTCGGCTGCCGTAAACCTGAGGCGTCACTGTGCTTATTATTTTAGTGTTAGTGTGATTTTAAAATGTCGGGAACTTTTCAACGAATAAAATTAAGAAAACAGAATAAATAAAATAGAAAAACGCCGATAAATACAGCAGTGGGCCTTAAAAGCTGCAGTCCGACATGATTTATTGGCACGCGGGGCGTTCGTGCGCAACCGTTTAAATTAGACCGTAACCCCGCCCCCGTTTGTACATAAACATACCTAAAAAAATAATAATAATAATACTTTAATATTATCTGATAATTTTAATCTGTGTAAAATGCTGCATTTATTTTCAGTTTGAAGGAGGAAGGTTGATTCGTCTCTATGTAAAGCGGACTCCGTGCCGGGCCTCCTTTGTCACAGGTGAGTTTACGCGAAGTCGTCTTCAGAATCAAATCCATTTTAATGCTGCATGATTAAATGCATTAAAAATAGCTACTGTATCGGCCTGTCAGCAATAAAATAGATTTATGGTTTGGGATATTGTCTTTCAACAAATAGGTGAAAGACAATATGATGCTTGTTGAGGATTTTTGTTCCCAGATTTTTTTAAATACAGGAAAAACACGTGGTTATAATTTTATTTTTGTGTGACTGAGGTCAAAGTTTGGCTTTATTTGTGTGCATCAGAGTGACTGTTCAGTATACAGTAGATGAATGAAGTCAGAGGGTGCCTTCCCTCATCACCTCCTGACTCCACCCCCTCCACCCTCCTCTCACACACACACACATACACACAGACACATGCACAAGCTCAGAGAGTGGAGGGAAAAGAGGGCTACTCCTCCTCACTCCTCCTCACTCCTCTTTCTCCATTCACAGAGAAAGCTCTGAGCTCCTTCTTGAATGGACTCCATCTCTCCGAGCCAAAACTTGTTTACTGTTGTTGTGGACGAAAACTGAAGATCACCACTGATCACCGTCTGGTTTTTTTTCTTCTTTTTTCTTTTTCTTTTGCTGAGAAACTTGGCTGCAGAGACTTTGCTGTGTCGCCATGAACTTCTGTACCTCTGTCAGACTTGATGAGTTTCCAGAGCGCCTGTGTGTGGTGTCGTAGACGACTGATTCAGAGAAGAGCTGAGAAAAAGAAGACGTACTCCTTAAAGTGACTGAAAGACTCCCAAGGATTAAGAAGGTGGACACAGGGAGACGGATCGAATTTAAAAATAGCCTTCCTTTATCCCAGTTCTCTCCCCTGGACCGCCATGGGTTCAGATGTACGCGACCTAAACTCCCTGCTGCCCCCGGTCCCGGCGGGCCCCAGCCCTGGCTGCCCGGCCCTTCCCGTCAGCACGGCCCCTCAGTGGGCTCCCGTCCTGGACTTCCACACCGCCCCCTCCCCTTACACCTCTCTGGCTGCTCCCCACTCTTCCCTGGGGGCGCACTCCTTCATCAAACAGGAGCCCAGCTGGGGGGCCGCCGGTGACCCCCACCACCATGATGCAGATCCCCATTGCCTCAGCGCTTTTACCGTCCACTTCTCAGGGCAGTTCACAGGGACCGGGGCCTGCAGGTACGGTGCGGCATTCGGGGCACCACCTCCTCCGCCGGCCCCGAGCCAACCGCCACCCGTGGCCGCCCCGCACCACCACCAGCCCCCGACCAGGATGTTCAGCAACCCGCCGTACCTGACCAACTGCATGGACACGCAGCAGGCGGCCCGCAACCAGACAGGTAGGGTATGAGTCTGGGTGTTAGAACATCACCAATTTTACAGTCAATTCTTCTTTCACAAGAACTTTTGACAGATGCAGCTTGAAGTCTTGGTATCATTTTTTTAATCATTCAATTCCACATAAATCTTTTCTACTTTCTGCATCAGAAGGTGAAGGTCACTTTTCTATAAGTTACCATATTTTTTAAAAATTTTAACCACTGTATATAAATCTGAAGTTCACTGACAAATCTGTCGGTCATTAGTACATCACCAAAAATGATTTCATGTGGTTTAAACCAGCTGACGTGCTCCTTCTCTGGATCGACATCTTGGCTCAGCCTGATACGACCAAGCACGTTACAAACACTGACATCTTCTTAAAAGCACACACAAGTTGCTGAAAGGCGATCCAGCTGGTACTCTTACACAAGACTGCGGCTTGTTTCTGAAAAGGTGGCGTTAAAAGCATTTGAGCTGTAGGCATTAATGTTTAAGCCACAGATGTGTGTCCTGTGCAAACGGCCCATGAAAAGATCACATCCACGAACTTCTTTGGATCTTTTGCTGATCTTGCTTTTAATCGGAATCACTGAATTTTTAAAATAGGGTTACAGTAATCATGATCATTCTTTTCTTTTGTGTCTGGCTCCCTTATAAATTAATTTTTGGAGTTTTATTTTTATATAAAATAACATGTCCTGTGTTACTCATAACATATCTCTAAAAATCCTTAAAAAATATCATAATTCCAGGTGCATTGCTTCATGTGAAACTTTATATAAAATTACTGTTTTATACTTTTTAAGGCAAATGAAATTTTGTCTGAAAAGTTTTAATTCTTTTACACAATCTGATTGTCAAGCTCAACAGTATTTTGCTCTAATAAATGTCAAGAATTTGGCAATTGTGTTTTATAATTCTTTAAACAGCAGCTTAATATGTAATAAATGCATGACTGCAGCAACGTTTAGCACAACAGACGGGTGGTGCATCAGTATGATCCACTTATAGTTAAATATGTCGCTGAGTTAATTCGAATTTATAATTTCTGCCATTGGAGTCGAGGGTTTTTCACATCTCAGCTTAGTCGTGGTTGTTTAGATTTAATTCCAATTTGTGTTTTATTCGGAGAACAAAAACACTTTTCAGTTAACATCTTAAAACATTTTTCCATTATTTTCATGTTTGCATGTAAATTATCTAAAGTTTCATGTTTTTCTGTGAATTAAGTTCACCTGAACCACGCTTTGTGCATCATCACATTTAACCAAAAAAATCCGTCATTTTAACCAGACTAGAGTTCAGTAATTAACAGTGAGCTGAAGCGTGTCCAAAGTCAACAGTGGGATTCATACCTTCTGAGTATCACACCCTAAACTTTTGTTGTTGTAAATGTTCATTTCAGGCAGAAGAATTCATCTGTTAGTGATTACCCAACTGATTAATTAGTAATAACACGCTTATCAAGCAGATCGTTTAGGAATAACACAGCAATCAAAGCGCCAAGCCGACCTCTAACCTGTTTTTATCTGCTCCCCGCTGTGGCTGGACGAGCACAGACAAACAAACTAACAGCAGGACTCGGGTCACACAGTAGAGCGTGATAGCACAGCGGGGTCACACAGGGACCATCACACACACTCACACACGTCGCTTTTCTGTTTTTCTGTCATGTTCTGACGTTTTTGTGTGATTTGAACAACAACAAGCAATTTTAGCAAAACACTGGAATTTTACAGCACAACTTTTACTGTATTTATTGCCGTATATTTAAAGTATGCTTACATAACACATAAATACATACTGACGATCACCTGATATGTAAAGCTGATTTCCACAATCATCCATTTGAAGATTTATTTACAACTCTGAGTATTAAAAAAGAAGATAATATGGGGTATTTCCAGAGTTTTCCAGCTGACCTCATCTCTTCTCACCTCAGTGCTAGACTTCAAGGAGGCAACAAAAATGTCCCAATACATGGATGAACACACGCATGCTCAAACATATGCAGAGAGAGAGAGAGTGAGAAAACTCAGACAGGGAAGAAGACAAATGGAGATGTTTAATGAGTTTTTTTCTCGTCCCCCTCCACCTCTCCTATCACCCACCGATTTACAGGGTAAAGTCGGTGAAAGTGCTGTATTTTAATTAATGAGGCGTGCATGTGAGAGATAATGTGTGTGTGCGTGCGTGCATGGGTGATTTATGGGAGTGTGTCGTGCCCTTTAGGTCAGTCTAAGTCATGAGTCAGGTCTAGTCTGGGGTGTCGGGCACGGATCTCTCTCAAATGAAGTGAGTGGGTGTGTTTGAGTGTTTCTTTGTTTTTTTTAATAAAACTCAATTTATTTAAACTGAACTCACAGTTTAACTGTGTGGATATTATGCCAGTGGTGAATAACATTTTAATATTTCTGCTGAAAAATAAGATTAAGGCTGCTTATAGAATGCAGAATAAAGTCATAAATGAGGCTAATTCAAATTTTCTGTAACTTTATGAGTAAGGGAAGCTTAAGGTGTAACATTTAACATGTCTCATGTTTTATGTGTAGAAACAAAGAAAAACCCAGAAAATCTTCTTAACCTCCTTTTTTCACTGGTTTTATCGTAACATGAGTGATTTATTTTGATCTTTTAAATCAGAGAAAATACATAAATACAGCCCAAGTGCCCGAGCTGGTCCTCTATATCATAGTCTGGCCTGCACACGTCCTAAAAGGTGGAAAAAATAAATAAATAATAATTGACATAAATATATTACTGAATCTCAAAATAGGATGATTGCAGTGAGTGTGTACTGCTTTTTAACGTGTGTGTGCAAACCAAACTTTTCTCTCGCCTTACACTGATGCGTGAACATCTCTGCCCGGTGCTTCACATTTCATGACTTTGGCTGACTTTGATGGTCTTCATCATAAATGTTACCCTGATCTTTTCCTCTTTTAGTGATCTGTGCTGCAAGACTGTCAATAATAATACTATCAGCATTGATGTTCATAAAAATGAGCATCATATATGACCATCGTTTCGTTCAGTGATGCAGACATGCACTCACCTTTTGGTGGCATTTTTTTTGTCAATGTTCATTTTGCTTTTAGCAGGATATATGCTAAAATTGTCATTTATGAGGATTGTTTTATTAATCCTTTTTCTTCATCGCAATAACAAGAAAATAGGAAATTTTTTAATATAGAAAATTCTTGTGTTTAATCAGTAATGAAGGCCTTGTTGTGATAATCTTATGAGTTTATTATAATTCATTTGTTCTGCATGCGGCTCTTTGGTTACTTTACCTTTATTACCAGATTCACAAATGCAGCTATGCTGATGTATTTAGTTTCATGTCATCGTGTTTCACTGTTATGGATTTCCGCCAGTTTTTATGTATTTATTTCTCTTTCTGCGTTGCAGGTTACAGCACAGTTGCATTCGATGGAGCCGGTAATTACGGTCACACTCCTACACACCACAGCTCGCAGTTCTCCAACCACTCCTTCAAACATGAAGACGCTTTAACTCAGCAGAACACGATGGGTATGTGCGAGTGTGGCTTTCGGCGTGCCGGTGCGCCCTGTGAATTCAGTCTCTCCTGATAAATGTCTCAGCATGTAAACAGGAGTTTTCTTCGTGAGATTCATTTAACAAGATTTTTTGGTTTGCTTAAGAAAGTTAATTTTATTCTAATTATTTATAGTGAAAATATTTAAAAACCTTTTATGTTTTCTAAAAAGAAACACATTAATATATATGCTAAAAATAATTGGTGAAATAATTTGTGCTTTTTTTTTGTTTTGGAGGTACTTAGTCCTCTGAAATAAACAGACTTTTACATCTATTTTTTTTATTAGCAGGGAATTGCTAGGGAAAATTTAAATGACTCATAGTTGTTACACTTGTTGCACTATTTTCTTTATTATTACACAATTATAATTCTTAAAAATAGTTCTGTTGCCAGCTTATACCTAAAACACATAGTTGCTGCAGGTCTTTTGCCTTTGTAGTTCATTCATTTAAACGTGATGCAAACATAGCTTCATGTATCTTTCTCTACTGCTCAGATAACATCTGTGCAGATCCAAAAGTGCATTATTTTTCCATCTTTCTCAAAACAGCAATGCATCAGAGTCTCTGCCAGTTGGAACAAAAATAGACCTTTCAGTGTGTTTTAATTCTGCGTAGGTGCACAGCTGTGTGTATGGCAGCCCAAAGGCCCTCACCTAGGGAGTGTCTTGTCCCCTATTCTGATCCCTCGGCCCTGACCTTGCATGTCGGAGGTATAAATCAGCCACATCCTGACTGACAAACCCCTTTCATCCACCCACTTCTGTCTTTAATCCCTCCCCTCTGTATGGTATTGGTAAATATTTAAATAGGGGTGTTTTGTGGACCTGGAGCTGTAAATTTCCGAAGATTTTTACAGCAAAGATTACTTGGGGAATTAGAGCAGAGAGGGATTTTTCAGAAATGTCCAGGGAGCCGTTGACAGAGAGAGAAAGATCTTAACTTTTTCAGAAATCTGGGGGAAAAAAAGAGAGACCACAAAAGAAACACTGCTGAAGAATTTAAACTTCCCATTATGTCTTTTTTGTTGGTGCAAAAGGTGCATTTTTTAATGTATAACTACCCACATTATGTACTGTATTGTGTGTCTGTGTGGGCATTATAGGTGAGCAGCAGTATCCTGTACCTCCTCCTGTCTATGGGTGTCACACACCTTCAGATAGCTGTACGAGCAGCCAGGCTCTGCTTCTGAGGAACCCTTACAACAGGTAACACTCACATGCCTCATGCACTGCAGTGCACACCCACCAAAATCATCAAATCTATTTTTACACCAAACTACCAGCAGCAATTAAATCTGGAAATGCTTCAGAAACCATTGTTGATTGTTTTTGTGTTGCACTAAATTCAGTGAAAGGTAGCAGGATGCAGTTCTTAACAGGATGTTCACCTTCAGGACAGGTCTGCCTGCCATTGCAGTTTCCTTCTTTGCTTTTGTTCTGCTTCCTTTAGCAGCTTCTTGCTTGTTTCGGTTTTTGTGCACCCATTAGAGTATTTAAGTATTCCCCAAGTAATGTGAAAATCCTCACTGTATGTGTCCTCGTGACTTTGTGTGTAGATTAGTCCCCTTTTAATGCAACTGAACGATATCAAGTAACGGTGTTAGGACGTTCAGAAGGAAAGCATGGGCTGATTTACTGATTGTTTAAAATAAAGAAAGTCCTTTATGTTTATTCTGTGAGGATAATTGTCAGTGATTTACTGTCTACCTTTCTGGGGTTTTAATTGCTGTGAGACACTCTGGTGTTTCCTCTGAAGGACAGATGACGTCCAAGCAGAATTTATCATTTTCTGCAGTTACATTGTGCCAAGATGCGAGAAGGCTGAGCTTCTTCCACACTGAGTCTTTCGTAAGATCCTCTGGTTCTAAACTTGCGACTGTTCCGACATCATTTGCAACATTACCGGGAGTTTTTGATTCAAACAGCGCAGGGCTTTGTGCTTTTATAATGCCTTGCAGAGTGATCTACATTAATCTTTACGATATGAATCAGCTCGTGTTGATACAGCGCTTACATTTAAGTTAAAACTGTTTGTTTCTATCCAATAAAAACGAAAATGAAGAAAATAAAGGAAATGTCTTCGCTGACAGCAGACTGCTTCACATAAGGTTAAATCACATTAAGCCATTTTCCAAAAGCAGTGATTTGCTGCAGTAGATGAATGACTGGAACACTACGTTTCAGAAATATTTCCACTCAACAAGCTGCTGAGACGAACCGCAGCTATAAGCCTGTTTTCTTGTCATGAAACTCCCCCGGTGGTTGATGGGCAGTTTACCTTCTTTCACTGCTTTCGTAGTGGGCTTTGCAGCATTTAATGAAAGGACTTTTTAGCAACAGCGCGCGAGACTCGTTGCAAGTGTGACAGCGTTTATAGCGAGCCGACAGTTAGATAGTCATCCTAAAAAAAACTGTTCTGGGACTTTTCACTTTAGATTAGATGAGCTGTCCAGTGTGACGTCTAAAACATGACTGGTGCAGTAACTTTTTTACCCAGTAGTTCCTTGTGGGACCCTGACAGGTCTCAGCACACTGTGGTTTGATTGGAATTTTTGTATTTGTGATAGCCATGGTGAATGTGGTCACACCCATAATCAATTTGACAAAAGTATCAAGAGAAAAAAAGCTTTTTCCCCCCTGTTATTTATGCGTGTCAGTAATAATGTTCTGTAGCTTCTCCTGACTCAGTTCAGTCTAAGTGAATATTGGTTGAAACATGCTCTTATGTTCCAAGCAAAGACAGAAAATAAGAAACTTCACAGCTGGGGAAAAAATCAAGCTCTTCCATGATTATCTTGGTTATAGTGGTGAAGATGGAAAATGAGAAACGTGCTGCCAACATGTGGTGATAAAGCATGAGCACATTTTGAGTTTAGCAACCTTGTCTTAAACTATATGGATAAAAACACTGGGCCACCTACACTATACTGTGGCTGCTGCCATGAAGCTCCTGGCGCACATTGTTTGTACTGATGTTAATGCCAGAAGAGTCCGACTTTTACGCACTGAGCACCTCAGCGCTCGGTGACCGCACCGTGTAACGTTGACTGCTGTTCCCGTGGTCGCTAAACGCTTCACTTTGCAGTAATATTTTAGGGGGAAGGAACTTCATAAACTGACTTGCTGCTATGCTCACTTCCTATTTCAGTACCACACTTGAATTCAGTGAGCTCTTTAGAACAACCCATTCATTCACAGCTGTTTGTTTCTGTCCAATATCAGTATCTTATTTGGTATGTTTTTACATACCAAGTATGCAATTTTCTGCATGTACATATAGACACATCTGAGTCTGCTCCTCCACCAACAAGTATTTCACCTTCAGCCACACCCAAATTTAACCTTTAATCCCATCCTTTACTCCCTCACTCCACCCACATTCCAGAAATAAAAATATTGCCCAGTTTCTCAAAAATGTAGCCATTGTGCCCATTTTGTACTTGATAATTTACTGCAATTACTGTAAGTCGGATTAGTACAGAAAGAAAAACGGATGTTAATGTAAATATTCCACTGTAGGAGAAAAGCCTTCACCACAGAGAGCTACCTGTGCGGCTCTTTTACAGATGCCTTTAAAAACTAGTGGCAGTAAGCTTCCTCTGAGGTTAATACATGAACCATTTTTAATAGGTATGTCTCCTTGCTGTGTGCTCGCTAAAGTTTTTCTTGTTCTGATTTCTAAATATAACATTCTTCACATGCCATTGCTTCATTGTTACCCATAGATGGACCAACGTAATGAATTGTCTGTGAATATCACAGCAGGGAAGGTTTTCTGTGTGTGTCTGTGTGAGAGAGAGACGTATGGTCATAGGCTGTCCTCAGAATCTCCCTGTGAGGGGCGTCTTAATCATAAACATAACTGATATCCACTCGAACGCGCTCTCATAGCTGGGAAGGCTCATATGAGTCAGTGGTCTAATCTCACAGCCTGGTACCAACAGGCCTGTATTTACTCTGCAGGCTGCTGGAACAACATGAAATAAAAACACGGGCCTTATTAATCCATACAGAGAGGGGGGCACTCTGGTTTTTATCAAAGTAAAAAAGAGTACGAGGTGTATGAAATCGCACACCATGTTCCGAACAGTTGCTGTAATCTTTGAGCTGCAAACAAATGCTCAGGCTCTTCTTGGACATACAGGAAATTTGTGAATTTGCATAGAATCCCAAACTTTTGTGTCCTCAGGAGTCATTTGACTTCTCACATGGAGTCAGTGCATGTGGAGGGGGTGGTAGTGGGCCACTCTTTGCATATTCAGTTAGTCGCTCGGTTTGCTCGGGCAGATTTTGTTTTTTCATCTCACTGAAGCACGATTCGCAGTTTGTCTGAACCACTTTCAAATATGTCTGGAAATCCCCTCCTTCTGACACCATTGAAATACAAGCTCTTTTTGTACTCGTTACTTAAATGTTTGTGGCAATTTTTATCTGTATAGCTTTTTGCAATACAATGTCTCATTAGGCAGACTTTGTTCCACTGATAGGCTGATATGATTATGATTATTATTGGGATGAATGGATGCTTTTAATGTTAGTGTTATGTTTTGGTGACTGTCAGGGTTTGACTATTAGTTATCATGGTTAAAGAGGCTCGATTATGCATTACTGCCATTGTTGCGAAGACAGCATGAGTGGATGTTTTGTTGAGTGCTTCATGCTGAGTTCCACTTCACTGAGATGGAGGCAACATTTCAACAGTTCAGTTCTATGTTGTTCAAACCGCGATCACATGTATTATTTTACTGCTTCAGATCATTTTATCTTCTTGGATGCATTTATTTTCTACTTTTCAACATAAAACGTAGATTCCCAGTCACTCCAGTTTATTATTTTAGCATTCGGTGTCAGCAGACAGGGTACATCCCCATCCAAAAAGCCTGCCTACATAGTTATTATCAAAATCATAGATATTTGGTACTTGTGCTGTTTGTGATCCTCTGTGTTATATGGCACTTCTTGAGATAAATTCTCCATTTGTTTATTCTGAAGAAAAGATAAATTCTTTTGTAGGTTAACTGTGAAGTGGAGGGTTTTTCCAGGAAACACCTGCTGTAACACACGCTGGGTGTTACGGCACCAACAAAAAAGGGGGGGGGACCGATAATGGTCATAAAATAGATGGTCAGCAATGGATCCAGTGAGAGAAGAAAAGCAGACACATATTTATTTGAAAATGTCATGGATAGCTGCTTTAAATCTTGCGCTGAGCCTCCATCCCAGCAGTATTTCAGCAGATATACCATTTGGCCCAGCTGGCCGCGTGCCCCTGTTGTACTGTAAAATAATAGCTGTGTAACGAGCAGGGTACCAGGCACCACATCTACCCCATCCACACTGCTATGTGCCTGCAGGTGGTGTAATAGAGGGACTGTGGTGTTAGGGGTGAGAGCTATAAATCCATTGTGTGTGTGTGTGTGCACGTGAGGTATTTAAACCCATGGCAGCTCTGAATAATGATTCTCGAGTCTGCCGTGTTTAATGAAAGATGGCCGTAACGAGATAATTTGGCTCTCTTGGTGTCCGAGGAACATTTTTTAATCTCAGCTCCACCTGTGACTGTGTGGGTGTTTGTGTGTGTTGGCATTTTTCATTAGCGTGCTTCTACAGCGGATGACAAAAGCCAGCACGGCTGCGCGAGTGAATACACACACATACACCCAGCCGTGTCCTGGTGCTTGACAGTCCACTGCACAGCTCATGAGCTTTTCTTCTACATTTTGTCTTTCCTCCACAGCGGTGAAAATTTATATCAAATGACCTCTCAGTTGGAGTGTGTGGCATGGAACCCTGTCAATACACTGGCATCCACCATAAAGAGGTAGGAACTCATCCATCGCTCTCATTAAGCAGCAGGAGTCTGTCAGGTTTGGGCTGAATAGGACAGTGGGTCATGTGAAGGGAAGATTAGGTCGAATAGAGTGAGCAGACTCATTTTTTGGAAGAGCAGCAGCAGTTTTCAGTGCCGAATGAATATCTTAATCTTTCCCACCTGCTGCGTCGCTGTGATGTAGAGGTGGAACAAGCCGGGAAAACACACGCTTCAGTTTGGTGGTTAAGGTTTGAGGTGCTGCTGCATGGCAAGACACTGGGTTCAAACACATGTGCTCATTTGTTTTATCTTAGCATGTATACAACCCAGCAACCACTTTCTCTGTGATTTAGAAGGACGCCACTTCTGTAGGACGTTTGTTTAAATAGCATAAGTTCCTACAACATACACCAGCCTTACTTAATTCAAATGCTACATTTACACTATTCTTCCTGTTACCAGAGACATTATAAAAGTGAGATGTGCCATTAAATAGGATTTGCCATTAAGCAGTTTTTATATTTAACTGGTGATTCTGTTCATGCTGCTGTCAGGTCCCAGTGCCCGGAGGTTTTATCAGTATGACAGCAGAATGGCAAGATGTGCTTCTATCAGGGCTTTGCCTTTGTTATTAATAATATAAATAGCAGAAATATTTACTTTTTGCTGTACTATAACTTATAGTACTAGAAGTATTGTTCCAAATGGAAGTGCATCTACTACGGAGCAGGTAAGAACATTCATTTAAACCACTGATCAGCCACAACATTAAAGCCGGTGAGCAACATTGATCATCTCATATCACTTATTAGTCAAATGATCGCCGTCTGTTCTTTGCCTAACTCAGCAACCATTGATCTGATCACTGTACTTCAGACTGGTGCTCTTTTTCAGTGGGGTTGTCTGTGTTGCAGATCAAAATATTCAAAAGCATTGTTGCCTTGACATTAATACAGATGTTACCCTGTGGTAGCTGAAAAAGGCTCCAGCGCCCCCGCGACCCTGATAAGCAGAAGAGAATGGATGGATATTTAGAGAAGATTCGATGTTGTGGCTGATCGTTGTTTACAGGTTAGATCTGTTTTAGGTCATTACACACATGTTGGTCATATGTTTAGGCACATGTCTGTGAAAAGCCATTCCACCATTTATTAGTTTGCTTCACTGACAGCCGTGCTCAGCATACTGTAATGGGTACTTTTTATTGCAACCGCTCTGTTTTTTGACTCGCTGATGCTAGTGCACTGTGATAAAATTTACAGCCACTGAGTGTTTGATAAATGAGAATAATCTTACAGAACCTAGAAACAAAACACAAGCATAGCTTTAAAGGTCAAACATGGGTTTTTATTCCTAAAAGGATAAAGAAACAAAATAAATATAGATCAATTTATTATTTTAGGGTCTTTAACTTACAGTACAAAGACCTTGAAGCAACTGTTGTTGTGATTTGGTGTTATATAAATAAAATTTAATTGATTTAAATTAATCTTTTGAAAGCAGTCTAGCTTAAGAATGCCTTAGAAGTGATTTCAGTGCAGTTTACCAGCCAAAAACATAATTAATAGAAATACTATTAATTTCAAAGTACGGATATAGTGAAAGACGTCTATATTAACAAATGTTTGCTCCTAAACTTTACATGCTGATAATTTTTCCAAAGTTGTAAAACCAATGGGGTTTTGGCGCCAGCTCTTCTCTTTGTTCTCATCCTGGGTCGAGTATCTATTAAGTTTTCCCACGACTTCTTATTTTCCTGTCTGCCAGAAACCAATTAGAAACCACGCAGAAATAATCACTGAAGTGTCAGCATTGTTCAGACGATCTTAAAAGCACCGAAAAGCATGCGCTGTGCTGTATGTCACTGTGACCTGCAAAGCTTACTGCTGGTCAGCGTCTGTGTCGACTCACAAATAGCTTTCTACTCCGAGCCAAGAGGCATTCATCTTGGTTAACAGACAAATGTGTGTGTGTGTGTGTGTGTGTGTGTGTGTGTGTGTGTAATAGAGACTTGTATATGCACAAAGGTGTGGTAGCAGAAAGGAAAGTGAGTTTTCTGAAGGTACAGCTGTTTCGTGAGAGTAGTGTGCGTGTGTATGTGTGGTGGGCCGAGGCTCTTTAAACCCGGTATTAATGTGGTTTTATTCACTTAAATAAACTTTTGAAATGGAAAATATTTCATTTTGCCTGTGGCTTCATGCTAGCTGAGTGATTTTTACTGTTTCAGAGGGTTGTCTCTGACATCTATGATGGACAGCAGGAGAAAGGAGGGGAGGGTTGAGGAGTGGTGAGGATGATGAGGAAGAGAATGGAAAGCAGAAAGAAGGGGAGGACGTGAGGAAGTGGAAGTGTAGGGGAGCTGAGCTGAGATAGGAAGTACAGATTGGTCCCTTCCTCTTATTTAGATTTAGAAACTAAACACTAAAACGATAAAGTGCACATCAGCTGTTTGCTCAGTGTGAAAGAGTGAAGGCTGGAGGGAGTAGAAGACCTGCAGTACTGCCAGAGAAATTCAGTAGAAATATGAGACCACGTATTTCAAATGTGGTTCAGCAACTCTGATTATTTGCCATTACACTCTCTCAGTATCATAAAGCACTGATGTGTGGTATTATTATTAGTTTTATTGTTTTAGCATATCATAACAAATCATTAGTTCCCATCATAGATGTATTTTCAGTTTTTTGCATTCAAAGTTTTCTGCAGCATTCAAAGATCACACCTGATTGATTCCTGTGAAAGCGCCAAACTGAGTGCACGTGTTGAAAAACTTCCTTCATGGTTGTGCAGATGAGCGTGTGCACTACCGTCTGCTCAACCTACAACGACGAAGGAGGTAGAATTTGAATAGCTGACCCTCTTTAGACTTTGCAACAGGTTTTTGGATCAAAGTGATTAGAAATTATAAATAAGAGTCTTTGCAGGAGTTTATGACACTCACTAACAACTCCGTATGGAAATGTGGAAGCTCGTCGTCACTCATTTTTCATAATGTGATCAATCTGAAGTTCATCACAGCTCAACCTTCAAAGACTAGCTGTGCCTGAAGTTGTAGCCCTTACCAGCTATTGCTATAACTATGAAACCGGTTTGAAAGTTGCCTTAAATGTGAGTATTTTATTCAAGAAATGGATTTGTTTTCTTTTTCCTGAAATGAAAAGTTTGCACAGATATGTGCTGCAAAAATATGAAGCTGGAGCTACCGGTTGGTGAGATTGCATTAGCCCCAAAACTGCTAGTCTGCCCACTTCTGACTCTTTTCTGCAGAAACACTGTAGGGTAACAACACTACTTTTTTATATATCTTTTATTTGTTACATTATTATTTCTCCCAGCTTTCAGTCTTTTTTGCTGTAGCTTTAATTTTTTGAGCAAATATAATGCCGTTTTCCCAGATTCCTCCTGCATCACCTCATTAGACACATTACAGGTTCTTTAGCATCCGTGGTTTGTTGCTCTAGCTGCAGATATATAAGATGAGACATCCTTTATTTATCTTATATTTGAGGCATTCTTGCTGCCAAGAGGTAACCGTCCCTACAGAGTCTGCCTCATGAACTTGACAGGATGGCTCGAGTTGCAGGTTTGTGATCCATGATTTCTGTCCCACCAGGACGTTTGTGTTTAGCATTCTGTTGTCCATTTTTAACTTCCGGATTTTGCTTTTGCTTCACCTTGCTACTTAGATTTGGGCTCTGAAAAAGTCTTGGGGCAGTTAGGAAGGTATTCTGGTTGTTACCGATACCCTAGCCTGATGCTTCAAGCGTCAACACCAAAGGATAGCTTGTATGTACATTCACCATCCCAGCAGCTTTGACAAGATGACGTTAATGGACAGCCTTGTCCTATTTTGCCTTTTGAGGGACCTCGTAGTGTTTTCTGGTTTTACACTCTTAACAGAAGTACATATTTTCAAACAACTCTTCATTACACAGTTATATCTTTTATATCGCTCAGATGTCATCTCCTTCTGTTTCACGTCTGTGTGATGTAATAGGCCACAAACGTCTGCGGTCACATCCACAACTGTCCAGCCTCACAGCGAGGTGGTTGTCAGAGGACTGACTGACTTGGGTCTCTCATTATGTAAAGTACATCACCCACTATTAATCGCATAGACATAAAGATGAATGAATAAGGAGCAGCAAAGGAGCTTGCAGTGCAATGTAAACTCAGTTGCGGTGGCTGTCCTCCTGTCTTTGGGATAATCGAGGCAGACAAAGAGCACCTTATACGCGCTCGGCTGTATAGTGTACGTTTTCCACTGCAGCGGCACAGGATGCAAACTCCCATCCTCCTCGTTTGGTTAGACAGACTGAAATATAACACATTTCATAGACAAGAGCTTTCTGTGTCTCTGGGTGTTATCATAAGAAGATATGAGAGGCAGCTGTGTCAAACAGAGCAGGTTTTGTTCTGCCCTTTAAGTCAGTGTGAAATACGTGACTGGAAGAGTTTCTGTAGCAGCTGCTTGATTATTTTCCTTGATCAACTCTAAAATATTAACCCTTTAAAGCCTGAACCATGAAATTACTGCTAGAAAATTCAATTTTGTTAAAAAAAAATCGAGTGTTTATTGAGCCTTCTGACAATTAAAACAAAAAGCTAGATATTCATTTGCAATTATGTGTTTTAATTTGTGTCATATTTGCTACATCTGGCTTTTTTTTTTTTTTGCAGTTTATTACTTAAAAATATCTTGTGAAATTTATTTAGTTTTTTTTGGTGGGGAAAAAAATCACACTGATGATGTAGAAGCCTGAAAAACTCACAAAAACTATTTGTATCTAATATGATATGCTAGGTGTTAATGGGTTCATCTTAATTTATATAATAATAATAGTCTCTTTGGAGAAATTGTTTAGCATTTTCACAATAAAACTTTAAGATTAGATAAAATCACTGAGTGTTAATATGCTCATTTTCTGAAGTGTTTGCCATCTTAATTAAGTTTAGTTGCAAGAATATTGTTATAGTATATCATTTCAGATGTGACACTTCCATGTAGTGCAGCTGATTTTGTATGAGGCAAAAACTTTGTGTTTTTGGCCAAATATTTTCCCCAAAAAGCAGAGGTGTGTGCACAAACGACTGGGTGAGGAAATCAGCCCCATACATCACCACGGGTGACATCAGTACAGTGGACTCTGTGTTTTGTATTATGGGCTCTCGGTGACAGGGTAATAATGTTACCAGCCAGCACAGAGATTTGTGTACACTTCACATTCATCTTATGTGGCGATGGACTCTCTGACTTCACTCTGAAGAGGTTTTGAGCTTCTACCGTCATTTAGTAGCACGGTATACTGGAGCACGGTGGACACTCGATTTTTGGAGCCAACTTTTACGGAGTAATGAAATAGTGCTCCTTATGCTTATACGGTATATTAGCATTATATTAATAATAAAAAATAAAGCTGTCATTTCTTTTGAAATGTCCAAAATAGGCATTAATTTACCACAAAGACACAGCTTGATTCTGTGCCACAGTCTGAGTCATTCTGCGATAACGCCATTTCTAAATGAACTCGGCTGTATAAAAAACAGTTTTCATGCCGGACAGCACATATACCAGTATGTGTACTGTACCAAAACCAGCCAGGTCAGTATCAGTCATCTGACAGATAAATCATCCTTCCAGTTTAGCTACTTGGGAGCTGATTGAATTGACTGGAAGACGACTTCATCAGATATCAGACGTCTTTTCCGGTCATTAAAAAGACTCTTTACATCTAAATTTGGTTAAAAAGAGCGCTCTTCCTCTCCAGCACCTCTGCAGAGTCCTTATTTGACCAGCAAATCCAAATCCAGAGCTTTCTTTCTATGCAACAGGGATGCAACTAACCGCTGTCTGTCCTGCCGCTCTGTTTGAGAACAAGTTTTGTTTTGATTTTCTGGATCCTTGTGCTAATAAGCACACCATGCATTGAAACCCCAGGAAAATAGGGTTATATGTATAAGCATATGTAAATGACATGGACATGGGTGTTTATTCCCAAAGAGGACAATAAAACCACATATACTTGCATTTGCATTTTGGAAACTGTCTGGTGAGGTGTGATGCAGACGAATATCTAAGATCAAACGTGTGGCCATGACAGACTGTCAAAAGACCAGAATTACCTCAGAAATCACGGCTCACAGACGCCTGGAACTTGGTGGGTTTAGAGACCACAACAGCAGCAGCTAATAAAACGGTCTGTTTCTCTATCTGTGTTTGCAGCCATGCAGCCAGTTATGACAGTGACCCCAGCACCCCGATGGTTTACAGCTGCAGCACGCAGTACCGCATACACACACATGGAGTCTTCAGGGGAATACAGGTAGGAACCACACTACTGCTTCTCCTGCATGCGCCTAACTCTTTGTCAAGAGGTCACTCTGAGGTCATGTGTTAAGATCAGAGCGTAGCCACATGCTTGACGATACTGAAAAACACCTGAGGTCACTTTGATAAACAGAGGAGGAAAAACAGACGATTGAGCCAGAACGTATTTTTCTAATGGGTGGAATGAAGAAGATGAGTGGTGGAGAGTCTGATGCAATGAACAGGCTACGTGAAGAGGACTGATATGCAGCAGAGCACAGATTTACAAACTCATACACACAAATACCTGCGCGTACACACACACACATTCAGGGGCTCTTATAAGGCGACTTTAAAAGTCAAGAGGAATCTTTTTCCACAAATCCATTAGCAGTGGAGAAACACACACTCAGGGTTACGCTGGGTAACGATGCAGTTTCCATGCAGGGATCAGCATGTTAATAAATCATTAGATTTTAATTATTGTCTGTCAGCTGCTCTAAAGGACAGGGAGCAGGAGATTCTCCAGACCTGCTCTTAGTCCACAACAGGACTTTTTGAGATCTTTCTTTCTGGGGCCTGCTTCATTACTCACTCTGTCCCTTTTCCTTCTCTGAGATCTGGCTCGGTACGAAAGAATAAACAGTATCTCACTCCTGTTCCTTTTTAAAGTATAATTTAAGAGCTGCTAAAAAGTGAGATAACAGATTGAGCAGCAAAATGATGCTTTGCTCCATATTTTTATTACAGGGATTACACTAATTCCCAGTCACTGCCAAAGGAAATACAGATGACAGCCGTGGAATTTCACTCTTCATTAATATTACCTCATGGCCTGCAGTCATTATTACACAGAGTGTTAAAAACTGAATCCTCTGATCAGCTAACTATAACACTTTAGTCTCATAAAGTCGTTGCTGTTCGTCTCACGTTAAATCAGCTAAACAGACCTTCAACAAACACGTTATTTCTTAGATGTTGGTAATTTTATATGGAGGCCCAGTGTGGTCAAAATTTATTAAATGGATATATCATTTTAGATTACATGTTTTAAGTGATATACACAACTTAAATGGTTTAAAGACACCTAGAAAAATAATATTTAATTATCAATATTTGAAGAAAAGAGTTATTCTTATGCTGATATTTGTGTTTTTTCATGCTCTTCTTTTGCATAAAAAAATTTCTTGACAGTTGTACCTTTTAATCACCCTTGTCCTCTACATCTCTGAAGATTTAACAATACCTACCCAATTGAGCTACAGCAAAAAGTTTACATAAGTTAATGAGGCTATTGCTGTAAATAAACCCACTGCAGAGGCTTATAAATAGCTTAAAATGCCTAGCTGTGTAACTCGCTATGCAGGGTTGTGAGCCTAAATTATAACCCAAAATAAAGATGAAGAATCAGATCTGTAATTCTTAATCCTAAATGTTCATCATCTCCGTGCAGAACCATAAAACACTATCAGATTTCATCTAACAAATGTATTTAGTGCTGTATGTTTAACCATATACATATTTTTAATTTTAAGTGTTTATCCAATATTGAACACTTCAGGACTCCCTACATTAACACATGATAAACTATCAGTGCAAAGAGTTTATTTTGCATCAATGAAAACTGTGGTCTAGAATATAACATATTTACTACATTAATCTTTAGTTATATTGTGTGTCAGCCTAACACACTGTGGATTCTGATCAGTTTACAGCTTATGGTTGTCTCGATGTTCACATGGGCACGGTAGGTGACTCTTAACAGCTCTAATGTTAACAGTTCTAATTAGAACAGGGCTGACCTCTTAATCTCTGGTCATTATGCTAAACACTGAGGAAATGAAGAGCAGATGCTGCAAACAGGGGAGGAGGAGGAGAGATGGGAGGCAGTGTGGAGGGAAAGAGGGAGAAAAGAGAAAGTGATAAAGGAAAGAATGAGGGGAGGGGTGTAAAGTGGAAACAGAAGACGGACGGCTAAAGGAAACACCAAGAGCGTGTACTACCATGTCAATGTAGATTAAATAACCAGCAGCAGGTGAAATGAAACGCCAAGACGTCTGGTAGCATAAATAAACGTAAACACTGAATTTGTCCCTTTGGCCACGTGTGTTTTCCTGTTTTCTCCTGTGGCTGTGAGCGATGCAGCGGGGGGCACTGTTAGGGGTTCGGTCTAAAAAGCGTGACTAACGGCTCCCTTTGGGCTGCACTCAGCCTGGGGTCATTTTACTGCTAATTCCCATCTAATGAATATATGACCATTTCATCATAATGAACCCCAACATGCAGATCTCATGCACTCATTTACATGCAGGACAGATTTAATTGCCTGTTTTCTAAATTACATTTTATTGCTTCGGTTATTGATGTCCTGGGAGAGTTTTTGCTAATTCTGCATTGGGTGGTTTAGCTTTAAATAGAAGTGTGTGTGTGTGTGTGTGTGTGTGTGTGTGTGTGTGTGTGGGTGCAGGACGTGCGGCGGGTGCCCAGCATCGCTCCAGCCATCGTGCGGTCAGAAAGCAGTGAGAAGCGCCCATTCATGTGCGCCTACCCAGGATGCAACAAGCGCTACTTCAAGCTGTCCCATCTGCAGATGCACAGCCGCAAACACACAGGTGAAGACGCACGCTCTGCTGACACATTCATCACATGACTGCCGACAGCAGCGGCGTTCTGCACGCATTTCCCAGCAGCGCTGTTAACATCAATAAAGGCTTTCTGCTTCACTTAGAAGTTTTTTGAGCTTCTAGAGGACAAACGTCTTCAAATGAAGTTTCCATTGGCTCTAATTTCTGTGTCTCCTCTTGCCAGGAAATATTTCCTGTTTGGTGAAATATAGAGAAAGAGATTTTCAGTTGGGTCTGATGCACAGAAAAGAACCTTTCACTGTGATAATTTTATTTTCCATGACTCAAAAATCAAAAACAAAGCCAAACATGCATGCACTAACAGATGTGCACCCTTCAGATTTTACATATAATCTCTAAATTACCTAAAACTCTAGAACATGTCACTGTGCATACACTCAGAATAACACCAGTTAAAAATAATCAGTGTTATTCTGAGTATATCCTTTTTTTGTTATTAAAAACAATAAAACAGCCATAATGATACCATTAATCTTTTCAGTACTATTCATTATTATTATTTATTTATTTATTTTTACAAAGAGATTTGAAAATGTATTAAAAAAATGTTGTCCACAACTTACCCTGATATAAATCTTAAAAGCTTTGGTTTTTGCGTTTTGGTTGCCTTTGCACACACATTTAATACCTTAGATAATTATTTTGTTAATTACCAATTAATACAATTTTTTAATCGTGTTCTTATTTACTCATCTAGTCTGTTGGATTTCAGGAAATACCCAGAGCCCAAGGTGATCTTTATATGCTGTATGTAGTCGAATCAAAAGTTTGATCAGAACCAGGAAATTTATTCCTTAATTTTTTTCCCTCAATTTCATCTGATCCAGAGTTTTTATTTATCTAATTGTTGACTCTTTTATTGGTTTCTTTTGTTGTTTATTTGCTGGTTTGTTTAATTGCTTATGTGGTTAAATATTGTTGTTCTGCTTTCATGTCAGGCAGCTGTCTGGATCTTTTGCTGCTGCCTCTCATTCATTCAGTGTGACTGAACAGTGACTGCGACTATGCAAAATCATATTTTGAGCAACACGTTTTAATTGGATTGTATTATTTTTTTTTGAAAAATATGTTTATAAGTGATCTTTGCTAACAACAGTATTGGTGTTCCTGCTGCAGTGTTGTGATCATACTGACTGATCACGTTGCAACAATCAGGTTCAAAGCTGCTGCACAACGCTCTGTGGACGGGCTGATAAACTGGCCTGTTGGTTTCGTCTGCACAGATGCTGCTTTTTTCCATCACTGCAAGAGTGACCAGCTGTGAGTATGTGATAAAATAAGTTAAAAGGACGTCTAAATTAATCCTCTGTGTTCTTTTTCTTGTCTCTGTCCAGGGGAGAAACCCTACCAGTGTGAGTTCACAGACTGTGGCCGCAGATTTTCGCGTTCTGACCAGCTTAAAAGACACCAGAGGAGGCACACAGGTTTGACTGGTTTTACTCCCGCGGGCTGTCTGACTTCATTTTTTATTTCTTCCTGGCCTTTTGCTCTCTCTCTCTCTTCTCGCTCTCCTCTGCTTTTTGCATGACAGCGTTGTTTTTGTTTTGTTTTTTTTAAAGACAGTGCCGTCTTTAAAGTTTTGTGTTCATTGTACTGAACTCACTTCAGATGAAGTTGCTAAATGCTGGCCAAACTTTGGAATGGCTTCTCTGCAAGCCTTTGCTCTACTGTATTTCTCTATCTCCCTCTGTGTGTGTGTGTGTGATGTTGAATGTGTGTTTTCCGTATGTGTTTATGTGAACTCGTGCTGAATGTGTGTGCATGCTTACTGTACATGTGTTTAGGAGTAAAACCGTTCCAATGCGAGACGTGTCAGAGAAAGTTCTCTCGGTCTGACCACCTTAAGACACACACACGGACTCATACAGGTAAAACAAGTGCGTAAACTTTTATTTTTCCATTTCTTCTTCATCCATTTAACATTTATATACATGTATATTATAGCTGAAAATATTCATTTTAATTCTTATGAAATGAAACTAACGTTAATTGACTGGTGCTACTATGCATGAAGAAATATAGCAGCAAAATATTCTAAGAATGATTTTAAATCCCTCTGGTGCTAATTCTCCCCCTCCTGTCGTTGCCTCACCGCCCTCCACCCACCTCTCTCTCAGGTGAGAAGCCGTTTAACTGCCGGTGGCCCAACTGTCAGAAGAAGTTTGCCCGAAGCGACGAGCTGGTACGACACCACAATATGCACCAGAGGAACCTCACCAAGCTCCAGCTGTCCATCTGAGTGTGTCTCTGCAGCCTGTTTCCAAGACTAAAATATTAACATGTTATTTTGCTTAGCCCAAAACAAAACAGCCTCCGCGGGAGTCTTAATCGGACATTTAGGACTTAACTTTTACGAGCTACACACCACAGTCTGCACTCTGAGGTGAAATGAAATCTGTCTAAAATCAAGGAGAATTTCTGACATCGGAAAAGGGGATGTAGTCTTGGAAACTGCAGTTTCAGGATGTTGTATATATCACTTAGTTCATCAGTTCAGTTGATCTCAAGGCCAACTCAGATCAGCTCATACCTTCCTTACCCATTCAGCTGGCTCTCTCATACAGGCTGAACCATTTAAGCTCTCCACTTGCAACCTACCTACACCTGTGCTCCACCTTTTATGCTGTATCTGACTTAAGCATCTCATCTTCGTTCTTAAAACCTGCTGTGTCCTGTGAGCATGAAACAGCGGGGTGTCTCAGAACAGTGCCATGCTTCCAGTATAAATCACTGCTGATGGAAATGCTAATCTTCTTTTACTGACGTGTGTTTTTGCTTCTGTCAACAAATGCAAAAAAATCCAAAAACAAAACCATCAATGTGTGAAAATCGCAGCGACCTCCCCAAACACCCTCATGCAGAGTTAGTACACTGCTATGTTATCTGGTAAGATGCTATATTGGCCGGTCATAGTCCTGGTAGAGTACTCAATGGTAATTTCCCACTGAGGTTTTAAATACTTCTTAAAATATAAATGTCCACTGTGAAGCATTTTATCTTCAACAAATTACTTCAAACTCACTATTTTCACCACCACATATACATATTTTCATGCTCTCTCAATATTATCATTTCTGCAATATATCTATGTTATTCTGAGCTCCAAACTCACAACATTTGGCCATATATGTATATTTTTCTTTATAAACATATATATATGTGGAATAACTTCCAAAAACACCTGAGCACTAGCAGGTTTTTCTCAAACAGCAAAACGTAGTTCTCAGACTGGTGTCTGCTGAGGATCTGGCTCAGTAGCGAGTGTATGCTTCAAAACAGCATGTGTAGGTAGGACATAAATTAAATTACTAAGAAATAAAGAAATCTCTGTATGTCGACCTACACATAGCTTGACAGCTGCTTTCTGTGAGAATTTTCAGTGTCACTTTTGAGGTTGTTTGGATGTTTCAGCCTCATATATTAGCTAAAAGTTCTCCTTTATTATCCAGTGTTTCCCCTACAGTGACTGCTGCCTGCTCCACTCGGTGTGTAAAGGGGAGGGCCACATTTACATGGCTAACGTGAATTTAATTCAAAGCCTCTTACCTCCAAGTTTAGTTATCACAGCCAAGTACCAAACCCAGGCCCTAATGATCTAAAACTCCTGACGTTCAAGCCAGACTGAAAAAAAATGTGAACAGTTGAAAAAAATTAAAATCCTTCATCACGCTGTTGGTCTTCTCATAAAGATAGCTCTATTTTCTATGGTTTCCAGTCACAGATGACTTCTATCACTCATGTTTGGAGGAGGAGCTCCAACCTGCCACAGTCACGCACACACACGCCTTCAGCGAGTGTATCCTTGTAGCTGTTCTCAGTAACTTTATGGCTATGACGCCTTTAGGGGATGTTTGTAAACTGTAGCCATAAAAAAATAACCCGTGTTGCACTCTCTCCAACCTGCGCTAATTATGGCACATGCTAGTTAGTGCAAGGCTGATATGTTTAATTATTGTGGCCTCTGTGACACAGAGGAGTAATGTTTGAATGCAGCCCACTTCCCCAGATGATGGTGTTTTTATGGGATTTGTTGACAGTAAATAACATACAACCTAAACAGTTTTATATAGATTCTCTGTACTCATGTTTCACGAGAACCAAGAAGAGATGACAAAAACAAAAAAGCTTCACCTGATAGTTTTGCTTGAAAGTAAAATGTGTTTCCACCTGCATAAAATATTATTTCAGGCAAATATTGGGTGTAAATGTTCTAAAAATGTATGCAAATCTTTCATTTTACATTCCCATGCCCGGTAAGTGTTCCAGAGGATGCCAGATCTTAACTGCTCAATGCTGCAGAGTGAGGTCAAAGGTTATAGTCAGCAGCCTACAAACCTACAGCTTAGCGCCTTTTCAGCTGTTGTAAATATTTCTTTTAGAAAACTACTTTAAGAAGGCGCACACGTTACCATTTTGCATATAAAACCTGCTTTCACTGGACGGATTGAAAGCAGAGAGAGAGCTTTTTTTTAATTAAAAATAAGCTGCTTTTAATCTGAAAGAATCAAATCAAGAGAATAACTTGCATCTTTGACCCTTTGCAGCACTCGCTCTGTGAAAGCTTTTGGTGTTTTGTCTGGTCTGCATAAAATATCTCGTCGCCACAAACATGACTTTACGGCTGTATTTAAAAAGCTGAACTTTTTTTAATTGTTGTTGTTGTTGATTAATGTGACTTTTCTTTCTTGGAGCTCAGTTGTCTCTTGTCCCTGTGGTGTGTAAATATTGCTGGACTTTGGCAGTGTTTTCAGCACTGCGAGCTTTAAAATATGTCTGCTGGGTCACACTGGCTCTGTGGCCGAGACATTATGGTCAAGATGTAAATAATACTTCTTCATCATGGGAACTGAACTGTTTTCATAGGGGGAAAGATGTAAATTAACTGATATATATTAGACTTCTCTTTGGATGAATCCAGAAACTGTTTATATTTTTCTTTCTTTTCTTTGATGTGTATTAATATTGGAGTCATAAAACAGAAAATGTCAGTGAAACATTTTGTACTCAAAGTGTGAGATTGAAAATTTCTCTCTGTTTAAATGTCTTGTGACTGTTTTGATACAGTAAGATTTGGCCACTGTGGTTGTTTTTTGTCATTTTGTGTCCAATTTCTGCTTTGGTATTATCTCACAGAGAGTAATAATCTACAAGTCTTTCTTTAAACATTAGGTAACAGAAAATAAGTTGCAGAAAAAGACCCAAAAGACTTAAAGTGAAATATGTGCAAAAACTAAGACTATACATTAGCTGACCTTGGCCGGGGTTTCCTCCCAGAGCACACAAGAGACCTGTTTCTTCTTCCCTGCATACATCCTGCCCTGTTTGTGGCTAAAACAACGCTTTTTAACTTTAAATTTAAATGAAACATTATCGAGTGTGCGCGCTCCAGCTGACACACAGTTGCACAATAAGAAAACACACAGTACAGTACAGTACCATCCACCTTCCTTTCTTTATCTCTCACCAGATTCCTGGTTGCATTCCTTGGCTCTCAGTGAAAAAAAGAAGAAGAAGAAGAAGCAGCCAGATAAAAATGAATGTGTTTTCTTTCAGCCCCTCTCTCCTGCTGCTTTGCTTCCACTCCTCTCATTCTTCCTCACGCACCATTAGCTTCACTTTTAGGTCAAAAGACATTCTTTTGTTCTTTTCTTTTGGTATTATTTTTATTATTATTTATTATTATTTAAGAAAGACGACAGTCCTCAACACTCACATGAAAAAAAAACCAACATGGAGGAAAAAGCAGACAGATGAGTGTAGAGACGGATAAAGACAGAGTAATGCTGCTTCCTTTGTGAACTTTTATCATAAGTTTAGCCAAAGTGTTAGAGTAAATCAGACAACGTGTCCGATTCCCTCGGTGGAAATCCCCTGAAACTCCCCAGGGCTCTTGTGCTATATCTCAGCTGTCGGACGAGACCTACATCTCTCATCTCTCCTTCTACCCTTACTGCGTGTGTGTGTGTGTTCGTTCATGCCGCTAAGGCCCTTTGAAGTAACAAAGCTGGTCAGTGTAACAACAGTCGTGTCCACTTGCAGTAGCCACATTCGATGCTGTATCTAAATGTCCTAGCAAAAAACCCATTAGAGGTGCAGAAGAAAGACATGCCTCGCAGTGCTTCTCAAACGTAAAGCGCTTTACATTTTAGCTCCTTAATGGCAAACACGTCTTTACTCGGTTTGAGCTAATGTTCTGCTCAGTGTCAAGCAATGAGTTGCTTCTGAGGTCAAGTTAACCAGTTTTTTATGCTAGTTTTGATTTTAGGGTGCAAAAACTGTTTTAGTTCAATTTCACTGCTCTCTGCCACCGCCTGTAGAGCTGCAGCAGACCGATGCTTTTAACTGAAAAAGAGAAAACGTAAACTCTATGTTTTCTACATATCCAGAGTAATCAAAGAGTCAGATATTTTAATTGTATTAGTCCAAGCTATTTAGGTGCTGTATTGTGGAGATGTAAATGTTTTGCGTTAGAGCATTAGTCATGGCACAACGAGTCTCTTCGCCCTTTTGGCCAAGGACCACGCAGGTTTAAAGCACAGCTGAAAAAGGAAATACCCAAAACTGTAGTCCCTGCAATGACCACATCAGGCTTCAAGAAAACATAGATAGTATAAAAGATGGATGTGTTTGATTCACTTTTCAGAGAATCAAAAACGGATCTTCCTGGTTACAGACTTTTGTAAACATTCTCCTGATGAGTTTGTCGTCTCAGATCTTAATGAATAAAACATTAAATCTACTTTTTAAATTTTGGTCATTCTACGTTTTATAAAGGATGATGTTCCAGGGAACACTCATTGGCTAGCAGCTTGTCTGTCCCAAGTTCTTGGCCAATGAGTGTGCAGTTTGAAAATTTAAGATCAGTCCCTCGCTCATCACATCAAGTTTCAAACCAACAACATGCAGATGACGTCTCTGTAGCTGATTTCTTCTGCACGGGGTGTAAATTGGATGTCACCAGATCTACCATTAGTATTAACACCACAAACTCTGCCCTTTTATTCAAATGTGGTAGTGCTTCTTTTCTTCTTTTATATTTTTTAAACATCACAGTAGCTACATCCATCTTTTATATACAGTCTATGGCTTAAATCAGCATTGTTTAAAAAACATCACATACTGGAGGATACAAAGGTTAAAGGTGTTATGGACGAGTGACCTTACACATTAGTAGAAATACCCTGTCCTCATGAAATGTTTTGCCCTTTAATATCTGCAAAAACACGAGTGGAAATAATAATTTTGATGATGGCAAAGTTCCATTTAGTTTCCAAATAAGCAATTCCATTATACACCCTCTTGAGTAAGGTTATGACGTTTTATGTGTCAGGACATCTGGTCCTTAGCAGGAAGATTAGGTAAAATACAGCCTCAGATGAACTACAAAACATAACATATTACTGTGTGTCATTATTTATTTAAAAAATATTAAGCCAAAACGCAGATGCAGTGTGTGGAAAACTAAGTACACGCTTACTACTCTTAATTCCTTTTAGGAATTAAAAGGCTGAGTAGCAGCCATGTGCATGTTTGTAGAGGCGCTTGCGTCAGCAAGTGTGAGCACCTCTATAAAACCAGAGCTTTCAGCTGTGTATTAACATAATGCCACAGTCTTCCTAGGAGTGGCTGTTCTAGCAAATTCACCCCAAGGTCAGAACATCCAATACTCAGAAAAACTTCAAAAACCAGGAGCTACATCTCAGACTCTACAAACCTCAGTTTGCAAAGGTTAAAGTTCATAAAAGCACAATTAGAAGGAAACTGAACAAGTATGGCTTGTTTGGAAGGGTTGCAAGGAGAAAGCATCTTCTCTAAAAATAACACAGCTTAGGTTTGCAAACTTTCATCTGAACAAACCATAAGACAGATGAAACCAAAGTGGAGATGTTTGGCTATAATGCACGGTGGCATATTTGAAAAAACAAAAACAAAGACAGCATATCAGCACAAACACCTCATACCGAGTGTCAGGCACGGTGGTGGAGTGGTGATGATTCGAGCTTGTTTTGCAGACACAGGACCTGGATACCTTGCAGTTATTGAGTCGAACATGAACTTCTCTGTGCACCAAATTATTTACCTAATTTTCAGAGCTGGTAAGGAAGAGATAATTTTTTACTAGGTCCTGATATGTAAAACCTTAGAATTGACAGAGGGTGTACTTTCTTGTTACCATGACTGTACATGTAGTGCACATACTTGTGTCCCAGACACATTTGCATATGTTACATAAATATCTTTTTTTCCCCTCCCCCCGAAGTAATAAAACTTACGTAAAATGTTTCAGAATTTTATTCCCAAGCGCACGAAAATATTTGAGCATTTTGCAAATCCAATTTAAATCTCACTTTAAAAATATGACTTCTTCTGTTTGTCCTAAATAGCATACCATTTATCTCATTTAAACATCGGGTGCATACATGAGGACTCTGCTGGTGATAAAGTGTTGATAAAGTAAACTTTTGCCCTCTTTTGAGTTAATCCAGTCATGGTGCTGACAGTGCACTGATTGTCTTATTCACGGCCCCACGGGTCTTTCTCACTTAAGAAAATTGTTTTTAAATCGTATTTCGTGTCTGAAGATAAGAGCGGAGAGCAGCACTTATTCTGGAGCTGAAGGAAGAAGAAGCAGCAATGTTGTGAAAGAAACAGAAAGAAGAAAGAAAGCGGGGGTAAGAGGAAAAATAGGAAAAATAGCATCCTCTGCGGTCATGTTGCTCCGTGTTTTGTGGAAGCAAAGAAGCAGAGATGATACCGTGACTGTTTAGGTCCTGGTACGGCTCAGCACAGCCCTGAAAAGCACACGTGTACACACACACACACGCACACACATGCATGCATGCACACAGTACTGGAAGTACTCAGTGCAGTTTGTTTCTCAAGAGGCTGCACTCCTTCACTTACTGTCAGAGACTCAAGTTGCTTCAGGAGGATAAAAATCCTGACATGAGTACAGCAAAGCTGCAGCCACAGGAGAGATGAATATCAAAAAGTGCAGCATAAGTGCTGAATAAACAGGAGAAAAACAGTCATTTATCACGCCGTTGCTACTTGTCTTATTGTTTTGCACGCTGGTGAATTTTAGCGAGCTCATTTCTACATTAATAATGACTTCATGAAGTGATGTTTGTCAGATTCTACCAGCAGATCTACTCTGTCTTTTACATTTTGTGCCTCTGGGTAGGATTTAAAGGGGAATCTGTTTTATTGCTTCATGGCACAAAACAGGAAGAAGATGATGTTCCTCCAGCTCAGACTGAGCTAAAGCTTTTGACAGTTTCTGGCAGTGGTCGTCCAGAGGAGTAAAATCACTTCCAGCTTGGTTATCCTCTCCAGTGAAGCCACGTGAACAACAAAGTAGTTTCCAGAAATGGTGTAAACAAGAAATGGACTGCAGTCTAGGCTGACTAAGACGGTCACAATTTTGAGATTTTTGTCTTTAAAGCTGGTGAAATGTATTATTTTTGTTTTATATTAGGAAAGAGAAATATTGAAGTTGGCATTGCAGTGGCCATACTACCATTCTGTTAAGTACACCAGATAAAGATTTAGTATATCTGCAGGATTTGTCATGTGCATTACTCCAAAAAAATAATAAAAATAAAAATCAAATTGTTGTTTTTTGCACAGACTGTATATAAAAGAATAACGTAGCCACCATAACATCACAAGTTAGTCTGGACTCTGCATTTTCGCAGCCATTCTATTAGCGAAATGACCATATTTAGATCAGAAGAAGGGGTTTTAAGATTTCAGCTATTGCTTGCTAACTTGGTTATCAAGGTATATCCACTGATGTGTATGGATGTAACACAAGGATACATCTGATTGAGAATATTTTTTAGCACCTTAAAAAAATCCACATATTAAAAATAAGTTCACTTGACTTAATCATTAAAATGTAAAGGTTTAAGCAATACAACCCAAAAAGCACAGTCACAGACTAAAAAAATAATAACAGGTAGAAGTCAAAACCCCTAATCACCAAGCAGCTCTGACAAACTTCAGCAAAGGGAAGTAATAATGGGCGTTATGTGCAACCCTCAGCTGCTTTTTGGTGGCGACTCACCAAAGGTGGAGCACAAACTTCTTGGACAGGCTGGACCTTACAGCATGCCATTAAAATGCTCCTAAAGGCACCAGCAACACAAACACTGTGGAGAGAGGCTGTTCAGTCACTCAGATTAACCGAGGTCATGTTTAGCAGGTAGCTAGCAGCTTCAGCGGTGTTTGGGAGGACATCTGGCAATCAAAGTAAGCCACATCCCCAACTTTAAGCATAAAAAAAAATCCACACAGATCTAAAATTATTTTCTGAACATGTTGTTTTTATAGCTGAACCATTTTATCATGGGAGTCTATGGAACCAGCCATAAGTGTGCAGCTTGCTTCATTTGGCTTTCCTGGTGGTTCCCATTTAATTTTGAAGCATGCAAACCAGCTTTCCTGTCCAGGCTATCTGATCCACAACCCTTTGCACCAGTTACATGTACAGCAAGAAGGTCAAAGTTCACTGAAAATAAAATGAAAATAGATCAAATTCCTTTCATTTAGAAGCATACAAATATATTTCAATACAAAAAGCAATAATATGTTAAGAGGTATTTGGCGTCTCTGACTTTCTGTATTTGCACACACAATTTGGATAAACTTACTTGCAATATGGAATAACTGGAAAAATACTCATGTTGTCTATAAATAAATAAAGAATATTTAATGTTTATAGATACTATAAGAGAATAATACATTCTTTGCTGAGAGCGGGAGTTTCAGTAGAGGGATGTGATGCAGTGACGCTGTCCACAAACACCTGAATTCTCTCTTTGTTGTCAGCTACTTTGGAACATGTATCTCTTTAAGACACTGTAAAGATTAAAAAAACACGCTCTGAGCCACAATCAGTGGATCTTTTTCCTATAAGGAAATGAATTCCAAGATAGCTTGTGTCCTCTGTCTCAGTGTGAGCATTTTCCAGAGCTAACATTTCAGATGGGGCTTGTTGTTTTTAAAGCGAATAATGTCCTCAAGATAACCTTTTGCATTTTTAGCTTCCACTGGGCAAAACAGAAGCACATTGATCTTGGCACTTTCTGTCAGTTTTTCACCTTTTAGTCAGCATTTTATCAGATTTATCTCCTCAGTCTTTTCTTGGAAACAAATAAGTCACTTTGTAAAAGTGACAGATGCTTCTTGAGTTACAGGAAGGTCAAGGCCAAGTAACATTTTGAAAGTGTACGTTTGTGTTTGTGGGTATCTCTGCGTTCAATGTGTGGACATTGGAGGAACTCTACCTCCCCCTTGTGGTTGATCAATGTCATTGATTCTTTTTAGGCTGAAACCATCTGAATGTAACATGTCTGAGTGGATCATAAGACTGTTGTGGTCCCTTTAATGATGTGCGGGTATGTCTAAAGTTCTGTATATTAACATTTATGGTTTTCACTACTTTTTTTAACGTGTTTTTGAAAGGATAATTTCGAGTCTAGTAGCACTCCCAAATACTTTAATTCATCAACATTAATTAGTTCTTGTGCACCCAAGCGAACTTTTACTGCAGCCACAGTTGTTTTAGGTTTACTAAAAAACAAGGATACAGTCTTTTTTACATTAAGGCATGAGTCATTCAGCCATTTTTGTAAATCATGTAATGCCAATGAAAGCTGATGGGCTGCATCATCAGCAGTTTTGGCTTGTGTAAAAATTACCGTATCATCAGCATACATATGAAGTGCCAGATCTTTATTGGATGACCACTTAAGTTCAGAATTTAAGAAACAATCCATGTGACTGAGGCCTGATATCAGCTTGGCATCCTTTCATCTCTCTAGCCTTTATGTTAATTATGCCTTACTAAAAACGTTTACAACAGAAAGCACAAACTGTGATTAGACATTTAAACAGCTGTTTACTCCCCAGATGTTCCTGCATTCTAAAAGAAATTCCATTATGATTTATGTGGATGTATTGTGCAGATACTTTCTCTGCTTCGCCCTCTTTGCTTGCTTTATCTGAGAACATAATCTGTCTTCTTTTAGAATAGAATAGAATAGAATAGAATAGAATTCAACTTTATTGTCATTGCACATGTCACAGGTACAGGGCAACGAAATGCAGGATTTGTGTAAATCTGGCATACAATCCAAGTGTCGTCTGCCCCAGATTGAGAGTTAAATTTTGAGTCACTGACAGTAGTGCTTTGGTCTGAATTTGTCTGTTTGACTGATAATGGACAAGCTGTTTGAAAATATGATGTGAAATCACTTAATTAACCTGCTGGATTTGCTAAAAGTTAAAATATTTATACTACTCTGGCTCACTCTTAACTTATTAAATGGCTATTAGTGAGGGTCATGATAATCAATTCAGTTGAGTAATGGGTTGATTTCCAGAAAAAGAGAAAAAGTCAGTGAACACATCCGTAGGTTTGGGTGTAGGCTTAATCCATTTCTGAGAAAACTAAAAAGCAGAAGTGGTTATGGAGCTTCACTGACGTCTGACTTGGATTTATCCAAATTCATGTAAGTTTCAGTCTGTTCAGCCTGTTTTTGTGTAGCACCAAGCAGTAGACCTAAACCTGGATGTGCTTCTGGGTTCTACCTCTAATAAAAACGGATGAGTGTAAATTGCAACCATTGTTTGTAGTTTGCTTCCACCTACTGAGTGAAAAAAGAACTGAAGCTGTAAAACGCAAACAGACATTACAGTAAAGTCAGCATTATAGGCTTCATTTTGTTTCAGTTTCAGCTCATCAGACTGTTTTCCCTTTACTTTTTGATATAATAGCTTTTTAGTACTACTGATACACATATTGTTAATTACTTACTGCCATTTTCTTCTATTAGAGTAATTTTATATTTCTTGAGCTGTGTAACTGGATTTGTTCAAACATACAGGTAGTTTGGATTAACTGACACAGGAGCCATACGCCCTTTCTACAGTTTTTGACTCAGTGATGACTCAGTTAAAAAACAGCTTTTCCTTCTCACTGTCGCCAAGTTGCTCAGCGTTGTTCGTCTATTTTGAAGTTTCTCTCCATTTTCTCTTCTGCTGTCATTCAAAATGGGACTTGAGTTGACTGCTGTTGTAATTTTGCCCTATAAAAAGTAAAATGTAATTGAGTTGAATCGAACATTAGGTATAAAAGCTATAAACATTACCATTGCCACATTAATACCATCAATATTACTCATGGATCTGAAAAACAGCGCAATCGTTTCTTGTCTGATATGATTATCTATTATCAGTTTCACTATCGTGTTCCCGACTGTCGTCATTTTGTTGCCTCACGCTGTTCAGCGACATGCTTAAGTTTAAGTTTCGTTTCTGGCTGACAGACTGCAGAGTGACTCAGTGAGGATCAGCTGTCGCTCCCAAACACACGACAACATGTTTTCCTGGGGAGAGGACTGTCAGCGCGGGTTTTACGTGAAAGACGGCTCCGGTACCGACAGCACGACCACGCATGATGGAGTTCATTATTTAAACATCAGCCATCACATCGCGGATCTGTCGGCAGGTCGAAACGTACTGGCTTTCGTTAAAAGTAACGGAAACGCGTTCATTATCCGCACAAACGAGAGCAAGGATGGCAGAAGAGCGAGAGGCAGGCAGAGTGAGTATCGGTGTCACTAACAAGTTCACTCTCTGGTACATTTAACCGAACTGTGTCCACTCACACCTGCTGCGTTTGTGGCTTTTGAATCTGCAGAGTTTGTGAAACACAAAGAGAAGATAGAGGCTGTGAGTTGTGGCGATGATGTGGTCGCACTGCTGTCTGAGAGCGGCAAAGTCCTCTGTGTGGACACGAGACACCCACCCTTCACTCCCAGGTAACAGATACAGATGTGCAAACTTTTATTCTTCTTCTTCTTGTTGTTGTTTTTATTGGTCCTGTGAGAAGGAGTATTAGTACCACGTTAAGAAAAAAAGTATGCTCCATAGACTGGCAATAGAAATGTGCAAACTGGTATATTATGACTGTTATGATTAGGCCTTTAACCCCGCAGTGTGTAGCCTGTTTTTTTTGGATTTTTCTTATGTTTCCTGTTCCTTCTCTTTCAGCCCACTGGAAGCTTTTTCTAACAAACAGGTTTCTCAGGTTGCTTGTGGGAGTCAGCACTCAGTTGCGCTAACCAAAGGTACAGTACAGTTCTGCAGTAAACTGCTACAAATGTAAATGAAAAACTCAAATAACTTAGACAGAATCAGTCCATCCAACTTACATTCATAGGAAACACATTTGGTTGCACTTAGTAATACAGTCCACACATTTAGGGTCTATGTCATGACAATAAACATAAACTCTGAGTAAAAGTTCAAGATATCAGGAGGAAGAGGATTTCTCAGAGACAAGCTGATTCTCCCACAGATGGTCAGCTGTATACGTGGGGTCAGGACTGCAGGGGCCAGCTGGGTCTGGGTACGAGAGAGTCTGTCTGCAGATCACCTCAGCATGTCCCATCACTGTCAGCGATCCCCCTGATCCAGGTCGCTGCAGGAGGAGACCAGAGTTTCGCCCTCTCTGTCTCTGGAGGTGTTTTCAGCTGGGGGAGAAATGACTGTGGACAGCTCGGGCTGGGAGACACAAAAGGTACTGTGGCTTTAAAATAAATGTCCGAACTTTATTGTATGTTAATGGGCATTATAATCTGGTAACATAATAACACTGACAATCCTTTTTCTTATAGACAGACACACACCAGCTCCTGTTCAGTGTTTGAATATGAAGAAAGCTCAGCGCATTTCCTGTGGACAGGACCACACGGCCATTTTGACAAAGGTTAGTCAAAAGGATAAAAAAAACCAACAACTTCGTAATAGCTTATTTTTTGAAAAAACATTAAAACAGTTGTCATGTAAAAGTAAATGGCTGTGGGACTTTACGCTGTAGTTGTGTGTTTGGCTCCTCAGCATGGTGCAGTGTTTACATTTGGCTCCGGTCAACACGGACAGCTCGGCCACAACTCACTACGCAACGAACTGCGTCCTCGACTTGTTGCAGAGCTCTGGGGGGCAAAGGTCACCAAGATTACATGTGGACGGTACAACACACATACTGCTTAATTAATGAAATATTCAGGCTATTTTGAATATTTTTCATGTTTCACATCAAAAATACAGAGGTTAAAGTTTTAAAATGTATCCCAGGAATTATTTTATATAGAGTAAAAAAACAAAAAACAAAAACAAAGCTAGGACATTTCACTGACTGTTGTGACCTAATGTGAACAGGATGCATCCTGACCCGAGATCTGATCCTGCAGAATCAGTCTCATCCTTTAAAAAGTCAGCCATGTGCAGCAATTATACATTTTAAATATATCACAATTCTCTTAGAGTAAATTTTTTATATAGAGTTAAAAAAAATTAAAATAGATTAATTTAAAGATCATTGGTTATACAGTTACATGAGCATGCCAATGTAAAAACACCATAAGTTATTATATTATCACTGAAGAGAGTAACAGATATCACAGACAACATCAAGCTGCTTAAATAAAAAATGCTTAAAGTAAAGCAGTTAGTAAAGTGTATATGTGAGTTTGAGGTATAAATATTTTGTATATTATCATCTACACAGGAATCACACTTTAGCGCTGACCGAATCCAAGCAGGTCTACTCCTTTGGTTGTGAGAATCAAGGGCAGCTGGGACATCGAGAGGAGAGTAATCCATCTGTGCCGCTGCCTGTTCGACTGCCACAGGGTAGCTACACCTCTGATAATAAACAACTTGAGGATGCAATTAACTTATCTAAGAAAGAAGTGACGTGTTTACTTATCATTTAAGGCACCAATGGGCGCAAAATCAGAAACATCTTCGCAGGAGAAAACTGTTCATTTGCAACATGTTCATCTGATGAGGTACTGACACTAACACATAAAGTACAGACTGTGATGGGAGGAGGTGTGAATATGTAAACAGTCACTGCTTTCCTTCACAGGGCATTCACGAGGGTTCAAACACAGACTGTGGCATTGCATCACAACACTGTCTTGATAACATGGTTGACAAATGGATCACTGAATGTGATTTAAAGTCATGGAAAAAGATTAAACAGTAAGTATGATGCACTGGCAGTCACAGCTTGTTGATTTGCCTGGTGATTTATGGCTTCTGTGACTCAAATTATTTGTTTGAAAGCAAGTTTTTCTTCTGCAATCGAATGAAAACATTAAATCTTCACAGGGAAATCTTGGAGGCATTTTCCTCTGCATCCTGTCTGAATAAAAGTTTCCTTGAACTAAGGTAAATACACAGTTTATGTCCATGTCATGGGAGGTTGTCGGTGGTAGGTCTATTATGTTTTGGCTTGTGAAATGTAGCGCTGCCATTTATGGTTATTCTGTGCTAATTTGTAATAATATTGATGATTCTTATTAGCGTGAATAAGAGGACACGTTGTGGGTTTGTCTGGTACATTGGTTGATGTCAAAATAGCAGCCAAACTAATGATATTCCTATCAGTGTTAAAAGCTAACATTAATTAGCAAATGTGAACCTGCTCTTAAACTTAACTGGGTGATCATGGTAATGTTTTAGCTGCTATATATATTCGCTGATGCAGAAGAAGAAACGCTTTAACGTGGACTTTTTTCTTTGTCTTCTTAGCGGTGATAAACATTTCCAAACTTCACCAAAGTACCCTGGCTTGAACATGAAACATGCACGGCGTGCTTTCACAAAACTGGCAAAGAAGGACAATGTTCTTGCAGAGGTATGTTACTAGAATACATGCAATCTGCAGGAAAAGGCTATGTTTTTGTTTTTATAAATAATCTTTCCAATAATTTGAGAAATCTCATGACTCATGACTCCTTGTTTTTCTGTCTATGTTGACAATCATTCATTTGATCCTTTTTATACTTGGAGGGGAAGTATTTCAATTGTCATTTTGACTGTTGCAGTATGTACAAAACTCAGACTATCTCAGACTCTCAGATGTAATTATAACTCTAAAACAAAGCCTCAGTCCAGACTGTCTTCTAGTTTTTACCCATTTGTATCACTGAGACGGTCTAAAAACTGGTCTAGTTTGAACAAGCAGACACATCATTATCTTTTTATACACTGTATATATTATTGTTATGTACTTGTTATCTGTGGCCACATATTGAACAGGCACAGTCGCCTTTAAAAAAACACTTGCATATGACTCATTTAGGGGATATTTGCTAATAGTAACTGGATACACTCTCTGTGACAAGGTAAGCATCCTGGTTTTTATAAGATACCTAAATAATCCAAACATTTTTCCTCTGAACGCCACCCTGCACAAAAACACAGTCAACCCACCTTTGATCTGCCTGCTGCTGAGTGATCCTTGCAATCCTTGCCAAACTCACAGATCGAGGCTGCAGTGCTACACCTGCTTCCTTCCCTCGATCAGAAACCAGTGGGAGTGGAGGGGTTGAGAATCTACCTTCTTCTCAATGAGCTTCTGCACACAGTCCTGAAACACACACGGCAACAGAGAATAAAGCTCGCTGTGGCGGTAGCCAATGCAGTAACAAGGTTGTCGAATGAAAGCCTCCAGATTATAGGTATGCTGCCTATACCCACCACCACTATTATACATGAAAATTTTAAAGCATGCCCTTCTATCTACTGTTTTTACTTTTGCTAACGTTATTGTTTTCTTCAGGCGACTGGTGGTCCTCTCTGTCGCACTCCACCATGATTCGACACATTAACGTGTGGAAGCAGGCCCTCTCAGAGATCCTGTCCTTTGTGCCTGTTCCCCGCAACTCCGGGGTCAGAAATCTGCTGCTAGTCCTCAAATACATGTACAACGTCAGTGTTATTTTACTCCTTCTTAAGCCTTAGTGCCTCTTTTTTTTAACCTGAAAACAAAAAGAAATTGTAAGTAAAATTTTTCTTTTAAAGGCCAACAGCAGGGTTGTGGAATCTCGAAGAATACCAGAGAGCAGTTTTTATTTATTGTTGGATGAAGCATTTCTTGGTGAGGATCTGGACCACTGGCATTTACGTTCACAAAACGGGGTAAACAAAACAAAAAACCCTCCTTTTATTTCTGTTTTAGGCTAAAGTGATGTGTCTGTCATGGGGTTGGGTCTGCTTTTGTGATGGCTGTTTTCTCTTTCTTTTCTTTTGTCATTTGCCTTTGGTGCGATCATTCATTGACTCTTCACTATCTGTTCATATTAACATCCCATTATGCAGCCTGACATCATATTTATCGTTACTGCCATGGTTCTGAGTCCTTTACCCAGCATTCTGAGTTTCTTCTGTTTTTATGACATTTTGTGGTTTCCTGAGTTTATTCTGTTAGCTTTTGTTCATTCAGGCTCCCCTTGTGTCTTTGCCCTCCGTGTCCCCTGCTGTGTGTGTTTATGTGTGTTAGTCCTTGTGCCTTATTTCCCTCTTCTGTGCCTGTGTTCCCATCCTTGTGTGTGTCATTCCATGTTTTCTCCATCTATTGTGTTTATCTGTCTCCCTAGACCTTCTCGTTTCTCTGAGTGTTCTGTCCTCCCAGTCACCGTGTCATGTTATGATGTTACAGTGGCTTGCAAAAGTATTCTTCTGGTTCTCAGACAGTTCATCAAAAACCTCCCAAAACATCTGTATGGTGGGATGGTCTGCGCTGTATTCACCTTCATAATGTGTGTTCTAATCATAGTGAAAGAGGCTGTTAGATACAGTGGCTTGCAAAAGTATTCGGCCCCCTTGAACTTTTCCACATTTTGTCACATTACAGCCACAAACATGAATCAGTTTTATTGGAATTCCACGTGAAAGACCAATACAAAGTGGTGTACACGTGAGAAATGGAACGAAAATCATACATGATTCCAAACATTTTTTACAAATAAATAACTGAAACGTGGGGTGTGCGTAATTATTCAGCCCCCTGAGTCAATACTTTGTAGAACCACCTTTTGCTGCAGTTACAGCTGCCAGTCTTTTAGGGTATGTCTCTACCAGCTTTGCACATCTAGAGACTGAAATCCTTGCCCATTCTTCTTTGTAAAACAGCTCCAGCTCAGTCAGATTAGATGGACAGCGTTTGTGAACAGCAGTTTTCAGATCTTGCCACAGATTCTCGATTGGATTTAGATCTGGACTTTGACTGGGCCATTCTAACACATGGATATGTTTTGTTTTAAACCATTCCATTGTTGCCCTGGCTTTATGTTTAGGGTCGTTGTCCTGCTGGAAGGTGAACCTCCGCCCCAGTCTCAAGTCTTTTGCAGACTCCAAGAGGTTTTCTTCCAAGATTGCCCTGTATTTGGCTCCATCCATCTTCCCATCAACTCTGACCAGCTTCCCTGTCCCTGCTGAAGAGAAGCACCCCCAGAGCATGATGCTGCCACCACCATATTTGACAGTGGGGATGGTGTGTTCAGAGTGATGTGCAGTGTTAGTTTTCTGCCACACATAGCGTTTTGCATTCTGGCCAAAAAGTTCCATTTTGGTCTCATCTGACCAGAGCACCTTCTTCCACATGTTTGTTGTGTCCCCCACATGGCTTGTGGCAAACTGCAAACGGGACTTCTTATGGTTTTCTGTTAACAATGGCTTTCTTCTTGCCACTCTTCCATAAAGGCCAACTTTGTGCAGTGCACGACTAATAGTTGTCCTATGGACAGATTCCCCCACCTGAGCTGTAGATCTCTGCAGCTCGTCCAGAGTCACCATGGGCCTCTTGGCTGCATTTCTGATCAGCGCTCTCCTTGTTCGGCCTGTGAGTTTAGGTGGACGGCCTTGTCTTGGTAGGTTTACAGTTGTGCCATACTCCTTCCATTTCTGAATGATGGCTTGAACAGTGCTCTGTGGGATGTTCAAGGCTTGGGAAATCTCTTTGTAGCCTAAACCTGCTTTAAATTTCTCAATAACTTTATCTCTGACCTGTCTGCTGTGTTCTTTGGACTTCACAGTGTTGTTGCTCCCAATATTCTCTTAGACAACCTCTGAGGCCATGACAGAGCAGCTGTATTTGTACTGACATTAGATTGCACACAGGTGCACTCTATTTAGTCATTAGCACTCATCAGGCAATGTCTATGGGCAACTGACTGCACTCAGACCAAAGGGGGCTGAATAATTACACACACCCCACTTTTCAGTTATTTATTTGTAAAAAATGTTTGGAATCATGTATGATTTTCGTTCCACTTCTCACGTGTACACCACTTTGTATTGGTCTTTCACGTGGAATTCCAATAAAATTGATTCATGTTTGTGGATGTAATGTGACAAAATGTGGAAAAGTTCAAGGGGGCCGAATACTTTTGCAAGCCACTGTATGTCGCCCTTTATGTCGTGTCTCTTTCGTCTCCTCTCTCTCTCGCTCCCTCTCATGCTCCCTCCTGTTTGCTCCTGTGTGATGTTTCTCCATTTCCTGTTTTATTGTGAAAGTCTCGTATTTCCATGTTCGGTGTGTCTAGTTTTGCTTCCCCTGTGGCGTCAGGTTCATTTGTGTCAACTGTGTTCCCCATGTGTTCTCACTTCCCTCGTTATCCTCCTGTGTATTTATGTCAGCATCTCCCTCATGGTTGTGCGTGTCCCTGTGTGCCCGGTTCATATAATTTCCCAGTCTAGTTTTGTGTTATTTTGCCATTTAGCAAAAAAAAGCTGTGTTTGAGTCTACTTTTGCCTCCGTGAGTCTGCATTTGGGTCCTTTCCTGCCTGCTGCACAGCCGAATCATGATAATCACATTATAGCATGTAACATATTATAAAAAATGGTTGGGGGAAACTGAAAATTTTTGCATTGCTATATGTCATTAAACTCAAAAGAACTGTATGTTTTCTTTTCTGTGTTTAGTATGTTAAAGCTGAGCCACTTCTCCTTTGTGACTTCCCAATTGTAATGGACCTGCAATCAAAAAAATGGGTTTTTGACTCTAATACTGTATACACGCAGATGGTAAATGACATCCTTATATGAATTTGGTGTGATACAATACTTTGTTTAAAATACACTTTAAAGTAAGTAATCAGGTAGGCAAAACAAAAACATGTTGAATCTTGAACTTTTTTTTCCAGTTAATGCAGAGGAGTTACTACTTGGAGAATTTCTTTGACTATTGGGGAATTTTTGATGATTATGATGAAGGTGTGTTTTTACTGGACCTGAGGCGAGCAACCATTTTGGAAGACACCTTTGAACAACTGGCGGATGCTTGTGACACAGACTACAAGAAGCCACTTAGGGTAAACACAACAAGGCACAAGCCAACTAAAATGTTTGCATTGTTGTGTACAGTGGTGGTTACTGGTGGTGGTCAGAGGGCCCGGTGGCGCCAGTGTCCGGCAGCCTCGCCTCTGTCAGTGCGCCCCAGGGTGGCTGTGGCTACAATGTAGCTTGCCATCACCAGTGTGTGAATGTGTGTGTGAATGGGTGGATGACTGAACGTGTAAAGCGTTTTGGGGTCCTTAGGGACTAAGTAAAGCGCTATACAAATACAGGCCATTTACCGTTTACACATTGTTATATAAACAATATTTTGGCATACAACAAATTTTGTTTACTTTTTCATCATTCATTTTGTCTTGTAGGTCTTCTTTGATGAAAATCCTATGATCGATGACGTCTACAGGAAAGACTTTTTTTATGAAGTCTTTCATGACTTGATCTCAGCTGAATCTGGGATGTTCATGTTCAATGACTCTGAAACACTGGCATGGTTCTCCTCAAAAGTAAGAGTTACTAAAAATATAATTTAAATAGACCAAGATTGATTTCTAAAACTGTTTAACAATTGTGATTGCTGATTTATTACTCCTTAATTCAAGAAAACAATTTCAAATTTCAAATGTCTCTACTGTCAACATCAGGTACCTCAGGAAGACCAGCGTTTCTTCCTGTTTGGAGTTCTGTGTGGATTGGCCTTGTACAACCAGTGCATCGTCCACTTACCCTTCCCACTGGTGCTGTTCAAGAAGCTGCTTGGTGTAAGGCCTTCACTGGAGGATTTGATAGAATTCAACCCAAGTGTTGGAGAGTAAGGGGGAAAGTTTCCTTGTATTTGCTGTATTGCGCAAATATTTGTAGTGTTAGGTGCTGATTGGTTCCACAAATCATCTTAAAGTATGTTGTGTTTAAAGGAGTCTGCAGTACATCCTGGAGGACTACAAAGATGATGACTTGGAAAACCTGGACATGTATTTTTCGGTAGGCGTTTTGCACAACTTTAAGTCAAAAACGGCTTTGATATCAACTCACTTCTTTAATCAATAATATCTATGTTTTTTTCCCAACAGATCAACTGGGATGGAAAGGAGATTGACCTTGATCCTGAAAGTCCTGAAAAGTTGGTGACAAGTCAAAATAAGTGAGGACAATGGCAGCTTTTTTTCATAACATGCGTTTTAAAACCAAATACAGTATTGTCCTGCCAAAGAGAAGCTAGAGATTATAACAAGTCACCACATAATATGATCAAAAAATCTAACGACTCTACCAAACGGACAGTGACAATGGAGCTGACAGAAAGATATAACTGGATGTCATCTGCAAAGAAACATACATTAAACTGTTTTGTGACCAAGCAGAAGCATTTAAATAGAAAAAGTAACAAGACTCGGTGCATATCCTTGAGATACACCACAAGTTTGCATGTTTATAGGCAAGTAATTAATGGGAAATGACCACGGCAGAGATATAAAGCAACCACTCTTTAAACAAAATGGAACAGAACAGTTCATGATTTCACCAAAGTGTGGATGTGTTTTTTTAAATCACTACTTTTATCTGCCAAACAGGAAGGAGTTTGTGGATGCCTATGTGAATCATGCCTTCAACACATCAGTGGAGAATGTGTTTCAGGAGTTCAAGAGAGGCTTCTTCCTGGTGTGTGAGCGCGATTTGGTGAAACTCTTCAGGCCAAAGGAGCTGCAGGAAGTGATGGTGGGCAAAGCCTTCAGTGACTGGGAAAAGCTGAAACAGGTAAACAGCTGTCAGTGATACAAAGATGTAATTTGTCTGCAATTCTTTTATCACATCCTTGTGTATACTTTGATTATAGTTTAAATGAATTATTTTCAGTATATCTAACAGCCTCTTTCACTATGATTAGAACACACATTATGAAGGTGAATACAGCGCAGACCATCCCACCATACAGATGTTTTGGGAGGTTTTTGATGAACTGACTGAGAACCAGAAGAAAGCTTTCCTTTGTAAGTATTTGATTTAATTTGATCATATAAAACAATAAGTGCTGATCTTATTCATCAGTATGTCCAAAAGATTTAAAGTAAAGCCACAAATTCCAAGGATTTAATAAAGTAAAATATTCGTCTTTTATGACCTGAGTTCATATGTTTCCAGAATGTTTTTACATTTGCTGATTTGTGCATTTGGTATCTGGTCTTTGGTAGGAAAAAGCATTTGATGAACTGCTGAGGTGGATGAGCAGTCATGAATGAACTGAGAGTCTGACTTCAGAGGGCTATCAGGTCATAATGTTATGCACAAAATAAAACTCACTGACTTCCACTCTTTTCCTGCTCTAAGGGTTTGTGACAGGGTTTGACCGGGTGCCAATTCTCGGTATGGACAAAATCAAGATGCAAGTCAAAGTTAAAGAAGTCAAGGACCTCTCCTATGACCAGTACTATCCTGAGACACACACATGCTTCTCGACCTTGGAGCTGCCGTTATACTCAACTAAGGAGATCATGCAAACCAAACTCACAGAGGCCCTGAGCAACAATAAGAGGATCCATAAGTGATCAACAATAAATGCCAACATTTTACTGTACTGAACAGAAGACATAACATTGTAATGCTGCACTTTGTGAATTGCTGACCAAAGAGTAGCATTTGTAGTTATTTGTGATGCTGCTGATTATGATGATGATGTAGAGTGAATGTATGTATACTAAAGAAATCCCACCTGCTAAAAATAAAAATGTGATACATGCTTTTATATAGTCTGGAGGAAGTGTTCTTTATTGTTACATTTTAGAAAATATTCCAATATTCCAATAATAATCAAAATAACAGCATTCAGTAAATCATATTGAGCTTATGCAATGTTGTCATTGTAGACATGTGTGATATTTATTAAGTAAAGATTTTCAAAATTTTATGAAAAGTATTTCACCCTTCGGCAGATGTGGATTAAATTTTATTAAAACTTTACTTAGAATAAATTGAAATTGAAACTGAAATTTGATGCACTTTGCTCATTTCCAATTTCAGATTGTTAATCCTGGAATCTGTGGAAGTCCTTTTGCATGACTCAAAGTTCAAAATACAATCCTTTGGCTTTAAGCCAAGTTTGTTCTGGTTGGCTGCCTCCACAAACGATTTAAACAGTAAGTGGATGGAGCCTCCAAGCTCATTGATACAGCTGCAGGTGCAAGATGATCATATTGGGAATATCTGCTCTCAGCAACGTCATACAGAGCCAAGATATATGTTATATATGAAATATACAGTATATATTTTTTTCCAGGTATAATTGTTTTATTGCACACTGCCAGGCAAAGCTTAACAGTAACTGATGTTATACTTATTTCATCTGTTATTGATGTTTTATAATGAGAGAAAGATGCCGAATACCTTATTATTATTATTATTATTATTATTTTAAATGTATTTATTTTTTTAGCATAGAGAAGGCCAGGTGAAAGGGAAGCAAGGTCAGGAGCATTGAAGGTGGACTGAAACTGTTATGAAGCTTATGCATAAGTTCAGTAAGGTAGATCTATGATGTCTGTCTGCTCCCAGGTGCTCTCGGCTCAGTCTATTCTTCACATCACTTCCACTTTTCCACGCTGTCAAGCTGTTTGTGACATCACTGGTGGTCTAGTCCAATCGCCTTCGTGCAACCTACCTACTCCCCATCACCGCCTATCATCACTCAGGCTCCATTCAAGCCTCCGTCTTTACCTCCACCACCAGCGTCTAGACTCCGGGGGATCCTGCTCTAATGCCCATCACAGCTGGGGTTCTGTTATGCCAAGACGGGCCATTGAAGTGTATACGCCAAATACCTCTATCGAAATTATATACATCAATAAATCATGTTCTTTTTAGAAATCTCTCATTCATGATTTTTGCCAAGCCTTTAAATTCATACAGTAGTTAGTTTTTTCTTTTTTTTTTAAAAAAAAAAGGTTTGTTATATAAAAAGTTGATACCAGCTAAACGCAGTATTAACTTTCCCATTGCAACATGCAAACATGTTGCAATGCAAACACTCCCTCCTCTGCATGTGAAACGAAACACAATGAAAAGCTACACAATCGACCTCTCCTTATTATTGATTATCTATTATCAGTTTTACTTTCGTTTCGTTACTTTAACAGATCAGCTGACTCTTGTTATTGTTTCCTTTCCGGATGCTGTTCTGCGACATATCTAGGTTTAAGTTTCTAAGTTTCGTTTCTGGCTGACAGACTGCAGAGTGACTCAGTGAGGATCAGCTGTCGCTCCCAAACACACTCAGACAACATGTTTTCCTGGGGAGAGGACTGTCAGCGCGGGTTTTACGTGAAAGACGGCTCCGGTACCGACAGCACGACCACGCATGATGGAGTTCATTATTTAAACCTCAGCCATCACATCGCGGATCTGTCGGCAGGTCGAAACGTGCTGGCTTTCGTTAAAAGTAATGGAAACGCGTTCATTATCCGCACAAACGAGAGCAAGGATGGGAGAAGAGTGAGAGGCAGGCAGAGTGAGTATCGGTGTCACTAACAAGTTCACTCTCTGGTACATTTAACCGAACTGTGTCCACTCACACCTGCTGCGTTTGTGGCTTTTGAATCTGCAGAGTTTGTGAAACACAAAGAGAAGATAGAGGCTGTGAGTTGTGGCGATGATGTGGTCGCACTGCTGTCTGAGAGCGGCAAAGTCCTCTGTGTGGACACGAGACACCCACCCTTCACTCCCAGGTAACAGATACAGATGTGCAAACTTTTATTATTATTATTGTTGTTGTTGTTGTTTTTATTGGTCCTGTGAGAAGGAGTATTAGTACCACGTTAAGAAAAAAATATTATTAAAAAAAGTCGAAAATGTGTCGAAGTGTAGAGATGACAGCTGTTTCAAGACAAACTGCCAGGGCTGCTATAGACTACCTTTTACAAAATGCTTTTTGTAGATGAGTTAGTGAAATCGTACAGAATCGGTTTAAGTTACAAGAAATTTTTTTCCTTACATAAACACAGTGTGTGGATAAGTATAAAAGCTGCATCTGGTCAGAAGGCAAAAAACACACACACAAACTTTCAAAAGTTGGCAATTTGAATTTGGTTTGTAAAAAATGATATGGCTGACAGACTGATGCTGAGAGATATCGATGTTCACACCCTCAATAAAGAAGATCAGAATCAGAACATTGTACTATTATGACATAAGCACAATGAAACTGTATGCTGTCCCAGTCGGTGCAAAGAAAATTAAGAAAGCAAAGAAAGCAATCTAACTTTTCACAAAAATGTAAAAATATTATATAAAATAGTTTCTAATAATTAGATACAGTATAAACAGTATATATCTATTCCAGCTCTGGAATATGTGATGATTTTCAGTCTATTTGTTTTGGCTTTTTTTTGTCCTGTTCCGCCCTCCTGTGGGTACCCAGGTGATGTGCTGGGTGGGTGTGTCCTTCAGGATCCTGCAGGCTTTACTATAGCCTGTAGAGCTCCTGATCACAGCAGATGAAATATTTCTACAAAAAGGCAGCCCATCAGCTTGTTTTACTAAATCATATACACAAGGAATTTTGTATAGACTATAAGAGCAATGGCAGTTTGTCTTGAATCAACAACTGTAATCTCCACATTTCTCCTTTTTTTCTCAAAATAGTGTTTCAAGTTTAATCTTGAAATTTCAACTTTATTTTCAAAATTGACACAATTTCATTTTCTTAATGTGGTCCTAATACTCCACCGTAGTCCTAGGAGTGTATACAGTGTGATTCATGTTTATTTGGGTTCACAGTTAGCGCTGATAAATGGCTGTTTCAGCTCTGTTCTCTTCTTCTGCTCTTTCTCTTTCAGGCCACTGGAAGCTTTTTCTAACAAGCAGGTTTCTCAGGTTGCTTGTGGGAGTCAGCACTCAGTTGCACTGACCAAAGGTACAGTAGAATTTTGCAAGTGCTACAGATTTTTAGTTCAATTCAGTTTTATTTATATAGCACCAAATCACAACAACAGTCACGTCAAGGCACTTTATGTTTTAAGGTAAAGACGTTAAAATAATAGAGAGAAATCCCAACAGTCAAAGAACCCCTCTGAGGAAGGACTTGGTGATAGTGGGAAAGAAAAACTCCATTCTAACAGGAAAAAACCTCCAGCAGAACCAGGGTCAGGGAGCAGCAGCCATCCGATTTTAGCTTGTTATTTAAACAAGCTAAAATAATTAAGAGACCCTGAGTCAGTCCATCCAACTTACAGAAACACATTTGATTGCACTTCATAATTATATGGACCCCAAGGTTGTAATTTCACAACATCTGTCATGTAGTTCATGTTATTTGTCTTTGTATACATGTCTGTATAGATATACATTCCTCCACATATTTTAAACTGTATAATTATAATACACATGCACGGTACAATTGTAAACAAGACCTTGGCCTGACCAAATAAAGGTATCAATCTATCTAATGAGTAATTGGAGTATTTTAGGGCTAGGAACAAACAATATTTTGCATTCTTTCATTGTAATTTTGCAGTATTATTAAAGGCCATGACAAGTCATTTATTAAGTCACACAGAGCATAAAAAGAGGAACTTGGGTTGCCAAATGGCATCCAGATGTGCAGCCACTGTGGGCAGGCTAAAGCAGTTTATTGGTGCACCCAAAATAAGATCGATTCATTTAAAGCCTAGAAGGATGGGTGAATTTTACACTTGAGTCTCACTTTCTCCATCAGGTACACTTTACCAGGGCAGCTGTGGCTACAACCGTAGCTTGCCTCCACCAGTGTGTGAATGTGAGCGTGAATGAATAATGTCATTGTAAAGCGCTTTGGGTGCCTTGAAAAGTGCTATATAAATCCAATGCATTATTATTATTATTATTTTGTGCATACCAGCATTTATATATGAAATCTGAATTGGAAATTTTATTTCCATTTTATTCATTGGTGGTCATGACATTAAACATAAACTCTGAGTAAAAGTACAAGCTATCAGGAGGGAGAGTGTTTCACAGAGACATGCTGATTCTCCCACAGATGGTCAGCTGTATACGTGGGGTCAGGACTGCAGGGGCCAGCTGGGTCTGGGTACGAGGAAGTCTGTCTGCAGATCACCTCAGCATGTCCCATCACTGTCAGCGATCCCCCTGATCCAGGTCGCTGCAGGAGGAGACCAGAGTTTCGCCCTCTCTGTCTCTGGAGGTGTTTTCAGCTGGGGGAGAAATGACTGTGGACAGCTCGGGCTGGGAGACACAAAAGGTACTGTAACTTTAAAATAAATGTCCGAACTTTATTGTATGTTAATGCGCATTATAATCTGGTAACATAATAACACTGACAATCCTTTTTCTTATAGACAGACACACACCAGCTCCTGTTCAGTGTTTGAATATGAAGAAAGCTCAGCACATTTCCTGTGGACAGGACCACACGGCCATTCTGACAAAGGTTAGTCAACAGGAGCATTTTGATGCTCTCCTTTCTTACTAATATATTTTGTAAAGAATGTGGATTTACACAAAAAATTTGAAATTATTCAAGAAATGCAAAAAAAGGATTTTGAATGTTGTCTCAAAACATACTTAAAAACATCTTCATATAGAAGTTACAAGTTCTAAACATGAAAAAAGAAAGCTAAAAGAGAATGAAAAGCTCTGTGGAGTTTGATTTTGATGCTGTACTTACCACTGGGACACAAATTTAAAAAACAACTTCTTAATTCCTTATTTTTTGAAAACACATTAAAACAGTTGTCATGTAAAAGTAAATGGCTGTGGGACTTTACGCTGTAGTTGTGTGTTTGGCTCCTCAGCATGGTGCAGTGTTTACATTTGGCTCCGGTCAACACGGACAGCTCGGCCACAACTCACTACGCAACGAACTGCGTCCTCGACTTGTTGCAGAGCTCTGGGGGGCAAAGGTCACCAAGATTACATGTGGACGGTACAACACACATACTGCTTAATTAATGAAATATTCAGGCTATTTTGAATATTTTTCATGTTTCACATCAAAAATACAGAGGTTAAAGTTTTAAAATGTATCCCAGGAATTATTATTTTATATAGAGTAAAAAAACAAAAAACAAAAACAAAGCTAGGACATTTCACTGACTGTTGTGACCTAATGTGAACAGGATGCATCCTGACCCGAGATCTGATCCTGCAGAATCAGTCTCATCCTTTAAAAAGTCAGCCATGTGCAGCAATTATACATTTTAAATATATCACAATTCTCTTAGAGTAAATTTTTTATATAGAGTGAAAAAAAATTAAAATAGATTAATTTAAAGATCATTGGTTATACAGTTATATGAGCATGCTAATATAAAACACCATAAGTTATTATATTATCATTGAAGAGACTAACAGATATCACAGACAACATCAAGCTGCTTAAATAAAAAATGCTTAAAGTAAAAGCAGTTAGTAAAGTTTAACTATGGTTTTTAGGTCTAAATATTTTGTATATTATCATCTACTCAGGAATCACACTTTAGCGCTGACCGAATCCAAGCAGGTCTACTCCTTTGGTTGTGAGGATCAAGGGCAGCTGGGACATCGAGAGGAGAGTAATCCATCTGTGCCGCTGCCTGTTCGACTGCCACAGGGTAACTACACCTCTGATAATAAACAACTTGAGGATGCAATTAACTTATCTAAGAAAGAAGTGACGTGTTTACTTATCATTTCAGAGACCAGTGAGCTGAAAATCAGAAACATCTTCGCAGGAGAAAACTGTTCATTTGCAACATGTTCATCTGATGAGGTACTGACACTAACACATAAAGTACAGACTGTGATGGGAGGAGGTGTGAATATGTAAACAGTCACTGCTTTCCTTCACAGGGCATTCACGAGGGTTCAAACACAGACTGTGACATTGCATCACAACACTGTCTTGATAACATGGTTGACAAATGGATCACTGAATGTGATTTAAAGTCATGGAAAAAGATTAAACAGTAAGTATGATGCACTGGCAGTCACAGCTTGTTGATTTGCCTGGTGTTGTATGGTTTCTGTCATTCAAATTATTTGTTTGAAAACATTTTTTTCTGCAATTGAATGAAAATATTAAATCTTCACAGGGAAATCTACGGGGCGTTTTCCTCTGCATCCTGTCTGAATAAAAGTTTCCTTCAACAAAGGTAAATACACAGTTTCTGTTCACCACATTCTTCTTTTTTCATTTCAAAGGTGGGAGATCTGGTGTTTCAGGATTGAAAGAACTGAAATATTGTTTTAGCTGGTAATTGTTTGCTTATGGATAAGTGCCATCCTTATATGTGGAGTTTGTTCTTTGTCTTCTTAGCGGTGATAAACATCACCAAACTTCACTGAAGTATCACGGCTTGAACCTAAAACATGCACGGCTTGCTTTCAAGAAACTGGTAACAAAGGACAATGTTCAGGCAGAGGTATGTTGCTAGAATACATGTAATCTGTAGCAAAAGGTTTTTTTGTTTGCTTGTTATTTTATAAATATCCTACTAATAAGTTGAGGAATCAGCATCTGTCCATAATTTATGAATTCCCCGTTCTTCTGCCTAACGAAAGACACATGCAGCAATACCTGGACCTAACTGCTGCTGATCGATTCTTGCAATCCTTGCCAAACTAACAGATTGAGGCTGCTGTGCTACACCTGCTTCCTTCCCTCGACCAGAAACCAGTTGGAGTGGAGGGGTTGAGAATCTACCTTCTTCTCAATGAGCTGCTGCATGCAGTGCTGAAACACACACGGCAACAGAGCATAAAGCTCACTGAGGCGGTAGCTGGTGCAGTAACAAGGTTGTCGGATGAAAGTCTTAAGATCATAGGTACTGTCACAGCTGTCTACATGATATCACAATAATACTCTTTTTAATCTGGAAGGTGACAAAGTGCTCAAAGTTTCATGGCATGTCCTTTTCATCTGTTCTCTGTTTTTCTTCAGGTGACTGGTGGTCCTCGCTGTCACCCTCCACCATGGTGCGATACGTTAAGGTGTGGAAGCAGGCCCTATCAGAGATCCTGTCCTTTAAACCTGTACCTCGCAACTCTGGAGTCAGAAATCTGCTGGTAGTCCTCCAATATATGTACAATGTTAGTATAAATATCCTAAAACAGTCATTTTACTCCCTCTCAAGTCTTAATCTGTCAATTTTTTTACCTGAAAACAAAAAGAAATTTTAATTCACATGTTTCCTTTAAAGGCCAACAGCAGGGTTGCAGAGTCTCGAAGGATACCAGAAAGTGATTTTTGTGTGTCAGCTGATGACGCATTCCTTTTTGAGGATTTGCAACATTGGCATTTACAGTCACAACAAAAGGTAAAATGTTCTGGTCTGAAGTAGTGTGTCTGTGTGTAATCTACTGTGTCATACTTTGTTATTCCATTCTTCTAACCTTTGGTTCTGTCACTTTTTAGTCAATACCCAGTGTTCAAATAAACAACATGAAAAAATGTATGTTTTTTTATGTGCAATCAAACCTTAAAGTTCTCTATGGGTTTTTTCCTTTCAGTATTCACATGCTGAGCCTCTCATCCTGTGCAAGTTCCCTATTGTGATGGATCTGCAATCAAAGAAAACAGTGTTTGACATGAATGCTTACCATGCCAAGGTAAAAAACCTTCCAAAAACTGGTGTTTATGTGACATAGAATATTTCTCCCTCTTTGAAAAAGAGTAAAAGTGACATCATTCACTTTATTTCAGATTACAGAGGCGACGAAAGTCTTTATGAATTTTCGGGCGACATTTGGTTGCTATCCCTCAGTTTTCGAAGACTTTCTCTTCGTAGTGAAGCTGAGGCGAGCATCAGTTTTGGAGGACACTATTGAAAAACTGGCTGATACGAATCACAGAGACTACAAGAGACCACTTGTGGTAAACACAGCAAGGCACAGATAATATTAAAAACTCGTGCATTCACGCAGTTTTGATCTAAACTTTTTTTGCCCCTGTGTCTTGTAGGTCTTCTTTGATGGAAATCGTGTGATCGATGAGGTCTACAGGAAAGACTTTTTTTATGAAGTCTTTCATGACTTGGTCTCAGTTGAATCTGGGATTTTCATGTTCAATGACTCTGAAACACTGGCATGGTTCTCCTCAAAAGTAAGCCTTCCTATGGATTGGAAATAAGATTAGACACAGAATTTTCTGAGTCTTTTAACTGATTATGATACCATATAACTAACAATAGTTCAATACAGATGATAGTCATCAATACAGTCTTCGACAACTGACTTTTGATTTAAATTTGTCCCCACCATTGACACCAGGCACCTCAGGAAGACCAGCGTTTCTTCCTGTTTGGAGTTCTGTGTGGATTGGCCTTGTACAACCACTGCATCATCCACTTACCCTTCCCACTGGTGCTGTTCAAGAAGTTGCTTGGTGTAAGGCCTTCACTGGAGGATTTGATAGAATTCAACCCAAGTGTTGGAGAGTAAGGCAGAAAATTTAATAACAGTTATATTTACTTCACACAAATTTGTAGTTTTAGGTGTTGATTGGTTCCACAAATGATCCTAAACTATATTATGTTTACAGGAGTCTGCAGTACATCCTGGAGGACTACCAAGATGATGACTTGGAAAACCTGGACATGTATTTTTCGGTAGGCGTTTTCCACACAACTTAAATCAAAACAGTTTTCAAAATGGTCTTGGGATACCCAATTCTTAAAGCAGTAAAATCTTTTTTTTTTTTTTTCAACAGATCAACTGGGATGGGAAAGATATTGACCTTGATCCTGAAAGTCCTGAAAAATTGGTGACAAGTCAAAATAAGTGAGGACAATTAAAGGTTTTTTTATAACATGTTTTTGAAAAGCAAACTATTAATTACTAATATACTAATACTAATTATCCTGCCAAAGAGAAGCTACACATAATAAAAAGTCATCACATAAAAGAATATTTAAATTTAGTAAATTATTTCTTTGTTGTAACAGTGCTTCTTGGAAAGAATTGGCATGCTTTTTTCCACTAAAATGGGGTAATTTTTGTGCACATTTGTGCGTGGCGCCCATTTAAACATACCAGATCTTCGCACTTGATTGTGCCAATCAAGGCACATTGATGGAGTGAGCCCTAGCACCACCTCCAAATTTGAAGGCCAAAGCAGGGGATATCGGAGACAGGTGAACCAAGAAGACAACACCACAAAATTTTACTGTATGATCACAGGGTCAAAGTGTGGATAAAACTAGGTTTTGGTGGAAACAGTGTGATGTGTGCCAGCAAATGATCCAATCAATCCAATAAATAACACCAGACAAGAGCCAATAGCAGAATAAGCTGTTTGGCATTAGCAGAGATGATCTGGAAAGTTTGTCATGGATGAAAGTCACATGCTCAACTCTGCTGCTCAACCCACAAATGCATTTTCCTTGCAAATATGACACAATTTGAGGGTGAATAATTAGGCTTTCCAATAGTATAAGTTTATTTGCCAAGAAGCATAGTTACAACAAGGACATAATCAACCAACCAATTTCCTTATTTTTACTGCTAAGGTTAGAAAAAGTAACAAGGTCCAGTGCATATTCTTGCGATACACCACCCTCAGTTTGCATGTTTATAGGCAAGTAATTTAAGCAATTAATGGGAAATGACCATGGCAGAGATATAAAGCAACCACTCTTTAAACAAAATGGAACAGAACAGTTCATGATTTGACCAAAGTGTGGATGTGTTTTTTTAAATCATTACTTTTATCTGCCAAACAGGAAGGAGTTTGTGGATGCCTATGTGAATCATGCCTTCAACACATCAGTGGAGAATGTGTTTCAGGAGTTCAAGAGAGGCTTCTTCCTGGTGTGTGAGCGCGATTTGGTGAAACTCTTCAGGCCAAAGGAGCTGCAGGAAGTGATGGTGGGCAAAGACTTCAGTGACTGGGAAAAGCTGAAACAGGTAAACAGCTGTCAGTGATACAAAGATGTAATTTGTCTGCAATTCTTTTATCACATCCTTGTGTATACTTTGATTATAGTTTAAATGAATTATTTTCAGTATATCTAACAGCCTCTTTCACTATGATTAGAACACACATTATGAAGGTGAATACAGCGCAGACCATCCCACCATACAGATGTTTTGGGAGGTTTTTGATGAACTGACTGAGAACCAGAAGAAAGCTTTCCTTTGTAAGTATTTGATTTAATTTTTGTCATAAAAGCTAGTCAAATTTTAACATGTAAATGGAAGTTACGTTACTAATCTGCTTTATTAGCAGGAATTTACCATTGTAAATTTGCAACATTGCTTCATCACAGTGACTACTAAAGTTTAGATCACTCAAGAATGTTTTGACATTTGCTAATCGATGCAGTGAACATGTGGTAGGAGGTTGTGGATAAAGCACCCCAACATGCAGAAAAGTAAACAAAAACTCACGACATTCATCGAGTTCTGTTTTTTTCCTCTTCTAGGGTTTGTGACAGGATTTGACCGGGTGCCAATTCTCGGTATGGACAAAATCAAGATGCAAGTCAAAGTTAAAGAAGTCGCGGACCTCTCCTATGACCAGTACTATCCTGAGACACACACGTGCTTCTCGACCTTGGAGCTGCCGTTATACTCAACTAAGGAGATCGTGCAAACCAAACTCACAGAGGCTCTGAGCAACAATAAGAGGATCCATAAGTGATCAGCATTATACGCCCATTTTTTAATTTATTGAACAGTAAAAAGTAATTGTTGACCAAGCCTAGCGTTTGCAATTACTGAAACATACTTACTGTTACTGTCATGATCCTGCATCTTCTACCCAGCATTTTCTCTTTTGGACTTTTGGTTTGGATTTATTTAACAGTCTGAGGTTGAGATCTTTGCCCCAGTTCCCTCTTGGGTGTGTATATATTGTTTCCGTCTCGCTCTGTCCAGTGTCATGACCTCATTCATTCTCTGGCTGTGTGTTCTGCCTGTTAGTTTAGTTTCTAGATTCTCCCAGCTTGGTTTCATGTACTTTTTAAATCCAGCAATAAAGCTGCATTTTGAGTTTAGTCTTGTCTCTGAAAGTCTGCATTTTGGCCATGACAGTTACTGGAACATTTAAGATTTATGATGATGACATGACATCTATGTATGTGTGTATAATTTTTTTTAAGTGTAAATAGGTAATATTAGATTATACAGTTTGGAGGAAGTCTGTCAGTATTTCATAGCTTTTCCCCTAAATGTTACAGCTCAGAAAATACACAAAATAACTGCACTCACTAAATCATAATCAGCTACACTTATACAATGTTGCCAATGTTAACATATGTAAGTAATGATTTGCAACATTTTATGAAAAACTTTGCACTATGTAAAAAAGAATGTTAGTTTTCAACATAAACTGCACTGTTCTGTTTTTCAGATGTGGATTTACTATTAAAGTTTTACTTAAAGTTACCTGAAAAGTGACCCACTTTGCTCATTTCCTTCTCAATATTGTTATTCTTGCTTCAAAATAATCCAGCCTCTTCACTTTAAACCAGGATCGCTCTGTTTGGCTGCTTCCACAAACAAAAGATTTGAACAATAGGTGGGTGGAGTCTCCATCCTCAGCCACAGTTGTGTGCCCAAGATGATATTTGGAATACCTGGTCTCACTGACATCATACAGAGCCAAGAGTTTAAAGAAACAGTCTGGAACAAAGTACTTACAAACTTTTAGCTCACAGCGATTACTTGTACATATAATGACACCATTATCTGAATCTTAGGTCATGTTCAATATGAGCATCCATCATTGTGATGGTATGTATGACAGAAAATAAGGAAAAGCACAAATGATATCTTGCACACCTGGCATACTTAACAGTTAACAGCTTCACGCATTTTCTTTTTATTTAGGGTAAAAGCCACACCTCCTTCAGAAAACACCAAATGCAGAGTAATATAAAGTAATATAAAGAGCTGTGTTGCTGGTGGAAAACACTTGCTTTCATTTACTGTACTTTGCAATTCTTAACCATGGTGGAAAGCTCTATATAGGAATAGCTCTACCTCCTGAGTCACAGCTGCTCCTAGTAAGATGGTAAATATTGTCAATGCTGACCATTTTATGCTCAGTCTAATCTAATCTAATCTAATCTAATCTAATCTAATCTAATCTAATCTAATCTAATCTAATCTAATCAATATTACTGCAATATTCTATTACAATAATAGAGTTCAGGTCGTTTAAATAACCTCTGAACTCTAATGGACTCAGAAAAAAAACAGGGTAATATGTTCATGTGGGCGTAGCATTTTCAGTGGGACAAACGCTTCGTGACTCATGCGAGTGACTTCCTCAGTATAGGTAAATATGTTGCTGTCATGGAAAATCTGCACACGTCAACTCCAGTTTCATTTTTGCTTTTCCAGCTAAGGTAATAAACCACGTGCCCATGACTCACTAGGTGTGGTGTTTTTATTGTTTGTAAGTTTTGTTTTCCTTTTCTCACAGGTGACTTTGCTCAATAAACCAGTCAGGTTTCGTTTCATACTTCCACCCGAGTCATAAAAAGCAGCTGCTTGTACTGCAGAGTCATTATAGCATCATGTTTTCATGGGGAGAGGACTGGCAGCAGGGCTTTCGCTTGAAAAGACCCTCAAATATTTCAACTGCTGATGGAGTACGCTGTTTAAACCTCAGTTTTCAAGTCACAGATCTTTCAGCAGGTCACAGACTGCTTGCCTTCATTAAAAGAAATGGGGATGCTTACATCATTCACACAGTTGAGAGCCAAGATGAGGGAAGAGTGAGAGGGAAACAGAGTGAGTATCAGCCTTATGTCTCTGTCTCAATTTCACTTCTCTGCCTCTGTTGATCCACTATGACCTGCTCTGTGTGTGGCTTGTAAATCTGCAGAGATTGTGAAATGCGAAGAGAAGATTGAGGCTGTGAGTTGTGGTGAAGATGTGGTGAGGATTCTGTCTGAAAGTGGCATCGTTTTTTGTGTGGATCAAGCTCGCCCTCCTTTCAGTCCCAGGTGAGGTCAAAGATTTGCAGCTTCAGTTTTTAAGGGATCGTCCTTCAGTTTCCAGTTAAATTCACAATAACCTGCCGTTGTAATCACAGAAGAGTTTGATCACTTCTTGTATGTGTTCTGTCAGCACACCAGAAGCATTGGGCAGCAAACAGGTGTCTCAGGTGACTTGTGGGAGCCAGCATACAGTCGTTCTGACAAAAGGTAGCGTGAAGTATTAGTAAGCAATAACTGGCTTGTGAACCTGAATGAAAATGAATCCTTTTCACAGGTTTAGTGGATTTAGGGGTTTAATATGATAGAAAAGTATTATGTTGATTTTCCTCACAGATGGTCAGTTGTATACTTGGGGCCAGGACTCCAGGGGGCAGCTGGGTCTGGGCACAAACAAGCAATACGTGAATTCACCCCAGCATGTCAGATCTTTGTCAGCAATCCCAGTGGTCCAGGTCGCTGCAGGTGGAGAGCAGAGCTTCGCCCTCTCTGTCTCTGGAGGAGTGTTTAGCTGGGGCAGAAATGACTGTGGACAGCTTGGACTGGGTGACACACAAGGTACTACAATGAAAGTTTAAATCTCTCACTCTCAATATCTGTCAATATCGCACTGAAGTGTGGTTCCCAGAAGGAATCTGATGTACAGTATATGTACTCAAGGTGCAGGTATCAAAATATGCATGCAATATTCAGTATTTTGTTTTTCTCATAGACAGACATACACCGACTCTGGTTCATTACCTAAACATGAAGAAAACTGTTTCCATTTCCTGTGGAAAGGACCACACTGCCGCTCTGACAAAGGTGAGTCAACAACAGTAAACAGGCTCACATAAAATTATACCACCAGAACAAGCAGCCAAACAAGTAAATGCTGAATATGATTTAAATGAGCTGTGATTAAAACATTGATAGATGTCAGAAAATGTATTTTGTTGTGTGAAGTGTTGAACTCAGTATTACAGTTGTGGTCTTTGTCGTTGTTTCCTTGTTTATTGCCATAATCTTTGTTTTTTGCTTTCTTTGCGCATCTTTCAAATTACTTCAAGCTTTAATTTTAAGGTTGCTTTACAGGAGGAAATAATAGATGAATGCATGATATTTGATATACACTCGATCTGTGTCTTGTTTTTGTTTGTTTAAAGTTGAATCCAGTTATTTATATTGAGGTTTCTTTTATTTGTCTGTTTTTTTAAAAGAAGAAATTCCAGTAATTTCATACTATCGTTGTTCATTTTGCATTAATTATGAAAGCTCCTTTTTGTTTCTTATTCTTTGGCTTCTGATTGCTTTTCCACAAACTCCTAAGATAACTATATGTACATGGCAAAAATTAATGTGGACTGTTGTCTGGTTCTCAGGACGGTGCAGTGTTTACATTTGGCTCTGGTCAATATGGACAGCTCGGCCACAACTCGTTACAAAATGAACAGCGTCCTCGGCTTGTTGCAGAGCTCTGGGGGGCAAAGGTCACAAAGGTTGCATGTGGGAGGTAACATTTAATTATAATTATATCATAAATAATTGAAAAAGAAAAGTGTTTACTGCTGAGCGAACAGGAAACTTCAACTTCTGTCTTCTATCTTCAGAGTGATCATACTGAGGTCCACCAACAACATAGATGTTTAAAACCTTTGAAAAAGCATGTTTTACATTGTAGAAATTTCTCTTTGTGCTCTCTTTTCTCAATCAGCTATCACACACTGGTACTGACAGAATCCAAGAAGGTGTACTCGTTTGGGTGTAATGAACAAGGGCAGCTGGGACGTGGAGAAGAGACTCGGGCATCAGTGCCACTACCTGTGCAACTGCCACATGGTAAATACATTTATCTGAACAGAAGAGTCGATTCAATTTACAATTACACAAAAATAACAGTAACAATAAAATAATTTTATTATTACAGTAATAATTAAGGTGTGTCACATCCAACTGTATAGATAGAGGTTATAAACCTGACAATGACACACACATATATTCACTATGCAGCAATAAAAAGTGCTACTCAGAGGTACTGAGTCTTCTGAAACCAGTGAGGAGCTGCACTGTTGGGCTTTGCAAATGCTGCAGGTGTAACACAGATGAGCCAATAGCCCAATAGATAATTGGGTATACCTTTAGTTAAAAATAATTAGTAATTCTGACTATAAGGCCTTGAATGTAATCATAGACAAAATGTTTGGCCACGCATCAAATACTGGAAAACTTAAAATAATTTAAAAATAATTGTCACGGACTCACGGAAGGTTTTAGGTTTTCTGCTGTATGTTTTTAAAGTGCTGATGAAAAAATATATTACGCAAATAAAACTGGACCTGAATTTGATCCAAATAACCAAGTTAACCACAGTTAACAACAAAAAGGTTTACTGCCTAATGTCACAAATTAAGCCCACTGTAAGAGCATGTCGCTATATCTTATATTTCTTTCTGGAACTGAAAAACCATCCCATACAGTACAGTTGACTCTTAGGTAGATAATTTCTCATCTGTTTTTATTCTAGACATTTCTAACATCTATGCAGGAGGAAACACTTCATTTGCAACATGCACGCCTAATGAGGTACCAGCACAAATGCATACAGTGCAGTAAGGATACCTGTGGGAGGTGTAAACATAAAGCCATGTTTACACCTCCCACAGGTATCCTTACTGCACTAGTTATATCTACTTGTGAGGTCATGTCTCTAAACCAAACACGAGCCTTTGCTTCGTTCATAGGGCGCTGATAACGAGTCAGGCAGTGGCACAAAGAACAACGTGACAGAACACTCTATCGATAACATGATTGACAAATGGATCTCTGCATATAATCCAAAGCTGTGGAAAAATCTAAAAGAGTAAGTCTAACACAAAAGCAGCTGGTATTGTTGTTGTATGTAACTGGTTTGCTGCACAGCATGTACACTGTAGTCTTAGTGTTACTGACTAACCTCATGAACCCTTCACAGGGAAATTCACAGGATGCTCACATCTCCATCCTGTGTGAATCAAAGCTTTCTTGACAGGAGGTAAGAACACCATTTATGAGCATGATCATGACTTCTTTATATCTGTTGAATTTAACATTTGAATATACACATTTGTCATTTTCTTCATGTCAGCAAAGATAAACATTTCCAAACGTCACCAACGTACTCCGGTTTGGACTTGTCACTTGCACGGCGAAGTTTTGAGAAGCTGGTGATGCGAGATGTTGTTTTTGCAGAGGTATTGAACTGGAATGTGACTAACACGTGTTTGTAACCTGATTAGTAATTAACTAAAAAAGTAAGAAGTGGACTTTAATTAAACCTTTAATTAATAATAAGTTACATCAGCAGGCTGAGACTGCTGTTCTGCAGCTGCTTCCATCTGTTGATATGAACCCCGTGGGAGTGGAAGAATTAAGGATCTTCATGCTTCTCAATGAACTTCTACATGCATGCATACAGAAATGCAGATGGCAACAGAGCAAAAAGCTTGCTGATGCAGTCGCTGCTACCATGCAACGACTCCCCGATGCAAGCGTACAGATTTTAGGTACGGTGACACCCACTATTTTGCTTACTGGCTGTCCCGACTTCACAGGGTTTTTTTTTTCTCTAGTGCAGTTCTCACATCAGGAACATCATTCTCTCCAACTCCAACAGTTCTCAAAGCAGTTAATGCACTTCTCATAACACAATCTCACCTATGCAAAAAACACTAAACTAACAACTAATTTAACAAATCTGAGGAATGAGTCCAAAACCTTGCTGAAGCTTTGCGATTTAGAGGTCATAATTATGTCATAACTCAATTATTATTTAATATAATTTTAATTGTTTTTAAAGCAATTTTAAAGTCTGTTGTTCAGGCATATATTTAGGCAGACTTTAACAACTTTAAAGTCTTCAGCAGGTCTTTTAAAGTGTATTTATTGGATTAATCTATACTGTTTAAATGCATCAATATATTAAATGATAGCATTTTATTCTAACGAACACTCTAGACTTCTTATCCATGATATCAGCCAGTGAAGAGCTGACTGTAACTTTGTCATCCTCAGGGGAATGGTGGTCCTCACTGTCACCCTCCGACATGATCAGATATGTTCAGGTGTGGAAGAGGGCCCTCTCGTGGATCAAGATCTTTAAGTCTGCTTCTTGCAACTCTCAAGCCAGAAACATACTGCTAATCCTCCAGCATATGTACCACGTCAGTATCAGTTATCAAAACTCAACTAAATGTATTACTGCTCAGCTTTTTGACAAGAAAAGTTGCATTTTCACACAGTCAGTATAACAAATACTACCACTTGTTGTTTTAAGACCAATGAGATAAACATGAAAATCCCAGAAACAACTTTTTGCCTTGAGTTTACCCCGATGTTTCTAATGGAGGATCTCAAACATTGGCGCACAAAGTCAAAACTCAAGGTGAGGTCAGTTGATGACAAGTACTTTGAATCTGCTAAGATGGCAGTCAACCCACCAAATGAGTTATTCATGTTAACACACTATTAAGACCACTAATGGTTAATGTGGGCTATTTCTTTTCTTGCCAGAATGCAGATGATCTGCCTGTGATTCTTTGCAAGTACCCATTTCTGATGGATCTGAAATCAAAGAAAATGGTTTTTGACATGAATTCTGCAATCACTCAGGTAACTTCAGCGTGGAATAAAAACACATAAAACACATTTGTAAAACATTTGTTTTACAAATAACACACCACTCTTTTCACTCACAGTTCAGGCAGGCGTCAGTTTCAGAACCTTAGAACAGAAGCAAGAGCCAGTCTAGCCCACTTGGTTCACCAGCTGCCTTTTATACATCACATACAATGAAATTTAAATAGAGAATTTATTTTTAAATCATGGTACTTTGTCTTGTCTTATAGAACGAACAGCAGGCGCCTCCACAGATGGCTTTTGTTGTTCCTTACGGATGGATTCCCCAGCCAAATCAAAAAAAATTTAAACTGAGGGTGCAGCGTGCGTCTCTTTTAGAAAGCACCTTCAGAGAGCTGGCAGCTGCTCCTCACAGCGACTTCAAGAAGCAACTTGTGGTGAATATTTGATTGATTTTCACCTGATGGTTAAAGTTATAACCAGATTCTTCTTTTGTTGGTCTCATCAAAAGTATCTGTAATGTTTAATTTCTCTTTCTATTTTCTCAGGCCACTTGTGGTAATGGCCTTCAATTTTTATATAATTTTTTTTTTTGACCCTGTGTCTTGTCTTCTAGGTCTTCTTTGATGGAAATTATGCAGTTGATGATGTCAACAAGAAAGACTTTTTTTATGAAGTCTTTCATGAATTGATGTCAGTTGAATCTGGGATGTTCGTGTTCAATGACTCTAAAACACTGGCATGGTTCTCCTCTGAAGTAAGCCCTGCTGTTTATTCAGTGGAATTATAATAGACCCAGAATTCTAATTTTTAACTGATTCCTTATAATACATATAATATTCATTTCAGATCATAATTATCAGTCCAGTCATCAAAAACTGATATTTGATTTGATTTGTCTCTACCATCAACATCAGGTAACTCAGGATGACCAGCATTTCTTCCTGTTTGGCGTTCTGTGTGGATTGGCCTTGTACAACAATTGTATCATTCACTTACCCTTCCCACTGGTTCTCTTCAAGAAGCTGCTTGATGTAAGGCCTTCAATGGAGGATTTAAAAGAATTCAGCCAAGTTGGAGAGTAAGAGGAAAATTTGTTAATAATTATATTTGTTAGTTTAAAGATATACGTTTTCATAGTATATGTTTAAAATGCAAACATAGTATTATCCTGCCAGACAGATAATAACAAGTCATCACTTAATATGATCAATGCAATCTAACAGTTCCACCAAACTGGGAGTACCAGTTCAGCTGGCAGAAATATATAACTCATATCATCTATAAAGAAACAAAGCTTTATTACATAAACTATTTTGTGACTAGGGGGAAGCATCTAACAGAAAAAGTAGCAAGGTCAAGTGCATATTCTTGAAGTACATCACAAAAGTTTCTACAGAATGAATGAATTACCATGAGACAAGTAACCATGGGAAAATGGAAGAGATATAAAGCAACCACCCTTTAAATAGATTGGAACAGAACAGTTCATGATTTGACCAAAGTGTGGATGTGTTTTTTTAAATCACTACTTTTATCTGCCAAACAGGAAGGAGTTTGTGGATGCCTATGTGAATCATGCCTTCAACACATCAGTGGAGAATGTGTTTCAGGAGTTCAAGAGAGGCTTCTTCCTGGTGTGTGAGCGGGATTTGGTGAAACTCTTCAGGCCAAAGGAGCTGCAAGAAGTGATGGTGGGCAAAGACTTCAGTGACTGGGAAAAGCTGAAACAGGTAAACTGCTGTCAGTGACACAAAGATGTAATTTGTCTGCAATTCTATTATCAAATCCTTGTGTATGCTTTGATTACAGTTTGAATGAATTATCTTTACTATATCTAACAGCCTCTTTCACTATGATTAGAACACACATTATGAAGGTGAATACAGCGCAGACCATCCCACCATACAGATGTTTTGGGAGGTCTTTGATGAACTGACTGAGAATCAGAAGAAAGTTTTCCTTTGTAAGTACTGTGTTTCATGTTAACGTATAAAACAATGAGTGTTAGTCTTATTCTTCAGTATGTCCAAAGAGTCACAACAAAGCAACGAATCACAGGGAGTTAATAAAGTAAAATATTAGGGTTTTATGACCTGAGTTGGATGGAAGCATTTGACCAACAGCTGAGGTGGTTCAGCACTAATGCCTGAATTGACAGACTGATTTCAGATGTTGTGCACAAAAATTAACACATAAAATACCTGAGTTTCACTTTTTTCCTCCTCTAGGGTTTGTGACAGGATTTGACCGGGTGCCTATTCTCGATATGGACAAAATCAAGATGCAAGTCAAAGTTAAAGAAGTCGAGGACCTCTCCTATGACCTCTACTATCCTGAGACTCACACTTGCTATACAATTTTAGAGCTGCCATTATATTCAGCTAAGGAGATAATGCAAACCAAACTCACAGAGGCTCTGAGCAACAATAAGTGGATCCATAAGTGATCAACAATAAATGACAATATTTTTACTGTACTGAACAGAAGACATAACATTGTAACACTGAAAGGGGCGAATCTAAAGAAATTTTCTTAAGGTGGCATGGAAATCAAATAGGGTGGCAAAATTACACATATCCAGGTGTTACATTCCATAACAGGCATTTTATATGGTTAAAATACATCAAATGCAGTAAGTGTACACATGTTTCATATAAATATACTTTGTAACTTTCTAATTTCCTTTAATCTACATAATTAAACCTCTGGGGTCCAGGGTATAAGTTTTGACTACTTTTGATTTGACCTCTATATTTCACCTTTAAAAACTGTTCATCTTGCCTTGTTTGGTATCATTATTTTCAGCACAACCTCAAATATCCGAATTTGGAGTTATTTTATCATACTGTATTAACACAATTGATCTAAATTCAGACAAAAAACATAAAATCCCAGTAGAAAAAACTTATATTTTATTATGTAAAAACCACAAACATGTTTAACAAATCATTTATCAAATAGAAATTTTACATTTTTAAAAAAATTATGCACAAGTTTAGCAAACAACAAAGTTATATGGTACTATTTAAATGCAGCCAAGGCGCTTTTTATATAACCATTTAAAACTATTTACAGAACAATCAGGTGTTCTACATCAAATAAGAAGGCACACAAATTATTTATGCAACTCCAAAAACTAATTTATGTCCACTATAAGACAGTGGAGAACACCACAGGCCTAAATCCTGCAGGTCTGACAGCAGTGGGTGTATCACTCCTCCAGTTTTCTAGCTGGAGACAGGGTTTACATTGCAGTCTGTCTTTGGTGGCTTTTTTGCACCAACTGTGACATTCAGCAGTATAACTGACACACAAAACAAAACAACAACTACACTACACACTAACTATAGCCTCCAAACACACTAAATGTCACTATTGTAGTCCAGTAAGTATAAAATCCAGATAGCTTCACAACATGGGGTGGTTCATTTCCAAACACAAGTCTAACTTCAGTTTCACATCTTTTTTTAAATGAGAAATAATCAAATTGTTACATGCTTAAATTTACACAAAATGCCAGAAATCTGCACTGTCATGAACACTTTTTTCACCAACATTTCAAAAACCATTAAAGATAAAAGGTGAGTGGATGGAATGACCGCTACATTAAACAGTTTAAAGGTAATGTTTGAAAAGCACATGTCAACTGAGAGTGTAATGAAAGAAACAAAACATTAAATGCATTCTTGGTGGATTTTAATTGACCAAATACCAGCAATCATTGCCAGCACGATTATTTGTGTTATTATGTACTCTGTGTGTTAATGTGTTGTATCATCTTTTATATGTTTCCTATTCATTTTCAGTTATATTAAATAAGAAAAAAAAATCAGCGTAGGATAAAACTGATGTTTCTGATAGTATTCGTCTTTGCTGAGGGTCCACATAACTGGACTGGACCACAGCTGTGTACATACAGATGTCACTGCATCTCTAAACCTCAATTATGTGGTCAGGGTATTGTCTGAATGTTCCAAGAACCAATAAACACAAAATATAAACAGTTTGAATTGACCCTCATCTTCCAAGGTGGAGTGGCACCATTCCCTCTATGGCTGGTTAAACCTTTAAAATGTGCTATCATATCAGTGTAGCCATGTGAAGAAAATTGGGCCTCATTCAGTATGTGTGTGGAAACATCGTTATCCTTCGCAAACAAAAAACAAGTGCACACGCAAAATTACAGAAAACCTGTGCAAACCTTTTTCTTACCACTGTGTGTTTGTTAGTGACTCTGAATCATTCATATGCTGCCATGCTTCTACTTCTCTTTGCAAATAAGCAAGTTTAACTCAAGGTGAAGTGGAGAAAGTGATGATGGTGTAAGAGAGACGCCTGCATCACTAAAGCAGGAAAACAGGAGGAGATATGACGAAAGAAATTGAAACAATAGCGTCACAAGTCAGCGATTCATCTATATTTTATTACATGAATCTGTTTGTGTTCTACACATAGATTTAGAACAAAGGATGAAGGTCTGGTTGTCTTAAAAACTCTTAGTAACATTATTATTGCTGTAGTAGTTATCATTTGATCTTTAATTACTTTTCCAAAACACCATGATTCTTAGAATTACAATTAACTAAAAAAAAATTCTGGAACTGGCCTTAAGGCTCTTGTACGTTCCTGGTTGGCACATCGCTGCAACATTGTGTGCAAGTCTGGCGGTGGAACACGGCACCAGCACTTTATCCTCTGAAGAACCCCGCATGTCTTGGTGTTGTTTTGTAGCATGAGGCATCATGTCTCTTCTTACAAACTGAGCATTAGTACAGTTGCAGTGACAGGTTGGTTCACATTGTTAGAATGATTCTGTTAATAGTTTTTGAACAAAATTTCTACGTACATACAATGGTGTGAAAAACTGTTTCAGATCAGTAAACAAATTTAAATATTAGACAATGATAACACAAGTGAACACAAAATGCAGTTCCTAAATCAAAGTGTTTATTATTTATGTCAAGATGCGTGGCAAGAACCGGAACGAAATGCAGGACTTTCCAATCAGAGTCATGCATTTATTTACAGTGAGAAATGTGAACAATTGTGAAACAGCTTTCAAAGAGGTGGTTTCGGTGAACGTGCTCCCGACTCCTGCTCCATGCTCGTGGTCCGTGGTTTGACAGGCAACCAGCTCCAACACTCGATATTTACAAATGCTCCACTCCTGTGACACACTTCTCTCCAAGTTCCTAACAACACAAGACAAATCTTCTTCTTCTATAGACATGTTCCCTGTTTAATGGTGCATTTGGCACCAAACTCAGGATGTAGATCCAACCGTCAGTAAAAGTGTTTCACTCCCAGCAGAGGGCATGAAGACATTTCACCTCTCATCTTCATCTTCAGTTCTAAAACAAGCTGAATAAGATTGATGATGAACTGTCCTCCTGAGGTCTTGGCCTTCTTTCTGTCAGTCAGATGAATTGTGTCTATTGACAGTGAATAAATCCAGCACACCTCAGAGCTTCGATAGCGCATACAGAGACTCAATATATTTTATAGAGTCACTCAATTATTGACCTGTCCTGTGTGAAAGCCCTTAAATCTTTAACATTATGAAATAACTAATCCCTCTCTCTCTTTCACTGGTAAATATCTTAACAAGCGCATTGTGTATTTCATCCTTTAATTACATTAAATGAGGGCGCTGTACATATTTTTAAACTACTATACAAATAATAACTGTCTTTGTTGCCACAAAATCTAAATTTTATGATGATTTCAGGTGATTAAGTTCAGTGTTTACCCCTTAATTATGTGTGACTGTCATCACATGCATCATCCACCATTCTTGTCACACCCCTGGCTGAAAGGGAAAGACAAAAATGGACACCTCACTGAAAAAATGAATGTATTTAAAAAACAAACTCAATGTCTGTAATATGTGAAGTGTGTGGATGGGTGTGTAAGGCAAATAAAATTCAAATAATCCCAAATGACCTGGAAGAATGAGCAATAGAAACTGAGGTTGCTGAGGTCCATATATAATCTCAGTGGAGTAACTAAGCACAGTGACAAATATTGCTCTAAACAAGCCACTCCCTAATACAAGTAGCCACCAAAACCTGGAAGTGGATATAGATGTCTAAGAGCCATCACACATGTTGTCACACACACATGTTGTCCTTGGGGACATCAATATGAAATGTACACAGTAAAAATTAGCACAGACAGGTGTTCATCAGAAATCAAAGAAAACATTGCAGATTTGATTGACCTGACAACATTTTTGATTTGTGCATGAGAAGAAAGTCAATTAAAATGAAAAAAAAGAAGAAAATACCCGTGTTATGTAAGCTTTGGATGAGATGGACAAATTAGACAAACTAAATTGTTGTGGACGTGTGCCTTTTACATGTTGGTAAAATGTTCAGGATGAGATGGAGATATAACACTAAATATGTATCAAAGGGACTCATTTAACATCAGTGAATTTCTATGGGGCAAACGTACTTAAACCAGCCACTGTGACCATTGCTGCAGAGCAGAATGGATGATACTGATGGGGACTATGAGGGTTTGTAGTTAAATTCCTGCTCTTGCAGGATCAGTGAGTGTCTGATTAAAGATTATGAACATAATTTTACATCACTATGGAACACCAGCATTTCTGCAGAGGACAGAACCCCCTGCTTTAATCTACCATGATGCTCTGTGTTATGTTGTCATGGCAATATGAAGTCAAATAAATACAAATATACAAAAATGCACATTTAAAGGAGGACAAGAAGACAAGCAACTGGAAGAGCTTTTGAAGCAGGAAAACTTTTGTGGATTTCTCTGAATTTAACTGGAAATTTTGCTAATACAAGTCAGGGAGGAAACAAGGAGGGAGCTGGTTGGATTATATCTGAGGACAGGACGCATGAAGGAGAAGCATGAGGAGAGAGAAAACAGCAGAGCGATGGTGCAGAGCTAATCGTGGATCAAGTCGAAGAAGCAAGCATCAAAACTGTGAGTAAACATAACACACAAAGACTTAAAAATTACTGTGCTGATTAAGGAAACATTAAATTTGGTTAGTTTGGGGTCTGGAGCTTCAGGTTTGTGGGTTCAGTTGGTCTCAAAATTGAGGAAAGACAAAAAATGTTTCTTTTGAAAGGTTGTTGGAGGATTCTTACTGTAAGAAATATCTGGGTGCATCTGCTTTTATTTAAAAAAAAAAAGAGGTGAATTTTATTTAGTCACATTAGAAAGAGAAAATTGGAGGATCAGGACAATAATGTGGTCAAATTTACTGTTTCCTTAATCAGAACAATAATTTTGATCTGAACTAGAAATTTGGAAAGGGGTCATTTTCTTTCTTCTCTACTGATCACTGTGTTGAATGTTTAGTTACTTGTCAGTCAACATTAATGTTAATGGTACTTTTGAAAAATGCAGTTTAATTGTAATTTTGTGGAAAAAAAAAAGGTATCCACAAAATCACTGTAGATGAGAGTAGCTAAGCCCTGGTTAACTGCAATTATATCATAGGAGATGAAAAATATTGGAATGATTGAAAGAAACAAAGATTGCTTTAGGGTTTGAAGATTTGACTTTCTTATTGAAAGAGATGAAAAATAATCTATGTGTAACACTGAGAAAAAACTGAAAGCTTAAAAGATCTGGAGGTCCAACTGTTGTTATACAAATGTGCAAACTTGTTTTAATGACATTAGAAAGAAAAATGGAATGTTTAAAAAGGTAAAATACAAAATTGATTTTTATATTACTTGAAAAAATGATGTTGGTTAGCGCTGCTGTATTTGTCAAAATACTGGGTCACTAGTAAACTGAGATTTAATGTGATAAACTGAGGGTAGGTAATATAATCTGCACGCTCGCTATTATTGTTGTAATCCATACACCACCATTATTGTTGCATCCATACACCAGTTAATATTTTATCAAACATCAATCATAATTGTTGATCAATTCAAGATTTAGGCAATGTTATTTATTTGCATTCCCAACTGATTTACAAAATACAAAAAAAAATCTTGTTTTTTTAAGAAAAAAAGACATTTCTAACTGACTTCAAAATTTTGAGCTGTAGAGTAGATTGATGAGCACGCAATAAAGTGGACTTGTTAGGTAGGCATTGCCATCAACTCAATTTTTGATGACAGACACAGCAAGAAAAAATGAGCGTTTTGTTGACACTGATGTGTGGACCGATCACATGGTTATAAACCAGGTGAAAATTGACTTCAAACTTTTGAGCTGTAGTGTAGATTGCAGTGATAGTGTATAGTTATCTATTACAGAAGAATATATAGAAGTATGAGGACAGGGAGACACTGTGAAAAAGTTATGAGCTGTCGTGCTGCAGAGAAAGTGGAGTCTGTCATCCTTGAAAAGCTCCCAAGATAGGCAGCTGGCAGGATTGAATGATGCTCTGCCTCTGTGGTCAAGTACAGACATAGGCCTTAAGCAACCATGAGCCACTGATAAGCGTGACAGATAAGGAAACACATAAAGTGCATTAGTTAGACTCCTATGAGCCACTAATAGGAGAAAATGAGCATGCAATAAAGTGGACTTGTTAGGGAGAGATTGCCATCAGAGTTAAAACACTCCAACCTAATTTTTGATGATAGACACAGCTACAAAAATGAGCGTTTTGTTGACACTGATGACAAAATCCTGATCAGATACAGACAGACACATGCATACAACACACACTACTGCTCAAAGGTTTGTGGTCAGATTGAAACAGTCGTCTTTTAATTCATAATTTACATTTATTTTAACGTAATATTACACAAAGGTTATCAGTAATGTTTTCACAGATGTTTGTTTAATGAATCATTTATGTTAAATCACCCATGATGTATTAGGAAATGTCTACACACTTATACATTGGCCCATTTTTAGTAACAATCACTCCTGTGTGGACCGATCACATGGTTATAAAGCAGGTGAAAATTGACTTCAAACTTTTGAGCTGTAGTGTAGATTGATTGCAATGATAGTGTATAGTTATCTATTACAGAAGATTATATAGAAGTATGAGGACAGGGAGACACTGTGAAAAAGTTATGAGCTGTCTTGCTGCAGAGAAAGTGGAGTCTGTCATCCTTGAAAAGCTCCCAAGATAGGCAGCTGGCAGGATTGAATGATGCTCTGCCTCTGTGGTCAAGTACAGACATAGGCCTTAAGCAACCATGAGCCACTGATAAGCGTGACAGATTAGGAAACAT